>NW_022990274.1:4860600-5460600 GCF_902827175.1 Gymnodraco acuticeps | reverse complement strand
ATAGTCAATTATGTAGTGTCTTTTAATTGCTGTTTATTGGTGATACATATTTAAGATGCATTGATACTGAGTCAAAAAGTGGTTGTAAACTAACCACATAATTGTCAAAAATATGTAACAGGTGTTGATTAATGGGCTGACAAAATGATACAAGTTGCCCTTGTTCATCATACTGCATCAAATACAAATTCTGCTGTCAGGGAGCTGCATATTTATCAGCATGCTGTTCCGAATACAAAGCTTTATTTGTTAGAATGTTGACTTGTAGTTTTGCTTTTTACTTTACAATTAAACATTTCATGACAATTATTGTATGTAGAATACGTATTTAAAAACAAACTATAACGAATGTTTTCAGTTGATATCTCACTCCAATATGATGCTCCCTGCTGTGCTGCAGTCCACACACACCTCAGTGTGACTCCAATCTGCACCGATGGCATGTCTGACTAATTGTTGCTTGGAACGATGATCATTTTTGCATATGTGCAGATTGCGTGGTTTGGGCTGGAGCGGGGCTCCGTTGGACGGACGGTTGAATCATTTGTTTTCTCGCTCATTGATGCTGATATGCTGTCATGTTTGTTCTGGCTGCATTCCGCAGAGCTCTACCCCTCAAATTGGCAGGCTCCTTCCCTCCGATACATAGTCCCGCTGATGCGTGCACTCGCCTTCGCTTTGCATCCCTCCTCTCCTTTGTCTCCAACTCGTACGGTTTCCTCTCGTGCCGTTTCTGCTGTGCTAACCCTCGCCGCTCCCCCTCACTGTTCTCCTCGCCACACTCCTGTCATCCTTCCGCCTCCATCACTTCCACTTTCTCACCTTTCAATCTCACCCTTCTTAACTCCTCTCCACCCCCCCACCCCCCACCATGCTGGCCCCACATCTCGTTTTTCCTCCATCCCGTATACATCCATCCTTTTTCTCACTCTTCAAACCTGCTTTTTCACTCTGCATTCCTCCTCCTCCTCCTCCTCCTCCTCCTCCTCCTCCTCCTCCTCCTCCTCCTCCTCCTCCTCCTCCTCCTCCTCCTCCTCCTCCTCCTCCTCCTCCTCCTCCTCCTCCTCCTCCTCCTCCTCCTCCTCCTCCTCCTCCCACCACCTGTCTTTGTTCCCCCACTGTCAGCCGGCAGTTATGTCGGACGCTCTATGAAGTCAGCGTTGGGAGCTGTTAGAGGCACAAAATGAATGATGATTGTTGGGCTTGTTTTGCAAGGTTGTGTGTTGTGACTTGGTAAGGTGCAGATGCCTATTTGCTTTTGTGCATTTGTACAAAATGCTCATACGGAAAAAAGTGCTGGTTGCTGTATTTGTGCATGTGTCTGTGCATGTGTGTAATGCAGCGTTCCCAGGCAGGTAGAGAGACAACAGGTCCTGGCTGCAGTCCCAAAGCTTAACTATTGGAAGTTGAGGGAAGGCAGAACCACAGCAGCCCCTGCAGGAGGATAGTGGAAGATTTCACAGAATGGGTTGGAAAGGGTATAAAACTAATCAAAGAATAGAAATAAAAGCACAATGGATGCTGCAACTAGGGAACATGAATGTATGACCAGGTGCACACACAAAAGAAAATGAGCACAAAAACACAGGACTGTTGACACCTCTTGCTGTGTTCTCGGTCGAGACGCCACGCCACTGTCCAGGTTGTGTCACAGCAGAGGTGTGGGGCAATGTCTGCAACGTTTGCGGAGCTTAAGCCAGCGGGCACATAAGGCCGTACCATATGGCCTGACCAATGGCCCCTGCTACCCTGTCTGCAGAGAACCATGAAGAATCACATGTTCTCCTTCTGTCTCATTTACATACTTCCCCCCTATCTTTCAAAAACACTTCTTTGTTGTTGGCCCCTTTCTCCTTTCCGCCATTAACATTTATCTGACAGTCCTCTTGCCCCGACTTACGGTAAAGTGCAACAGCTGACGAAGCTTTATGTTAGCAGACCGCCGGCATCACACGCTGCCAGTTATCAAGGAATTCAATGATCAAAGCTGCGACAAAGGGCTTCAACAAGAACGCCTTTGTCTCTAATATGGTCATGTGCTGTGTAAAGCATTGCCACGCAGAGAAACTCAAGTCAGTTTGAAAAGCTTGAAATCCATCACCTCAGCTCGCACCCTTCCTCACTGTCACGTCAAGAGCATTCCCAGATGAATAAATAAGAACTTGGCAGATAAGTGTCAAGTTTTTTCAAGTGGGCCGGTTCAAGATCAGTTGAGAGACTCAATATAAAGACAATGTTTTATGTCTTGTCTTGTTTTTCTGTTTGGCAATCTATTTCCGCCCCATACCTGTCTAAATCACTCAGTTCATCTCAAATATGAAAGAGACGCTTTAAGACGCAGGATCCTCCTTCAAACCCTGGTAGGAATATTGGGTAAGACTGTAATTTGCACCCGTCTTGCACGTCCTCCTCAGGGATACAGAGGTTTTAAATCAGCCATGCTCTCATCACTCCTTTCCTTTCCGCAAGGGGGGAACGCCAAATACTGGAGAAGATCAAGAGATGGGGGGTGGGGGGGTGTTTTCATGCAAACGAAGGCTCTCTTAAAAAGATACCCGTAGGGTTCTGCCGGGCAGCTTTCCCTTCCGTTGCATCATGCCTGGCATAAAGCGAGAGTCCCCAGGTTAAGAACAGCCTGAGCCAGATGGGAGAGTGTGTGAGCAAGGGGGGGGGGGATAGAGGATGGCAAAAAAAAGTGCGAGCCCCGCAGTAAGCTATTCCAAGCGCCTTTGTGGGGTTGCCATTTTTTCATTCTCTCCTTTGAGGGGATCTTCTATTCCTCTCTGTCTGTCCGTGTCCCCGTTTCTTCCCCTCATTCTTTTTTATATTTTATTTCGTGATGTTTTCTTTGCGTGCCGTGGTTCCTTCAAGCACGATGGTTCTTTTTTATCTTGCCAAGTTTGTTGAGCCAAGCCTCAATCTCTCCCCGTGGCCGTCTACATCTCACTTCTGTATTTCTCTCTACATCCATTACCTCCTCTTTCTCACTCTCCATTTCCACTGACTTTTTCTCCCCCCTTAAGCCCAATTTCACTCATGGTGTTTAACTCTCGTCTTCTCTACACCCTCTTCGCTTCCTGCGTCTCAATCTCTCTGATCAAGAGCCATGCTTGCGGTTTCTCTTTCCCTTCTTCACTCCTCCTCCTCCTCCTCCTCCTTTGACTGTCTTTGTGTGCCATCTTTCTCCCTCTCAGCTGGTTAAAGACAGTGTTCACACAGAATCCTTCGGATGCTCCTGAATCGATGGTGTGGTTATTTTAGCGCCTCTCCCTGCGGCCATCAGACCTTGTGTGTGTCTGTGTGGGTCTCAAATGACATTCTCACTAAGCCAGCTAAATTTGAAAGGCAGTTAATGTGTGAAAACAATGTGTGTTCACACTACTGTTTTCAAGTCTTCCGCTCAAACACCTAAACCAAAGGAAAGTTGCTGAATCTCTTCTTCTTTGTTGGTGGTGAAACAACAGAACTCCCAGCCAACCTTTGATGAGGAGCGATACAAGATATTTGATAACTGACAGCATAATCAAAGACGTCAAATATGTTCTTTCAGAATTGGTGTCCTTTGTGGAGTTTACTCGAGTCCAAAAGTCTGAGTAGGCGGAATTGTGTTATGACATTAAATAGTGAAGACAAAATGAAGAACGTAAGAATATTATTTTCTTTACCTCCGCCAAGGAGGTTATTTTTTCGGTTTGGTATGTTGGTTTGTTCGTCAGGAAGAGTAGGAAGACTTCTGGCCTGATCTTCATGAAACTTGGTAGAAGAGTATCATGGGCAAAGGAATAACCTATTACATTTCGATGCTAATCACGGGGCACTTAAACCCATAAACTTAAGCAAAAAATGACCTCCTGCTTTGTTATTATGACCCACAAGAGAGAGATATATGTTTGTGGACCTTTTTGTATTTATATTTTTGAGTTCTCAGCTTTTATAGAGAAGTTTCAACTGGTGAGACAGGCTTTCATACGATAAATATTTCTGAGTACAACGGGTTGGACAGAGATATAAAAGACTGGACAGGTTCGAAGCATCAGCACAGAGGTGAAATGTTTGTTATTTGTTGAGTTTTTCCCCCCAAAATATAATAGCAGCAGTAGCTCAGATTGTAGGGACTTGGCTTGGGTACTGAAGGGTCTCCGGTTCAATTGCTGATCGGACCTGAAATAAAAAGAGTTGACTGGAGCAGAGGAGGTGGCGGTTCACCTCCTGATCACTGCCGAGGTGCCCTTGAGCACAGTACCTCCAAAGCTTTGACCAAAACTGGCAGTGTCTTTGCTCTGACACCACTCCATAACAAAAATGCATGTGTGTATTCAAACGTGAATGTTTATAGGTCCTGTGCATCTGTATTTCTACCCATGTGAACAGTTACTACTGGATGAAATGTCACTTACATCAGTGGTTCTCAACTGGTCAGGCCTCTGTACCCACTTTTTACTTTGTCAATAAATCGCGACCCGACATTTTGAACCACTCAAATGTATTCAACAAAAAATCTTGCTGTAATATATACGCTTTTCAGCATACAATATGAATTAAAGTGGAGTACAGTGCATATATCCCTTATATCCCTTCACAGAACTAAAGTATGCTTTAAAAAGGTTTCATGAGATGATGGAATCAAAGCTGAACTGTATAAAATCAAAAGGCACACATGCTGAAAACCCGAGATTTTTTGAAATACTAACATATAAACTACGCATTCTGGTACACTCTGAGAAGAAAATAAATAAATCTATCACTACCCGAAATATTAATAATATTTTATGCCATTGTTTGTTTTTCACTTTGTTCTGAAGCTGAACTTGCTGCTCCACACAGAGAGAAGAGTAAAGAGGAGAGAGTCTGTGTGACTTACTTTAAATTGTGGGTAAGGGTAGATAGCTCCCATTGTTCTGTGACCTGTCAATCATCAAACCGGGGGTCACATTTCATTATGTGTTCATTTGTATCTGAAGTTGTACCCATGGATGTATAAAGAATAGTTCTACCGCAAAGTTATTCTCCGTGGGGACTTCCAGCAACAATCTTGATTCTGATTGGCCGGACTTGAAAAAACATCAGCAAAGATGTTTTATTGAGAAGATGATCACTACGTGACAGAAGTTTTCAAAACAGTTTATGGTCTCCGGTACTTCCAGTCCAACGCCAACTGCATGCACAGCGTTAGAAAATCGGGCCTTCAAAATAAAAGTTTGACTTTGCGACCAGAGTTGGGTGTAACGCGTTACTGTAATAATATTACTTTTGTCGGTAACGGAGTAGTGTAACGCGCTACTTTTATAATTCAGTAATCACACTACAGTTACTGGGTCATTCCAGAATTGGAGGACAATTTAGACACCAACATTTTTGAAAAATGAACCTTTTATTTTATAATTTTTTTTAATGTATTTAGGAAAAACAGATAATAAACCATCAAAAAAAGTGATTTGCCCAGCTAGGCATCAAATTAATATTTTCCAATGAAGAATTACCCCTGTTACTCTAATTATAGTAACAGGGTTGAAAATCAATGCTAATTTGAGCTTTAACCTCAGGAATTATTGCTAGATGTACAGTACAGTAACATGTAATGCTACTTTCAAGGCAAGGCCAAACTTGGATATCTACTGAAAGAAAGATGACTTTGAAATGAATATGCTTTATTCTGATCATATCAGTAACAGGGTTGAGTGGGTCAGAGTGCCACACTCTTTTAAGACTGAAAAGATTGTAAAAATATGAAAAATAAAAGAGAGGACTTAGTTTTGGTCTACCCATGGCACTAGCACATGGCTTGCTGATGTCACTTCCACTGTGTTATTTGACTTACAGTTTTTTCATTTCCTGTGCCAATCTAAAAAGGTTTGGGTAACAAGGTTGAACGCATGTTGAGGGACACACCTTCTGTGCAAAATTACTGTTATCTAAAATATGTTTATGATTTAACAAATTGATTTTACCATTACAAGAGACATATATCAATAGAATAATACCAAAAAAGGTAAATAAAATCCCTATTTTAAATGTTATATTTGACATGCAAGTTGGTCACCAAGAAGCGGGGACAAGAGAAAAATGCCATTTTAGGGGGTGTTCGAGAGCTATTTGATCATTTAAATAATATTTTGAAACCACTTTTTCTACAACTTTATATACATTTTGTCTCAATACAAGTATGTTTAACACAACAAGTGCATGTTTTAGCATTTTGGGCATGGATTATTAGATTTTTTATATGGGGGACATGAAATGTCCTCCAATTCTGGAATGACCTTATTAACATTGCCCCGACACGCGTTACTTCGTTACTTACTAAAATCAGTCATAATCACACTGAAAGACAAGAGGGGTTTCCGCCGCAGGTTTATATGTATACGTAATCTGCGTGATTTGCGCGTCCACATCACTACGTGCAGTGCTGCATAAACATGGCTGTCAGCGATAACTCTCGAGGGATGGAGGTATGCCCATTATTTTGAGTTCGTCCGAAGAATAGACAGGAATGTGACGGTGAGGTGCAAACTGTGTCCAGGCCAGAAGCTGTTATCCACTGCTGTAAACACCACGTCAAACCTCAACAAACACCAGCAAAGAACACATGCTAAGGTGAAGCTAATAGCTAAGGACCCCCGAACCCAGAGTGAGGATGTTGTGAGTGCGCCGCCGCCGACTCCGAAACAGCAACATTTAGAATTTGGAGGACCGGTAACCAAAGCAGAGATGGACAGGCTTGTAGCATCCTTCATAGTAGAGGAAATGTTGCCCATTTGCACAGTGGAATCACCATCGTTCAGAGATATACTACGCAAAATACAGATAGCAGGAGACAGAGGACAGCCATGGTCAGATAGGAAAACATTCAGGAGCTATCTGGATCAGTCTTATGCGACAATGGAAACTGAACTAAAGAGAACATTTGAAACTTTAGCAGTCTGCGTGATCTGCCTGTAGGGAGGGGCGGGCCGGCCCTGCGAGTAAAGTAGAGTAAAGTAACGAGTTACTTTATGTAGAGAGTAACGGAGTAGTGTAATATATTGCTTTTTTAAAAAGTATATTACTTTTTTTTAGTAACGACCCCATCTCTGTTGGCGACCCACCAGTTGAGAACCACTGACTTAAATCACTATTTAATGATCAAAATGTTTTCTAAGTCAATGACAAGACCGTATTGCGTGATTGGTTATACTTATATTTAAACACTGCTCATAGGTTGGGCAACTGCTTTACAGCACCGGACGGTCACAGAAGGCTTATGCCATCTTTTTAACCAAGCTCCCTTCTTTTTTTCTGTCCAAACTAAAACTCTAGGCATTAGTAGGCAAAATACTCTACATTTTAAAATCCATTTACTTTGGCGAATGTCTTCAAACGGCTTACTGTGAGTCAAGGGCAGAATGGGAAAATGTAGTGTATTTTCATGCTGGCTTAGTGTGGATGTACAATCAGCCTGTATCTAGCATGTTATACATGGGAGTGTCATGTGTCTGTACACATGTAATGCTTCTCTGTAGTCATGTGCTTTTGTGTGAGCCATGTAGTGTTCTGCGAGGTCACACACTGATGAGAACAGATTCCAGTTCAATCCATTAGAGATTTAAAGGGGAACAACAGTGGAGACAAAGAGCCCTGAGCTCCTTAGCCTCAGTCCTGTTGGGACACCCAAAGAGCGCCTTTGTCCTTGTGATGTCACAACCAGCAGCAACACATTTTCACATTTGGCTCATTTTCAGCACTTTTAAATGAAATCAGGATATGGGCTGTGACTGCCGAGCGTCAATTTCTCTGGACCGTCTGATAGCCTTTCCTTCTTCCCAGTGAATAGAGGGGCATGTCTCTCAATTGAATAATCACGTTTGTTATTCCTGCCGTGTAGCACGGGGGAATCAATATGAAATCAAATGAATATCTCTCCTCCACGGCCCGAAAAAAGGAAAACGGCTGTGAGATCCGGCGCTCTCGTGACATCAGTCGTGTGAGAAATCTAGAGTTGCTTTGAAGCCAACAAACCATGTGGGGAATGAATGATAAGGGTCTCTTGTAGCATAGCAAGCATTACTAACTCAGCGCCCTTGAGCAAGTCACTTTACCTGCTGCTGCTCCAGATGATCCACACTAGAAGCAGATTTCTAAGGGTTTTAATGCTGCATTAAAAATAATGTGAAAAATGTGGTAAGAAAACAGGCAACAACAAAGTAACAATCCTACACAGGTATTACTTGTCAATAATTTAAGATTCAAATAGACAGTCTGCTTCATCTTGATAGCCAGGGTGTGGTTTGACGTTATTTTTCAAGGATTCACTGATTCATTGACTTTATTTCCATATGCACCATGTGACTTCGTTTTTTATACGACCTGGAAGTTAGCATCGCAAAAGCTCTCTTCGCTTTTTATGACCAGTTTTATATGTTTATAGTTATAATTTTATAATGTGATATCTTAATGCTCTTAATGTTTTTCATTATTTGTTTAGCACTTTGAATTGCCTTGTGTTGAACGGTGCCTTGCCTTCCTTTAAACAATGTACTCTACTTCGTATGACATTACCATTTGTTATACAAATAGAGCGTGTTTGATTTCATGTGTTTCTTTATTATGTAGAATTGTTGCTTGTTTAACTTTGTACAGGAACTCTGTGTTGTGATATATGTATATCATATGAAGGTTAAAGGCTGTATTTTATGTTGTTTAGAGTTTAAACAAAAATATTGTGCGAAACAAAATCCACTTTTATACAAAAAAAGGTAAAATAATGTCTATTTTCAACTACATCTTGATTTGCCTTTTCAATTGTAAGCTATGTGTATTTAGATTTGTATTTCTTAGATCGTATTTGTAGGTTTTTCTATAGGGTGAACAAAAGTTGGCTAGCATAATGTGAACACAATGATAAGACCAGTTTAACATGTATTAGTGGCAGCAATAAAATGAAGTTGACCTCTTATCATGGCCTCGCAAAGAGCATGTGTTCAAGCACTTCAAATAAGTACTTACCCTTCCCGAAATAATGACATCTATCGTGAAATTAAATATTGAACACTTTATTACAGAATTGTTTTTTCAAAATGCCTTCATGTGTCGTCCTCGACTTGTTATCCTTCACCCTCTCTCCTGTTTTCTCTCCTCTCCACAGTGCAACAATGACTATGCCCCAGTGTGCGGCTCCACCAATCAGAACTACCAGAACGAGTGTTTCCTGCGCAGGGATGCCTGCAAGCAGCAGTCTGAAGTACTCATTATGTCAGAGGGCGCCTGTCCTGCTGGTATGTACATTTACATTATGGCGCCTACACAGATTTATAAAGATACACACACACACACACACACACACACACACACACACACACACACACACACACACACACACACACACACACACACACACACACACACACACACACACACTGGAGGAGCACTGACACTAACATTCCCCTGCAGTGAACACAACATATACATGTGGACGGTGTAAAGTGAGCGTGCTTGAAATATTATCCTATCTGAACATTGTATATACAGTAGTTCAATTTTCAGGCTTAATTATTATAATGATCAATACACGCAAATGCTTCCAGTTGATGGGGTTCAGTAGTAATTATAGAGTGATGCATTACTTCAAAGGACTAAAACCAAATGATGAAAAAATTGCTAGAGGTGACAGACTGATGTAATGTTCTCTAGTTTATTGTAACTAGCAATGACAGTGACATCCATTCTCATTGAGCGGGAAGATTTCATCAGAGCCACACAATGTTCCCAACAGAAACCTGCATTGCTGTTAAACAAGTTAATTATACACTTTATTTAAACCTGCGGTGTTAAACACAAAGTAGAAGAAAGCTTGACGGCGATGACCTTTCCTTTTGTAATGTGTAAATATGTGTCAAAATATACAACAGAAATACTTGGCAAACTGTCATAGTTAGTTACTGTAACACTGTTGCCAAGAGGCATGTTCAGCAAAGCGGAAAATTGAATGGCTGAATCACACATCGTCTTGATGGCCACTACATTCTTTTTCTGGGATATGTGGACATTTATTTTTGCTTTTGTGTTCTTCATGAGACCCTGTTACACCAATGATTTAGAATGCATCATGGGCAATCAGATCAGAGGTGGGCAGCAGGAAATACAAGTGTAATTTTAACCAAACACAATCACGAGTACCTCTCGCCAAGGTGGTCTAAGATGCATTTGACCAGACATCTTTTGTTATGTAGTTGTAAGAAAGTATCAAAGCTTTAGTAACAGATTTGACAGTATGTGTAAGATGTTTATGTTGTGTGCGGCAGAAATGTTGAAATGATTATTTAGCTAATTAGCATGTCCTGTCTAGCGTTGAGTCCAATTTAAGGGGACAAAAAGTAGAGCTATCCCAAGAAATTCTCAATCATGTAAAAAGGTTGAGGGTCTGTAAACATTTTATTAGTTTGTTAATTGGATTTCATCTGTATTGGCAGATATTTGAAAAGGACTAATTGTTTCGTCCTCGTTTGGTGTGCCGGTCAGGTATGCACCGGTACATCATACCTCAATATCAATATTGTGACAATATTGTAGGGTTCTCTGTTAATGCTTTCACAAAGTACATAACGCATTTGGTAAATGCAAATACAGAACATTTACAACATGATGAGTTCAGAAAGGGTCATCACTTTACTGTAATGCAGCCCTTGAAACCAGAACAACACAACACTTCCAATATTAAAGTTTTAGACCATACCGTGTCTCATATCACTAAATCAATACAACACAGATATATTGCCAAGCTCTATTTATAACGCATTTTTCAAAACAGCAACAGATTTGGTCTTGGAAATTGAAATATTGTACATCTTTATTTGCATATAGAGATACTGTAGGTAGTGAAATCTTATCACGAGTGATCACTGGGGACCCTTTTTTTATTCCTGATGCTAACTGACGTACAAAGAGCTTTTCATTGGATCATTCAACATGTATGTTGATGCTAAGGTTCCAGTGAGTACAGTTTATGGTGAAAGCACTGACATTTCTAATCTGTGACGCTTTCTGTTTGTGGTAGAAGTGGCTTTCAACGTGACTGAGTCTGTGAGGTCTTTAATTAAATCTGTAAACACTTTGATGTAATCATTTAGAATATTTGTTTCACAAGCAGGATAACACTTTTCCTGTAACAAAACAATACTCCACTGAGGCAATCCCTCTCTGCTTCACATCAATGAGCCTTTTTTTGATATTTTAGTAACTAAGAGCAAAGTTTCCTTTTTCATACCTTTCCAATTGCTTTCATCTTTCTTTTGGCTGGAAAGAAAAAGCACTCTGCAATTATCCAATGTAATTGGAATTACTGTTTGCTGACATAGTTTGCTGGACTTTAAGCAGCTGAGTGGGCGTCTTCAGTCGCAAAAGGACAAGCACTTCATTAGCCGTGTTACGGAGACCAGGAGTGCTGATCGGAGTACGCAGTGCCAACAAGTTAATGTTAATCATAAAAAAGTTATATGAAATAAATCAATGAATTAAAATCCTCATAAAATTAATGCATTGTCATCCTGATGACTTGGCATAAGGCGGTACTGTTTTAATTAAGATATTAATTTTGTTCACAAAAACTGTGAGTGAACTCTTCTAATCTAATGACATAATACACGTTTTTATTTACAAGCAGTCCTTTTCAAACAAAAGCAGGCGTTTGTATCCCATTAAAACATGTGTAATTAGGTTTGTCCTATGTAATGTGTTCATTCCAATGAGGAAAAATGAAATGGATGTAGTTCGGAAAAAGCATTCCCTCGCACCCACAAAGGAATTCTTTCTGAATCTACCAATTACTGAGTCATGTTCAGAGTAATTCGATTAGTTGTGAATGAGTGAATCCACTGGCAGGGCGATGTTGACTGTTTCTGAGGAATATGTGAATCACTGCTGATGGTAAGGTAGTACCGCTGGCTTGATTTGAGCATGCAGTCACTGAGTCAGTTACCCTCGGTTACAGGCAGCAGGCAGAACTCCATTAAAAGCCCTTGAATGGGCGCAGCACTGCAGCAACAGTAGTGCTGTTTGTGTCTGAGTGCCGGGTGGCAGTACTGTGTACAGTCACATTAAAAGTCCAGCCTTTTGTGGCCTGTATGTGTGTGAGGTCATTGTCAAGACATGTGATATTGTAAGCCTGTGTGGTGTGTGTGTGTGTGTGGTGTGTGTGTGTGTGTGTGTGTGTGTGTGTGTGTGTGTGTGTGTGTGTGTGTGTGTGTGTGTGTGTGTGTGTGTGTGTGTGTGTGTGTGTGTGTGTGTGTGTGTGATGTATATGGATTTGTGTTTATTTTCAAAGCATAGAGATGCCTTTCTCTCAGCAACAAGCAGTGCTTTTGAGAAATGAATGCCGGGTTCAAACAACGATGTGTTTGTGGTGAAGTCTTCACACAATTAGACCGTAACAGTGGTTCTACAGTAGATTCTTTATTCAGGGTAAAATGTGACACTCAGACGTACACTTTATTCTGGTAATAAGCTAGAACAAGGCCACAGTTAACAATGTTTGTTTCAGAGAATTGTCATTTACTAATTTAACAGAATAGCACTTTGGTTTGAATATTGAATAAAACATTTGTTTAATTTTGTGACTTGAAGTCATTAGTAATTATTACGGTTGTGTTACATTTGGATGGGCAACAGTGTCAAATCGGTTGTGACACAGTGAAAATAAATTGTTTTGTTCAACTTCATTATATGTAACATTGAGAAAAACAAATGATGAAAGACTGAAAAAGATGTCTTTAGAGAAATTGATGTAATTAACGCAGCATTGGCCCAGAAAAAATAAATAAACATAATGAAAGACTATTTTAACTGATAGAAAAACAGTGTGTTGCCTTTGGAATAAAACAACAACTTTGGGATTTTTATGGTCAAACTTCATAGAGGAAAGAGGGCATACACCTTGTCTTCATTTGGAATTTTAGTCCAATTGTAATCCACTCATTGCCAGTTGGTCAATTACCAACATTATGTCATGGACCCCTGCGTCGAATAATGACAAATCAGGCTCTCAACTACCTCCAATGTAAAAACATCCACAAGAGGCTCAGAGCAACTCCTCAATACATCCTTTCTTCATTCAGCAGCTGGGAAACATACTAATGTGTTGATGTAGTAATAAAGAGCAACAAAGTCCAAGTAGGTAGGTATTTGGGATAGAGGGGTGGGCCAAATAAATGCATGTCTTGTACCCAGGAGAGCGCTGCTCGTGTTCGGTAAAAAAATAAAGGTCAACAAGACTTACTGTATCAGCAGGCCCGGTTTCTACGGGGTGCATAAGGGTGCATTGCACCCTCAGTTGAGTCGTTATGCACCCTCATTTGAAAAATGAAAAGTGAAAAAAATAAATAAAATTAAAGTGAAAAAAATTACATATATAATAACAATAATATTAATAATAATAATGTAGTTGAAATAAAATAAATTGTAATTGTGGTTAAATAACATTGTCTGCTGCATTTATTTGGTCAATTTAAACGGTAAGTAACGTTATTATGTCAGGTGCGCGTGACCTGTGCCGCTGCACGTTCATCATCTGCAAGGTGCTTACACAGCAGTCAGTGATGGACATCAGAAAATGGTTAAAACAACCAGCCCTTATCGCCAGCAGTAACACTGCATCTACTGCAGGTAATAACAGTTCAGATCATGGGGACATTACGTTACCCCGCGGCCACTGTCGTGGACAATAACGTCCTCCCGCCCGACTCGCCAGCTTTGCCCGACTCGCCAGCTTTGCCCGACTCGCCCACGGAGGCGGAGCAGCCGCAGTCGTCTTCTTCGTTGCCCCAAACACCGCGACCCATCGGCGGCCCGCAAGTGCCAGAGGACCTCGGCGAAACAGAGCCTGCCCAGGTATATTTAAAAAAGTACTCAACTCGCCTGTACAGTGGGGTAAGGCGCTCATTTTGCAGCTCATGATTTCAAAACAGAGATTGGCTGGAATATTCATGTAAAAAAGATGCCATCTTCTGCTATGCATGTAGACATTTCGGTTCAAGTACGTCAGATGCCTTCACCACAACTGACTACAACAACTGGCGCCATGCTCTTGTACGTGATAAGGGACTGGGAAGGCATGAATCAAGCAAAGAGCACATGAAGTCAGTGGCTTTGTGGAAGGAGAGGCGTGCAAGAAGTGAGACTGGTACAAAGGTTTCCACTCTTGTAAATGCAGCACAACTGGAGAAAACTCAAAGTAAATCTGTTTACAGTTCTGTTTCATATGGGTGTTGAGATGTATCCATAGATCTCTTCATTTTGCTCTCAAAATGCACCAGATTGATGCTTTTAACTTCAATATTAAAAAAAAAAATCTTCCCGGGGGAGCATGCCCACGGACCCCCCTAGAGGAGGTGAGGACCCCCCTAGAGGGTGTTAGGTCCACTCCCCACTTATAAAAATAGCACTTTAACACTGCACCCTCTCTAA
Organism: Gymnodraco acuticeps; assembly: GCF_902827175.1. Taxonomy (NCBI): domain Eukaryota; kingdom Metazoa; phylum Chordata; class Actinopteri; order Perciformes; family Bathydraconidae; genus Gymnodraco; species Gymnodraco acuticeps. The sequence continues at coordinate 5,446,167 of NW_022990274.1, read as the reverse complement.
TCTCAGATGCACCCTGAGTCATGTTGTTCTGGAACCGGGCCTGTGTATCAGATTTAATGAATTGGATCCTTGAGGGTAATAGAGAATAATGGTTTCATGCTTAGGGCTTCACAGTGTGTTAAAAGGGTAAGCCAATGGTTTCTGGCTGAGCCTCCATGTGACAAGTTCAAAATGACAACAAATTGGTCTCCTGGTTAGAAATCATATTTCGCAAAGACTGTGGCTGCAAGTCTAAGTACACACGGCCGGTACAGTGAAACTGTGAATGGCTCATTAAATCAGTTATGCCTGGAACACCTCCCTAGGGAGGTGTTCCAGGCGGAGGGATTATATCTCTTCGCTGGCCTGGGAGCGCCTTGGGATCCCCCAGTCAGAGCTGGTTGATGTGGCCAGGGAAAGGAAAGTTTGGGGCTCTCTGCTGGAACTGCTACCCCCGCGACCCGACCACGGATAAGCGGGAGAAGATGGATTAATGTGGCTGCTTCCAAGTGCCAACATACACACTTTGCAGCAGTATCTCAGCCCGTAAATACATGTCAGAGGTGCCATTTCCTTTGAGGATGTGCCCTTGAGCAAGGCACCGATCTCCCACAATGCTCCTGGGGAGCTGAATAGTAGCTGCACACTGCTCCAGCGTCTGTGTACAACAATACAAATCCTAATTTGATGCAGTATCCTATACAGATTGTCCTCTCAAAGAGGTTTTGCACTTAAGTGACCGGTAATAATATGAACAGTAAATGATATAGTACATGTTCTGACGCATGTCAATCAAACTGCCACTTTGGAATGTCACTGCTAATTAAACTGAACAAATTGACTTCGCTCTGGTGACTGTGAAGGACAGACTGTGTGATTCAACAACCCATCAAACCATTCAGGGAGTCCTTGTAGCTTCTGCATTCATTATTTTTCTCCACTTACTTATTCCTTTCCTTCTGTCATCAGTAGTAACTTTCATAATGTGACTATTGTTAGGTTCTGTTTGCAGTGGCCACTAAAAGGTCCAAACAGGTGCAAACAGCTCTAGGAAGTGGACAGGTATCACTGGAGAACTCAGCAATAATTGAAACAATACTATTAAAAAAAAATTAAGAATCTGAAAATAACACAAAACATGTAAACTTTACTCATTGAAATACAGTTCTCATTTTTGTTTTAAAGCTATCATAAAAAAGTAATTTATTAAGTAAAAAATGGCACAAACACAAATAATGGCTTTCTGTCACGAACTTGGAAACACAAGGTAAAGAACTAAAATGCACGACCCGGGAGACAGAGGTAAAGTACGAGGAAAATACATTATTCCCAAATAGGTTTACAAAAAATGATCGACACTCTTAACGAGGTGAAAAAAGGCTAAAAAAAGGCACAAAGAAAATCGCTCACTAAAACATGACTGAACTCAACACTTTTGACGGGACTCAACACTTTCCATCAGTCATTTTTGGGACAAATAAGTGCATCTTATATAGCTTTTGTATTTTAGGAAGAAATTCACATTTTCAAACACATTCCTAATACAGTCAATTTAAAGCATTGTTTTCAATGCTTTAAATGCATATTATGAGGATTATAATTGCTTGCTTTTCATTTTAAAATGTGAGGTTTCTGTGTGGGAGCTTTGTTATGTAAGCAAGTGTAGCACACAAACCTTTCATGTGGAAAAGTAGGGCAGGCAACTTGTTCTGAAGTGTTTCCTCCCTCCTCTCCTTACCACTTAGCCATTTAGCTGATACTCTCAGATAAGCTAACATCAAATGTGTGTAGCAGTGGAAAATGTTTAGATATAAAGAATACCAGCGATACCAATGCTCGTTTTAAGAACCCTAAAAACGACTTTATCCAAGCTGTACATGTGCTGCTTCAAAGCCTCCTTTCTCTTTCCTCTTCCTTCTCTCTCGACCTCTCCCTGTCCCTCTTTCCATTTCCATCTCCCAGAATCCCATTAGCCCTGACAGTACAGAGTGTAGTGGATATATGTCAGCTTGCCAGTGCCAATGCTTGTTTTCATGCTGGGGGGAGGAACGTAAGGGATTATTAGGTAAACTGGGGTTTTACGATTTGAATCATTACTTCAGTGTTTATGCTTAACAAACATTACCTATGACCACGTCCAGCAGACGCTCATCAACATTAGAATTAAGTTGACACCGGAAAAAGTCCAATATTTTTTCCTTTTCGCCTGGTTTTTGGTCTCCAACCACGAAATATGTGTCCCTTTAGCGGCTAAAAAAGGTTCACCCGGTTTGTCGCTAAGCTGTGTCTGTCCGGGCTACCTTTTTGCTGAAAACACCTAATTCACACACAGTACTTCATATTAAATCACCTTATATATATTGTAGCAAAAAGTGTTGACACCTTTGCCTGTTGACTCCCTTGTCTCTTGTGCCAACATACTAACGCCATAGCATAGCTACTATTATCTTAAGCATTTTTTTTTTTTAAACGCTGATGTACAAACTTCATAGTAAATCAGCTTAAACTGTATTGTTTCAGGAAATCTCTTTTTGACACGCATGCACATTTGCCAAAAACCAGAGTCACATATATTATTTATTACTTTTTATTATAGCATATAGCCTAATGTTAAGAAGCATACATGACTGCCTGGATAGTGGTTGTGAGAAAACATTATTCAACCCTGACATAGGATCCATGTTTTGCTATCCAGAAATAAAAAAAATAAAAGATCAAATTATCAATCTTTTGTTATGCCACTTATTGGCGTCATTGATCGTGCATAGGACATCATTATTGTACAAATACGATAATTATCTCACATCTGGCAATGCTGGTGAACACAGAAATTGTCCAGCCACTATTGTCAGCAATGGGTAGTGAGCTGGTATAAAAATAGGTTCAAGAGATTTCACTGTAAATCAACTCAAAGAATAGTGCTAAGTAGGGATGGGTATCGAGAACCGGTACTAAGTCAGTACCGGTACCTGATTAGACGGTATTGGTATACCGTTAAGCCGCTGGACAAACGGTGCTGCTATCGGTATATAAATTACGCTACTTCCTTAGTTTAAACAATTCTGGTTGGTTGGGAACCCTCATCCCGTGTGACGTATCCGGTTTGATTACCACTCTGATTGGCCACTGTTAATGCCACTCGTCATCTCTCCTAACGGCGCTGTTATTATTGTGAGACTCCCGGGGGCAGACCATAGGGGCAGACGTAACATCTTGCTAGAAACAGCGTCTCAAAGCTTCTTAACATTTAACAACCTATTAATGATGCATACCCATTTAACGGGAAGAAACTCAGCTAACAGACAATATCAACCATTTTACCTACACGGAACAGAAGTCCAACACCAAGAGTCTAAATCAACACTTAGCAAAACGGGCTAACGGGGCTAACGGCTACTTTAGCACATAACTGGCAAAAGCGATATTTTCTACGTCATTGTATCTGCACAAACAACATATCACATGAAAGCTGAGATTCCACAGATTCCATTGGTATAGGTATCATCACTGTACGACCAAACCTCACCGAACTAGCAGCCAGGAAAGAGCAAGAAAACAACTTCACTTTACGTAGCCATGATGATAATTTGGTTTTACCTTTTCTGTTTTGTGATCAAAAGTTGTGTTTACGGGCATAAAAACAGTTAATCCAATGTCTCTGTGTAACTTTAAAATGATTACTGATAATCCATCATTACAATTATAAATAATAAACGCAATAAACGGATTATAATGGTTAGCCGACCGGAGCTTCCGGTTTAGGAGGTGCGCACGCAGCGTCTCATTTTAACTGAATAATGGTCATGTTTACATGAATTTATGAACTGCCTCTAATTACCGCCCCTCTTCCAGAGACACACTGTCAAACACACTCATACCTGCTTGGTAAGACATTGAAAAAGTTACATTAAATAATAAATACAAATAAATTACAATACAATTACTGTTGTTTAATCTTCACATCTTGTAATCGTGTCTATAATTTTGAGCACCAAATTATTGAAAAGTATCGATAAGAGTATGGAAAAATACCGGTATCGATAAGCGGTATCGGTATCGATAAAATCCTAACGATACCCATCCCTAGTGCTAAGAATTCACATTCCATTTTTTAATTAACCTTTGAAAAACCTTGTGACTCATCTCCTCACATTACCAGGCCTCTGCTTGTGTTACTGTACTGTACATGACAGACCCCGCAGGATCCTCCTCTGTGTTTGCCCAACCAGACAGCCACCTGACAGCACAGTTTCATCCGCTCTCATTAACCCTCCTGGATGCTGCTGAGGCCAAGAGGCCAGACGTTAGAGTCTGCTGTCATTCCAAACAGTAAACAGGAGGCCTGCTGAGGTGCCAGTTTCATGCTAAGTGACAACACTGAGACACAGACAAACATGATACCATGGCCTTCTGCTTGTTTGTCCCCAAGGAAAAGCATATTATAACGGCTTCTTGAAAATAAATGTGGTTTGCCCATTATTGACCCATCAGCGCACCTTTTTTTTACAGCAAATTCTGCTTCCTTTGTTCCAGTACATTCTAGTATTGTATCCCTTCGTGTCACCAACAGATAAGGAAGTTCTGATTCAATGCTGATAACAGGAAGTGCTTTTAGTGGTACAAAGCCAATGAACGCTGATTAACACAGGATGGTTCCACATTTCTATCACAACAAGTGCTAGCCCAGCAGAGTGAAGCTAATGTGAAGCATTAGCTTATCGAAGTGAAACAAACTACCATTTTTCCCAAAGGAGAGAGTTTAGCTAAGGCAAGCGCTTACATAGCACTTTCTAGCTCAGTTCACAAATGTGAACTGAGGTATAACTTCCTTGAAGTCATTAAACGAGGAGTCGGAGAACGTTTAATTGACGCATTGTTAAAATGTTGATGACATGTTTAATCACCATTTTGTCGCGCTGCAATCCCAGAGCACCAACAGATGACAGGAGCCATATGTCTGTGATGATTTAAGAAGTAGACCAGGAGCCACATGAAAATCAGTGTCAGTATAAGCCACATACAGTACAGGAGAAGACATCAATACACCATTAAGTCTCTGTGTACAAACAAATCTGTTTAGTCAGTGCTAATTGGTTGCAAATCTGGATTTTAAGTACTTTAAGTAATTATAATGTATTACCTTATTGATCTGTAGGGAGATTTTCCTTTTGCTTGCTCTTGTCCAGGGAGGTCAGAGGTCTAGATGAGAAACGTCCCACAGGAGATTTATGGTCTTCCTGAATGATAATTTGCATTCGGACAAGCATGTCACCAGAGATTGTGTCAGTGTTTGATGATTTTGAAAAACCCTGCTTTACATCCAAATACCAATGTGTGCTTTATGCAATATCTTATATGGAAAGTCAGGAAAATATATTCAAGCAGTAATTGCAGGTCTGTGATGCCAATTATCACCTACACCTCCACACTAATACGTTCTCCCTTGCTACATAAATGTAATGCTCGCATTGGATGTAAAACACAACATGCTTATTCATTCAAGAGTACTCATAAATCCTTGAGATACTGGGCTGGTTGAGGCTTTGAACCTGAAAGGTATTCTCCAATGGCAATCAGGGAGGAATCGTCAGCAGTTCCGGCAAATTACAAGTTAGAAAGCAATTATTGTCATTCTACAGATTACAACGAATGTAAGAGTGCTGCTGCAATCAGTGTTAAAGGACAGACTTAAAACAGGAGAAACAAAGCAAAACTGCAAACTAATATCCACAGGCAACAAACACAGATTCTAAAATAGTAAGAAACATATATAAATATAATGTTGTTTTGCAATTATAGTGTCATACAGTGAGTTTTGGATGGTCCAGTACTTACGAGATTCTGATGTTGGAAGTAAAATAATTGGATTCTTCCAGGATCCCCGGGGGCAACGGATTCCAAACCAATGCTGTCTTCTGAGCTTGAAATGTTTCTATCGAGTTCTGAATTGTATGGGTGGCCTGCCGGTGCAAACGCGCTTCAACTGCCCAAAACATTTCCATTACGAGAAACGTGCTGCAGCTTCAAGAAACGATGCTAAAACACTCCCAAATGAAGAGAAATCTTCATCAACTTGACAACATATGCAGAACAATTAGAAGACATTTACCAACTTGTAAAAACATGCGCATGTTTTACTAAAAGCGTTGCATAAACGTTTCCGTTAAGCTTCTTGCAGCATTTTTTTATTTGCAGCATTCCGTCTATACAGCACTTTTAGTAAATGTTTCGTCAAGTTGGTGAATATTTTCTTGATGCTACACATGTGCCTTTAAGTTGGTTTCCACCAGTGGGCCACCGTAGCTTTGACAGAACGAAAATTCAAATGTTCAAAAAAGTGCTGCTTATCTGCAGACACCTACCAGTAAAAAAAACAAAGATTGGGATATGTACATAGCACGGCCCAACATTACAATAACTGCCTCTCGTTGCTGTCAGAAAAGCACAAGGTTTGTGTTCGCCAGTATACGAGTACTCCACGTATGCATTTACCTATTTAAGGGATTTGAAGTTCTTATACAAAGATAGAAGTGGTGCTACTTGTTCATCATAAAACACACCATTAACCAGGGTTCACAGTGAGCATAATTTTCTTCCAAGGACTCACAAGTAGTCTCTGCAGCCACATCTTCATTATTTCAAGCCTTGTTTACAGTAGGCGGAAAGTGTTTTCATGTAAGCTTTTACAGTAGGGGTGTGTCTGCAATATCTTTTGATGTTAGCAGAACAGTAAGGTTAATAGCTGTTCCCCTCCTTCTAGGCGCTTCTAATCAATCGCTCCGAATCTGAAGAAAATCACCCTCCATCATTCTGTCTACCGAGGGAACTATTTTTTCTCTTGGCAATCCTCCTCTGCTCTCTTCCTCGCTCTTCAGTGCCTCTCTCACAGTACAATTGTGTGGTATCTCCTCTTTGTGACCCTCCATTTGGCAGACAAGCGGGCAGAAAAGCATGCTTGTGCCTATCTCCCTTGCCATTTCCTTCTATGTTCTAATGCCAGTCTTTCTTTCCCAAAACCTGTGCCCTTTTGCAGACACTAAAGGTTTATATTGATCTCTCGTGAACCCCCCTGACTTCAGCCTGATCCTTCCAGCTAAGCCTTTTCATGAAACACTGCACATTTAGTGTCCCACGTGTACCAAGGTCAGGGAAATTCTGCAGATTTAAAAGGAGGTAAGAAAGTGGAGGGCAGTTTCTGCAGAAGGTGCACAGGGACATTTGTATTCCTACATTCAAGGTGAACTGCTGCGTTTACTTGAAACGGATGTACAAAAAAATGGGTTAAGTTTATATTTAACTTCCGTTCGCTCATTTTTTTGTGTATCCTTGTCAGTCCAACAACCATCTTCTAAATGGTACATTGTTTGGCTGGCTGTCTTCTTCTTCGCCTTTATTGGAGCTTTGCTACTGTACAATCCAATCATTTATGTCGCCAATTCTTAATCATTAAAATGATGTGAAACCGGTGGCAGGAATATGCATTTGCAGATGTGCCAATGTGTTCTCTTGCATAATACAAAGCAAACAGAGACTTACTCATAAAACGAACCATAAATCCACAGGGTACCTTTTTAAGTCTTTTTCATGTTTATCCATTCATTGACGTCGCCAATAGTCAATCAGTAAAATGATGTTAATCCGGTGGCAGAGATGTATTCTCTAGCGTTATACAAACAGAACAGGGGCCTACTCGTAAAACTCCCGAGCATAAAAAGTCCACAGGGTACCTATTTAAAGTCTTTCTTCAGTGGGTTGGCACTTTTGTTCACTGTGTTCTGCATGAAGTAACCTTCACTCTTGTGGAACCTTGAGTGGCCCCAAGGGGCACTATAACAAGAACAGTGTGTTTTCTTTTATGGAAGATCAACTCTTATTACACTACTTTTATTTTCATTATGTTCCACAAAAATAGGAAGAAGGGTAGAGTTGCATCTAGCTACTCGCTTTAAATTGTTTTTTGCCTCATTCAACTCATGCAGAGTTTAGTCTGACTGAACTTTAACACACATGAAACTTTGGAGAGGGATTCTGAATGAATACAGCTTTCAGGAAGGAACTATATACCCTCTGTTCAGGACGTTAACTGTGTTAGCTATGCTGGCCCTGATTATCATCACTGCATGCTTTAAGACAGGGGTGGGGAACCTTTTTCCTCTCAAGGGCCATTTCAATTTTTACAATATCCTCCGAGGGCCGTATACAAGTTATTGACCTCTGCTTAAAAATACTAAAATCACAGATTCATTTTGCCTTTCTTTCATGCTGTGCAAAGAAAAAGCAACCTCTTAATCCAGATATCTTACCATGACTCACGCATGCGTGCACGTGCACGGTTGTGGCATGACCACCAAAACAGAAAGATATGGACACAAGATGTGTGCAAAAGCATTTAGTTTCCTATGTGAACATGATTTAAGTGGGGGGGACCTAACCTCCTCTAGGGGGGTCAATCTGGTGCACTTTGAGAGCAACATTAGGAGATCTATGGATACATCTCTCAACACCCATATGAAACAGAACTGTAAGCAGATTACTTTTTCTTTATGGATATTTTACAAATCACTCCCCTTTCGAACTGTATTCTTGTTTATTAATAACAACTGTTATTTACTGTCATATAGTATTGTATACCTGTTTACTTTATTCTCTTGTTTTTTTATAACTATAATGATCATATAAAGATGTGCCTCACTGGTTGTAGAAAAAGCTTCTTATATTCGTTAGCATAGCTAGCTAACCAGATGCTAATAACAACAAAGTTATTGACGGTATGATCAGTATGACAGATGAACAGATCGCCACTGGGCTTTCAGCTAAAGACACAGCCACGCAAAAACTATGAGGGGCCGTACAGGCCATAATTCATACTGGTCCTCTCACGCACATACATTCTCCTTTTACATACATATATTTTCACTCTTACATACATACATTCTCCTTTTACATACATATATTTTATAATATGCATGTCTGAAGAAAATATATGTATGCAAGAGAAGAATGTATGTATGTGTGAAGACAATATATGTATGTGAGAGAAGTATGTATGTGTGAGAGAAAGTATAGTGGAAACGGAAGGAGTATGGTTGAAACGGAAGGCAGGTCATTATTGCGCTGTGATTGGCTCAGAAGGTCGAGCGGGGCGGGCTCATGTTCAGAACTTCTGATTTCAAATCAGTGTTCTATTTGCCTTGCTGCTATACCATATATCAGCATAACTAATGATTATTTATAAAAAATATTGTTATTTTTTGATGGTGCTAAAGATAATCCACGATGAACCCTTCAATAGCGTCTCATTTTGTTAAAAGATATTGTGATCATTGATTTGCTTCATATTGTGTAGCCTAGCGCCAGTGTATTTTATTTATACTATTACGTCCACCACCAAAACTGCGTATATAAAGTGAATATTATACAATGATAACAATTCTGTCAAACAAAAAGGAAATATTTTTTCCCCAAAAATGTATTTCAAAATGTCCTTTACATTTGTGTATTTCTCGAGGCACCACACTGGTGTACACATCCCACACCCCACTGGTATAATCAGGAGATTTGACTAGTTACTTTCCCATGGCACAACTGTCCATCTGATATACTGACCTCACAGAATCATCACACTAGAGACTTAGTTTTATCCCATCACAAATGTATTTCATCGACCATAAGCTCACGTCATTAAAGTATCAGTAGCGCTCGCTGGTGGGCTTCTGTGCGCCTAAGTGTGTGCACCTCTTCTTATAAAGCCCTCTAACATGAGTATCCATATGGAGCTGAGCTATTATCCTCCTACAGTCCTCAGAGGCTGAGTCTCTGGCCCTGGGCATTTTAGCACATCGCTTTACGCCGCGGCTCAAATTACACGGTGCCTGTTCTTCCAAGTGCTCATCAGTATCCCTTTCACAGCCATATTGTTAAACAGTTCAGTGAGCGCAGTGCTAGAGCCGTGGAGAAGGAGTTGCTGGAAACAATTGGAAACACAGTTATTTCCCGCAGTCCTACCACAGAAAGGTCCACATTAGGAGGTGTTATCTTCAATGGGCTGCTGTACAAAAGAGAAGATGCCTGATGCTAGAAGCCCCAGGGCACCCTGCACTCTCCTCTTTTTGAAATCTGACTCCCAGCATCACTTTCCGCTCCGTCTGTGGAGAAATTTCGCCTCGCCCCAAATGCAAGTGTTTTGCTTTTCACTCACAAGCAGATCTTCACTCTGGCCCAGACACACAGTTGCATATGCAGACACACACACTTATTCAGCTAATGTCTGGCTGCGTGAGCCTCTGGTTAATAACTGTTTGTTCTCCTCCGCAGATGCCGGCTCAGGATCAGGAGACGACGGTAAGATTACTCACCTCCCTCTCTCTCTCTGTTCTTAATCCACATGCGCTGCTTTTTAATGTTCTGCGCTCAAGGCCTTCCTCCACTGACACTTTGTTTGAAACTGAACAGCATATGAACAGAACTGAAAGCTAAGACAAGCTCAGTTTTTTAAAGGAATAAACAGTGTATTTTATGGCATTAAGCAATTGTAGAGAAGAACCTACAATTTGAAGTTTCATTCACAACGTTGAGATACTCATTTTAAATCAACATTCGGTTGCTGTGCAGGTTGTTGTTTTTTTGTGTTATACTATTTGTTGTTATCATTCAAATGTTGAGCTTAAATTCATATTTGTTGCCGTTAAGCCTTCAAAAAACACATCTTCACGGTACTGGCTGCACTCTGTGGGAGGCACGCTCCTCTATTACAGACATTCAACAGCACCATAAAGAACATTTATGCAACCATAATGACAAAGAAAATCTATCCCTCCCTTTTTTTCAAGGTGAAGACATCATAAAATAACAGGACAGACATTGAAAGCTTCAATAAAAAAACATGAGAGAAGCTTTCAATATAAAACAAAATAATGTTCGGAAAACAATATAATATCGATTCTCGAATATCAAACAGATTGAAATACAGTATAAAACAATAAATTAGGTCACAAATTCATTTAGTTGCATTTACACACCTTATGGTTTCATTTTAAGCTGCTGAAACCAATTATGGTATATTATGTATGATATCAGGTCTTCTGTTTTAGCGTCTTTGAGCTCTTTGTTTTGGCTTCAAGTCCCACAGTCTTATTGTTTTGATTCAGTGTCACCACAATTAGAGCTGCACAATGAATCAAAATGTGATCAAAAACATCTAAATAGTGCAATATTGTAATATTATAACGGGCTAAATGTGTTAAATAACATTTTGAATGAAGTATTGTGGTGCTGCAGAGATATCCTTGGCGGCAAAGGGTATTCTACAAACTTAACAAAACATATTTGTTTGGAGACTTTAGCAGCTAGATATGGCTCTCATATAAACGCATCACCAAATATAAATGGCTCTATTTCTGCTAGATGTGAAAAAGGAGCAGCTATTTGCTAACAAGTTTACCATAGAGGCCTTATAATGTGACAATATGTTAATGTGGTGTTTACAGCGGGATACCACTAACCATTTACTTTAAGAAAAGATAACAGAAGACAAGATAAACCTTTATAGATCCCAGCAGCACAGGGATAGCAAAAATACAGGAAAAAAAAACAAAATATATAAATAATAGGGTTATTTATAAAACAAAAATACTATACGAAAGCATATGTAGACAACAACTGCAAAGTAAAGCGACAGTAGTGTGATTAATGGCAGCAGATTCAGCATGTCTATGTTATTTGAGTCTTTATGAATATTACTTCAGCTTTCTAATTTGACGCCAGACAGGCCAACTGCCAAGCTACAAAAGAGCCTCCTCCGCCTGCCAACATTCTGTGTTTGGCTATATCTATATCAATACACCTTTCATTGCTTTTATTATTATGTTTTCACGGTTATTCAGCAGAAAGCAGGGAATGTTTACAAAGAGAAAAAAACATATCAAAGTGGCCTTGATTGCATCATAAAAGAGAGTTTCTTGTAAATGGTCTTTGCTGGTGCTTTGAATGATAATGCAACTGTGACAGAAAATTATAGTAACAATAATAAAAAGGCTTTTAATGGATTTGCTGTCTAAAGCTAATTTAAAGTCTCAGCAAGATCATATTCCTGGAATTGATGGCCTTGGAGGCAGGAAATAATGCTTCGGAAAATGGTCAGAGATGTTTGTGTTCACTGTATTGGCACAGTCTGTTGGGAATCTAATCTCCAACTGATTTATTTTGACCAATGTTGTATGTTGGGAGGTTAAAAACACAAATCCACTTATTACAGCACATGTGCACTGCCTCTGTAAGTGTCCCGAAAATACTCCATTTCAAAAAGGCCTGCCAAGACAGCGCTTACAACAAATGTCACGGAAAACTGTTCCCCTCAACTTTCTCATTAGGATGGTGTTCCTTCTCACGCTGCTGAATGAAAGCAACAGTGGCTGTTTTTCTACCTAAGGCACTATAACAGTGATCTGTAATAGGATTGGTAGAAAGAGTTAATGTAATAAGATGGAGAAGAGCTTATGCTGTCCTTTGAATAACTTTTTGTATGAGTAACTAATCATTATCCAGCTGATTAATAATCTGCCATTCAAGAAAGACTGTCATTTGTTTCCTAATTGACTAACAAGACATCGGCCCAGACTGCACGCGGTCGGGAGTCGGGCTCATCTGTCAGTGCGCGTTCGTCCACATGCATATATTTACTCCGTCTGTGTCTATCTGTCGCCCCTGTGTGTTTACCCATGCAGGCTCTTCATTAACTCATGCACGGAACCTCACCGAGCATATATGAGAGAGAGATTGGAAAAGAGATTAGCTTCCAAATAAATAAAAAAAAGACGGCAGACAGACGGATGAACGAGCGGAAATGAAAGTGGTGCTAGGTTAACCAGAGAGAGAGAGAGAGAGAGAGAGAGAGAGAGAGAGAGAGAGAGAACAGAACTGAGGGAAACAGAAAGCGAGTGGAGAGGAGGAGGGCAGACAGTGATAAGAAACATGCAGAAGAAGAAACAAATGATACATTTTTATATATGTCTCCTGTACACACTATTTCTTCTGCTTTGCATTGAACTCTATAAGGATGCTTTTGATGCAGCGCGGTAAGAATTTGCATTCGATATTCACACGGGTTGTAAAAAACGTCTCCTTGTTTTTATTCCATCAAGCAATGCCATTTAGGTCTAACTGTGTTGCATATTGGATAAGGATCACCCTTCCCGGGAGTGTTTTTCAGCGTTTTTATTGCAAGGCACCGTCATAACTTCCCCTGCAATTGTAGATAAACAAAGCATTCACAGCGCTCTTGTTTAAATACTCTCTGGCTTCACAACAAAAAGAGAATAAAACTAGGAGAAAGTGAGCCGGATATGTTCTAGCAAAACAAAGATATGAATCAAATTAATATAAATAAATATAACCATATTATGACTATCTGTCGACAAGTATTACAACAGAAAAGAGTCATTTATAGTATCAGTAGTATGAATATATCAATTACCTGTTTGCAATAGTGTTTGAAGTTAAGCTGCACACTTTAGCATGCCCGGCTAATAGCTAACTACCTAAAGGAGACCAAACAATACTTCCATGTCCAAGGGGCATTGTGGGGTTACATTTTAATATCCGTGTCTACCAGAGGTGGAGTACTCAGATCATTTGAAAAAGGAGTTCTATCACAATGATAATAACTGACACTTTTGTCCAAAGCGGCTTGCAATAAGTGGGATCAACCAGGAAGATGCAAGATACATTGGCTTTCAAAAGCCCAACCATTATAAGTGCTACTGCATTGGCTTTAAATAAGTGCTACATACTGTACATACAGTGAGTAGATCTACATTTAGTACATCCAATGTTTTGGAGCCTGTACTTTATGCTTTAAGAAGCTCAACAACAGCGGCCCTACTCTTAATTCAATTTGGCTAAGCTCACACTCCAGCAGCCCCAGCCAATGTTACCAGAGATCTTTAGTTACAGATTCCTCATTCTGAAAGACTTATTACCTTTTGTAATGTTAAAAGTGAAACACTCAGTTATAAATACAATCAGTAATCTTACCTCTGTTAAAGTGAGATGTTTGGAGGCTGCAGAGCTTGGGAGGAAGAAATACAAATAATGAGTTGTCTCTCTCTCACATACATGCAGTCTGTGACGAACAAAGTGATGCATTATAGCTAACAGGGTCTCAAATATGCCTCACCAAACTTTTCTTGTAATGAGGCGATTTACTCATGAAAGTCTATAAAACTTGTATTACGAAAATGATTAAATATATTTGCATTTACTTATCGTTTTGTTAGAAGCCACTAACATGGCCAAACACATGGGATAAACAGAGCGCAGAACATGTAAAGCTTCCTCAAGAAAAGTCTAAATAAAAACTGGAAGTATAGCTAGAACAAGAGAATGTTTCTTTATGTAATAAAGTGTATACATTCAGAACATATTTGTTCCCTTAGAAATGAATAACAACTCACTTTGTGAGCCACATAAATGGAACATCAGGCAGGTGAAGTGTTTAGTGTCATTATCCACATTAAAGCCAGACAGTTTTTATTCTGAATATCTCCACGGACGCTCATCATGATTGCTCACCTTTTGAGACCTCTGGCTGGTGTAAAATAAAAGCTGCAGAAGTGTCCTTATTCTCTAACTGTCAGATAAATGTGACGAATCGATCATTCAGGAGGTAAAGAGACAATTAAGAAGAAATAGCTCGGGGGCAGAGAGGCTATTTGAGTGAGAGGCGAAAGAAGAGGGCAAGGACAGCAGGAGGAGGAACACAAACACGAGCTATAAAGATAGAATCATAGCAGAGGTCAAACAGATGGAGAGATACAGTAGAAGAGAAGGGAGGGAAGGAGGGAGGAGGGGGAGTCAGCAGAGGAGGAAGAGAGAGCTGCTGGTGTTTTATGAGCAGGGGAGAAGGTTAAAGAAAGTGGTTGTAAAAGGTGAGTTTGACTCCTATGGAGGAAACCAGCATTGGCGAGCCAGCCAGAAGAGAATTAAATGTATTTTAATGGCTAATGATAAATCTACACACATAAAACTCCGGTCAGCTGGGGAGTTGCCAGATTCTTGGCTGTTAATGTGTGTGCATGGGGTGCAGGCTATAGTTAAGCATTTATGCCTGTTAGAGTGTCTGTGTATGTCTGTTTTTTTATTGTATTTTTATCTAATAAGTGAGACCACGTCAACTGTGAAGGGAGATGCCCGAAGGACATGAGTCTGGTCACATGGCCCCTTTAGTCTGAATCAGACATTTGTGCAAATCAAATTGTACAGTGGAGAAATTGAATTACACTCACATGATTTGGGGGGGGGGACAAAGGACTAGCAAAGCCTTAAAGGGATAGTTTTTAGTTTTAAGTGGGGTTATATGAGGTAATTAGTAAAAGTATGTGTATTATTACCATTAAATAACTTTCAACACCCAAGAATTAGCAAGGAACCAGAGCCATGTGATCAGCGAAACAGAACAAATCTCTTTAAGTGTACATAATACTAGAATATGTTCACACCTCTACCTTGCTGTCAGTTAGACCTTTTGCAAGGGTTTACAGAAGCAGTTATATACGGTCTCTTCCAAAAGCGAGATTCAATTGGAAACATTTGAATGTTTTCTCGCAAAACAAGGGGACTGCTTGTCTACCGCTTCCTCAACCACTTGGTTTGATTCTCTGTTGTTTGAATGTTGTGTGACTGAATGCACGTTTACCCTCAACTTACCCAATAGCTAACCGATAAAGTTAGCAAGCAACCAGTATCTCCTGTGTTCTGCAAGGTAACATGTAGGTTTTTCAATGTCAATGGAGTTTTTGAAGGGAACAAGTGTATCACATTCAGTACCCATTAGAAAAGTGCGTCTGATAAGAAGTTAAAGCCAGGAAAATATTCTAGCATACACTAAAAGTGATTGACAAATGTTTTATGTGTCGTAAATACGTTTTGCTACATAGCTTTGCTTTTGTGTTGGGACCACTGTCTCTCTAAACTGGGGATGGATAGGTAACTGATAGAACCCCAACAATTTGAACAAAATGTGATGGCAATCCATTCAATGAAATATTCTGGCTATGGTGTCCTAACGAACATTGCCATCATGGCATGACTTAAAAACCGCTAAATATCTCTAAAATGTGTTTTTTGCAAGATTGCAGCATGTTGTTGCTGTTTCTCTTTTCTAAGATCTAACTTTACTTTACATCTGTGCCTTTTTCTGTGGCTCTTTTCATTCAAAATTAAACACACACTTGCCAAGTAGAACCAATAAAGTCCTAAATAGAACTATAACACTGTTTAGTAGCAAGCAGTACACGTGTGCCTCAAGCCCCGAAGTTACAGAGCTCTGTCATGCTCTGTCGGCTTCCGGCATTAATGTGACCTCATTTCACTGCAGTTTTTTTTCTGAAGGGTAACTCTTATCTAAATGAAGTGCTTTGTCAAGGTCAAAGCAGTGTCCCGTAACTTATCGGAGCCAGTTCTCTGTTTGAATGGTAAAAGAAGCAGCTCCATTATGAGCCTTTAGCGGCAACGAGAGAGCATCAATCGGTGTAATAATGCTAGTATTTATGAGGCATTCATCTCTTTTCAGCCACCTGAGCTCCATTGTGTCGCTCTCTAATTATTTGCTGAGCTTCGTTCAGGCTTAGACTTTTTAAGCACCGGTCCTTCAATACTATCAACACCTAAAGTCACTATTGTGTCATTCTATCATTGTTGATTCCACAAAAGTGTCTCTAAATAGATGAAGATTTTATGTGTCTTGTGCACATGCCCGACCTTCATTTCGCAGTTTCGAGTGTTGACTTACGGAGAGCAAAACACTGTACTTGGCTTAATTGAAATACAATGACCTGATTGGGGTAATTAATCTCATGATCAAACCCACAACACTATGGATTTACAAGCACTAAATTAATCTGAATTATAGGGCGAGGCTCCACTTTGGTGCAATTATGAGTTCAATTTCAATTGATCTCCCTTTCGTTGGCGTGCAGCAATACACAAAATTGATAACATGAGGCAGCACTCGTAACATTATTTTATCGACTTTAAAGGGGACCTATCATGCAAAATGCACTTTTTGATGTCTTTTATACATAAATATGTGTCCCTGGTGTGTCAGGGAACCCAAATCTCTGAAAACGGGGATACAACGGAGCTGATCCAGATTTGCGGCCGATATGACGTAATATCAGCAGCGGACCCACGGCACTATCAGAAACGTTGCTATCAGAAACAATGCCCGACTGTTTTGGACGTAATATGGTCGGTTCATGTTTACATTAGCATCGCTAACACTCAGAGCTAACCTGTACTGGAGAGCATGTGTGTGAAGAAGCAGGAAGTAAAAAGGAACTCACCTTGTGGTATAACCGGCAAGAGAGAAAGCCTTTGAGCTCCATACTGTTTCAGAAATAATCCTTGATCTAATAATCCTTGTGTTTCATCACCGCAGCATTTTAGACAGTATCTGCCAGGTCCCGCATGAGCCGGCATAAGCAGGTGAAAATCTCAAGAGAGACCTGTTTATACCCAGAATCAGGACTTTTGGAACAGGAAGTGAAATAGAGGGATATGAGGCATGGCTAGAATGGGGGATATGTTTGTTTTTTTGACCAAAACACTTCATAGACATGTTTTCTATATTTTTTTTATATATCTGAGACCTATGCTATTGCCTAAAAATAGCATGATAGGTGACCTTTAATAAAGATATTGTGGTGAAACAAGATCAGTCAATACTAGTCATAGGCCTTATATTAGCTAGAATTAAGAATATCTGCTGATACTGTGAAACATGTGAAAATAGGATGAGCTCATTTGCCCCCTCTGACTTTGGAAACAAGTGGAACATTCTAGGACATGGTTGTAGAGTATCTGACCTGCAGTTCTCCTGGTGATTGTTCCACCTCCCATTCCCTCTCCAGCAGCCTCCACAATTACCAGATGCTGCCCCGGTCACACTGCTATTGCTATGGTAACCAAGTTAGAGGTTTAGGGAAGTGAGTAATCTAATCTTCCCACTTTGTGGCCCAGCGATAAGGCTCACCACAGCCAGCTCACCCGCGTGTGTGTGTGTCCGTGTCCTATTTGGTCATTCTAGGCTGCCTGTCTTGCTCACACACACACACACGCACACTTTTATATCGACCGCGGCAATGGTAGATTTAGTCCGATTGTATAGAAGTCTATGAGAAAATAACTTTCTTGAGTTTACCTCAGTTACATTTTCCTAATACGTTTTTGGTCGCAATCGCTTGTCAGTATAGCATGATGTTATTTTGGTAAATAATGGTCCCATTTAGAGTAAAATAGACAATAAAGCAGGGTTTGCTTTTGGGCATGGCTACATTGTGATTGACAGGTCACTGCCACAGTTTGAGGGTTGGCTGTACTTTAACGTTATCACAGTGTGTTTTCAGTACATGCACGTTGGTTGTAACAATTTGGATGCCTAAAATGTCTTGGTAACTAGTTATTGTACTTAGCAACACCTCTAGTTTCACTGAGATTGCACGACCAAAAGCCAAGATGAAAGTTGCCAAAATGCTTAAATCTACACTTAAAAATGGAAGTCAACCATCTTATGGGTGACGTAGGAGGGACTGCACATAATTATTTTATGCAGTTGTTAAAAAATTGGTAATTTAAAACTTTTTAAATCCAACAGCTTTGTGCATGATACACATTGCCTCGGGCTAAGCTACAGTATGTCACTCCTTTGCAACAATTATCTCTTCATTGGTACAGCAGCGTGAGAAAATCAATATATAAGATTGGCTGATGATTGTAGAACAAAGATAAAGGGTTTAGGAACTTTTTCTTGGTAAACATGTTGCACATGGAAAGGAAGGGGTGTTGGAACATATTGTAATGCAAACTAAGATAGTACTTACGTCCAAACCGATGTGTCTCACATCTCTCTGGACATACGTTCAGGAGGCACGCATGAGAGAGGCTTGGCCGGGAAGCCTTTACTTTGGCACGGGGATAATGCGGTAATATAGACGGAGAGGGATGGGATCTGCAAATGAGATTGAAGCAAAGTCAGTCAGATCCTTTCATCCGCACACGTTCACTCTCTCTCACATCCGCTGCTTTTGCTTTTCCTCCGTCTCTCCACGGGAACGTATCCAATCATACCACTCTGAAATTATTATAAGAATTTCCATCACCTGTGTGTGTGTGCGCAGCAGGGGCTCTGAATGAGATGAGATAGGGCGGTGAGACTGTGTCTGGTGTGAGATGGGAACGTAAGTGGCGACGTGGCAGCCGTCGTGTGTCAGATCCATCAGTGGAGGCGGGGGGGAAGTGGGACGGAGGCTGATGAGAATAGCAGGGTCACCTCTGGGCCAGCCCTCGCTCTCACCGGCATCAGGGATTTTTATTGTAATTTTTTTTTGTCATCTTGAAAATAATGGAACAAGGCTGATGCGGAGACAGTGGCGCGGGAAGGGAGTGAGATTGGGCCGAACTGGGGGGCCACGGAAAGGAATGGAAGGACAGATATTAGGATAGAGAAATGTTAGACTTTTTTCTGTAATGGTAGGATTTGACTGGGAATAAGAAGGGCAACAGGTGGGCACTTTGAGAAAGCTGTCTTTTGTGTGAATGGAGTTGCGAGGCCTGAAATAAAGTCGCTGGTTAACAAAGCTTAAGAGATATTCATGTTTTGTTCTACAACATAAAATATGTCAGTAGATACCCTACTTGCAAATGTCTAAAGCTTTTGTTTTTTGTTAACACTGGTTCCTAGTATTTAAAAAAGAAAATGCTGAAAAATGAATCCACTTTTTGCTAAGCATGGTGATGTGTCTTGCTGTGTCTTCCGACCCTGATATACACAAATATATCATTAATAGAAGTAGTACTCAGATCTTATACTTAAGTAAATGTAGCAATACTCTATTGTAAATATACTCAGTTTCAAGTAAGAATCCTGCATTCAAAATCTTATTTAAGATTACAATTACAAAAGTATTGCCATCAAAATATATAATAATACAAAGTAAAAGTCCTTTGCCCATTTCTGAATTATACGTATTAAATTAGGATTATTGATGCATTAATGTGTCAATAACAGCTTGTATGCAGGATATATGTCAATGCTTATTTATTAGTTACATTTATATTTTGTATCAGCTAATCTAAATCTGTAAATTAACTAAACCTGTCAGATAAATCTATTGGAGTAAAAAGTACAATATTGGCTTCCAAAATGTAGTGTAATGTCAAGAAGTCACAAAAAAATATATATATTTAACGTACCTCAAATAAGTACTTTTTTACATTCCACTGGTCATTACTGCATCACTCTTTGAGTGTGTGTTAGGGGCAGAAGGATTTAAACTAATATAAAGTACCACTGCCAATGTCAGTCTTAACTGGGAGTCAGCATTTACCTCAAGAAAAGTAGATTGTAAAAAGTGCACATAGAGCAGAAGTTCTTCAACATGCCAAAACATACACTGGATAATAACTCAAAGGACAGATTGCATCTTCATCTTCCCAAACCTGACGCACTGTATATCAGCTCAGTGATATTCAGTTATATAGTGCCATAACCATCTGCTGTACACAGTCTTGCGGTGTGAGTGTCACGGCTTTAAAGACAGGGAAACAGATAGGACGACCCGGATAAATGAAGGCTCATAATCCTTCATACAGCAGCAGTGGAGGCATCAGCCGCCCTTTTGGCCCTCCCCTGGGGATCTCAGGTCAGGCCTTCTTACTGTATGTAAGCCAGCTGAAAACACTTGTAATGGAACATTAACGCTCAGCTCAGTTTCTCTATTTCTGGATATACTGTATATTAAGAGTATACACAGTAGAAATGTGTGCACTGGTGAGGTTTGCAATACTGTTTCCACCGTGATAGCTATACTCACATAATCTTTTGTGACCTTGTGTGAACTCGCAAATCCAGCAAAGTATGAATGCAGAAGAGTTTACTTTGCCTGTTTTTTTATCAGATTTTTTACATGAAAGCTGAAAAAGTCCACTAGATTATCTGTTTCATTTTTCTTGTGTTACAAAAGAACACAAAATACGAAATAATGTGTTTATAATCAATGATATCTTTATTGTGTTGTCTCATGTGAGGCAAGAAAAATAATAAAATGTGATGAAGTATAGTATACATGGGAGCAACCCATCTCCGAACGTCTCGGCTGCGCCCCTTTTTGGGTGAAAATATTCGCTGTCATTTGACTGGCGGTAAATACAGATTCTCAAGTTGTCGCCAACCACATCAAATAATTTAGAAGACTTTATCTACAAGGACCCAAATTATGATTATCAGCCAGGCAAACAATTCCGTAACGTCAATGAGATGGATGATCGGCATCGATTTATGAGCAGCAGGCTAACAGTTCAACTGGGATTTCCTTGGTTTGTCAGTGTTTTATATTTCAATGCAGCTTCTTCTTCTCTTCTCTGACTTTTAACATTACAAACTTTGGCTTAACCTTGATGATTGACGTTACCCTTATTAGCATCATCATTTAGCTGTGATGAGGTGTTTCCCATAGACGAACATGACTGACCGGGTCCTTTTGGATATGATCTTCGTCCGCTTCGTGGATGGCCACATTGTTTTAATGTCAAAGTATAGAAAATCTCTGCTTGGCACCAATTGTTTTTGTTTACCAGAAAGTGGGAGGGTCGCCAGGCAGTGACCTAGCGTTGTTCTCGTCTATGGTTATTCAAACCATTTGTTAACTGAATGTACAGAACACTGTATTCACTGTATTGTCATATATACCGTTACTACTATATAAAACTACCATAAAAGAGAATTTGGGCGTGCCTTACAATGTGTAAAATGCCCAAATCATGCATAACTTCATAGGTTTTCAGTTAACCAATGTATTACATTTTACTTTCTAGATAATGGATTCCAAGCTCAATAGATGTTCCCTTTTTTTAATACTTTCTCCTTCCCCAAATTATTTTCCACAACTTTTAGTTTGGTCTCTAAGCACACTGACTGTCATTACCTTCGTTACCAGCAAGCTAGCTCTGCTCATTACAGGCTGTGTGGGGCTGGGTGATGCTAGCAAAGCAATTTGAGTTAAGGGCTCACAGAGAGATATTGGCCTCATTTCCAGATATGAATAAAGAAGAAGAGGGGAGAGAAAGAGAGGGAGTAGATAGTGAGTTCTTCCTTGTGAGTCGTTCTACTAGAGAGAACATTTTCTCATTTGCTTGAAGATAATTGCAGCAGTTATTATTCTGCTGATGCTAAGCTGAGCAGTAACCCAGAACAGGTCATTTTAAATGGGGCTCACAGTATAATCACAGCTGAGGTGTATTATCTGCCGGACAGCTTGCGGATATTTGTTTGATCGTTTTTTTTTCTCACCTTGTTGTTGACAGAAGCCATTAATTTAGTACGCCGTTATAGTAGACATGATTATATAACACATGTTTCACCAGTTGACTCAATCAGTGCATTTAATGTACTGTTGAAATCAGAAACCATGACATGGCTTATAGATAAACATATATACTGTCTCTTTAGTTTTATTCTATTCTCAATGTCAAATTGAAAACGGTCAACATTTTCATTACAAAATCACATTGATAATGTTTATAAGATAATATCAGAGCTTTACTCCTTTTTTCCCCCTTTTTTTCAGTGTATTGTTAATTATTATTATTACTCTTATCTTTAACCCTTACCATTATTTTTATTTATTTTTTATTCAACTTGCTTGGCCCATATTACAGTTATTTTTGTGATTTTTCTCATCAGCAGTGAAAATAAGCTCTCCTCACTCTCTGCGGGCCTTCCACAGCGTCGAGCTCAGTCTGAAAACATCTGAAGGCTGTTTATATTTGGGCTTCAACACTCCTCTCTCGGGGATGGGCCGAGTCCCTCTTGGGGAGGTGTGTGCTAATGGCTTTGTGTTTTGAGAGCAGAACTTATAGGTTGTGCTTTGGGAATGCGGATGGCTTACATTAGAGAAGCAGAGGATATTGAGGGTTGGATGATGCATTGGCAGGAAAGGAGCAGTCAACGTGTTTGTTTACTCTCTGAAGATGCATCTACTGACGCAGTGGGAGAGTGCTGCGGGACTACATGTGTTCATAAGAAGTCATCTCCATCAACTTCAGTTTGTTCAAAAAAATCTCTATATATATTCCCTTAATACTTCTTACAACTTCTCAAGTACATTTACTGTATAATGAGTGGAGATCTTGTGGTTTTTCTGTAGTCAAATGTGCGTCTTTGCTTCTTCTTGAGTTGGATTTCTTCCAGATGTTATTTTGCAAATACATTTACATAAATGTAGATGCAAAATAACATCTCTCCTTCACTGTGATTTTTGAGCGTCACTATGCAGGATGATGAAATCCACTCTAAGACGCTGTTTCTCACATCTACTGTAGGTGGAATGTCGCATTTAGTCTCAGTTTGATACGTGTGATTCTGTGATCACAGTTATAATTTGGAGGCCGACTGTGTGTTCAATTTGAAAGTGTGTTGTTGAAACTTCAAAGCTCCACTGCACATATATTACAACGAGAATGGATTTGTTTTTCTCGTGAGCACTAAAAAGTTCAATGTCCTTGCCATGTCCCATCAGAAAGTGGCCTTTTGAAAGGATGACTTTATCACAAAATTACCAAATTACCATTTCAAATCATCACTTTTTATTACTTCTAATTTTGCCAAATGTAAGTCGAGGGGCGAAACTTTGTACAAAAACAGCCTTTTGACTGAAACATAATTGACGACTTTCACTTTCAATTAAGATAATTATGTATTTTCATGCAAAAATATCAGAAATTCTGCGTTCAGCCTCTCTATTATTGAGATTTATCACATTAAAGTTCATATATTTGGGTTCAGACTGACTACACAGACATTAGGAAAATAGGATTGGCATATTTAATTATTTTCTGATGTTTATCGACCGAAGTCAAGAAAATAATGGGCAGATAAATAGTTAATGAAAATAAATGAGTAGTTGCCACTCTGGTTTTTAATCATTATTTCTGTTATGTGCTTTTTCAATGATAGGCTTCTTGAAAGTACACATTGCATAGGTGTCAGATTACCCTCTCTTCACACAACAACAAGGTTTGTTTTTTTAACTGTTACTGACGTGTTTACTGTAGGCGATGATGGTAATGCCACCAAGACAATTAACACTTTTAATGATAATTTGCACCTTTTGAAGAACTGCTTCCGTTAGCCTCGTAAACTGTGAATTATATAAATGACAATAAAACCCCATCATGAAAAGACAAAAAAAACGCCACAAATGTTCTTCTCTCTCTCTGAGTTTCTTTTCTCTGCCTGAATGTCGCCCTGCCCTATTGTTTTACCTTACAATGCTTTTCACTGTCATAGACATAAGAAACAATCTTTGGCAGAACATTGTTGTAATATTACACAATCAACCCAACCTATAAACAAAGTGTTTCATGGACAACTCGCATCTAAATTGATATTCCACATAGATGAAAAAATCATAAAAAGTGCACATGTTGAAAAGAAGGGAACAAATCGAATTGAACTGCTTCAAGGTAAAAGGATACAATACATGCAATAAGTCTGAAGGAATGCATGAATGTTCTTTATTGGTCATTCTCAACCATAACTGCGTTGAATAAAGCTACATTTGGGAATGTAAAGTAGAAATGGCTTGAAAGTTTTACGATGCTGCTTCCACATTCTCTTTTTCTTTTAAAGTTGAGCTATTTTGAGAGCTGTTTGGCACTTCTTGTAAAATGACAGGGCTTTGTGCATGTGTGCTAAAGACCCTGTATAGTTGACCTACTCTGTAGTAAATAGCAGAGAGAAAGATCTAGCAACTACCTGTGGAACAAGGGGACTCTTCCACTGCTAAATGGCCAGATGTTCATCTTAGGACATGAAGGAGACCCAAAATCAAGCCCTTCCAATGGAACACCAAAATACATTGATAACTGTCCTTTAGAAAGACACACAAAGCTTTCTGTTCATACACCTCTAACTGTGTAAACTACTGTATTTATGAAGTAATGTTGTTGTATTGTAGAACTCTAGTTAAGGTTTGGTTAGGGTTAGGTACAAAACGACCCTTGAAGTTTACAGAAAAACAAGGGTTTGGACTCAAATTGATAAAAAAGTGGTTAAGATTAGGGGAAAATACCATGGGTATTGTGGATTTGGAATCATCATATCATCAACGTTAGGATTATCATCAACGTTTAGTCACTTGTTGGCAACCGCCATTTTTCAGACACATAGAAGCTTGAAACATTCACGAGTGGGGTATTTACTGACATATTTTATTTTCTAGAACCAAACGTGAACATTTCTTCAAGTTGTGTCATAGACATTATTGCAGGCTTCTAACCACGAACACGTTACAAAAACAGTTGACTTTGAGGCGAGGATACCGGAAGAAGTGAAATGATTTATCATCTCCAGGTTTCAGGCCTAATTTCTGTATCACTCAATAATTACATTACATTTGCTTTGTTAATATTTTGTTACAGTGCATATCTCAACTACCAGCTCCACTCATCTTTCTCTCCCCCACTCATAACCTTCGCACCCTCATACGGCTTTACTCTTCCTTCCCTTCCCCCAGATTCTCTCGCCTGGTCTTATCCCCAATCCTCTATCCCCTGTAGCTCTCTCTTTAGCCCCGGCCAATCCTTTCTGGCGGTCTTGTGCACCCAGGATTAGCCATTAGGCCTGTAGTTTTCTCTTCCCCAAAACCCTGCCACTGCTAACCCGCCGCCCGGCTGTCCGAGGCTCTTCTCCAGCACTCAGCGGTGTGAGATTGTCCTCACAGGCTGGCGGTAAGATAAGACATTGGGGCTCAGCAGGCCCGCCGGACGACACCGGTGGAGTTTGTACAGAGTAGCTGCAGGCTAGAGGCTGACATTTCCTGATTTCTGTCACCCCTGCATAATGAAAAAAGCAGGTGATGGGGACACAAGGGACCATACTGCGCCAAGACCACTAAAGTGTGTGTTTGTCCAAGGACAGAGGGGTCAATAGATGGGGATGTCCGAGGAGAAGGTTTGCATGCAGGTGCATACATTGTTTAATGGCAAACATTCTGTCGTGATTAATTATTTCTATGATTTGATATCAATATTTAATACTAGGCTTTGTTGAATATCTGATTCTGATTGGTGAATTATAGAATTTTGGTATTTCTGAATACCAGGCTGCTGCTATAAATATTAACAGAGCATTTCTATGGAAGTACAACTCCTGCATTTATTTAATCAAAATGATTGATTGTATAGTAAAATGTTCCCGTCAGTTTTTTTTAATTATACAATATGATGTTTTTAATGAAATTACTGGTGTAGATGTCAAAGGTTTGGACAGTTTGTTCTCCTTTGTATACGGTTGGGTAGATTTACTGCAGTAATTAATTCAATTCCATAAGATAATCACATAATTGAAGCTTTGTTGTTGTCCTGTGAGAACCAAGTATAGTTTGTAGCTCTGCGACTATGGGTTTTCTAGGTAGGACACAAGTACAGTGCTTGAGTTAATGTTTTTAGTAACATTCTACCACTGTCTATTCCCTAAATGTATATTTAAGTTTCTCATTAACACATAATAAATTATGGAGTATAATGCTGAAGCTCTTAACAACCCAAGTGACAACCCTGATGTCTTCCCTGCACTTTAAAAGCCCTGGAGAAATGCACATTATGATCGTAGTGCTCCTAAATGGCTCCACTAAAAGTAGCGAAGGAAAATGTACCTTTTTAAACAAATGTATCATACTGGAAGTCCATGTGAAAGAAAAAGCTTCTAAATAGTAGCATCCTACGTGAGGGCTGCTGCCTTTTTGGCTAGTTGTTGGTGATATCTGCCTCGGTATGAAAGCTATGTTTAAATAGATCAGTTTCAATCCTGGACTGCAGCGATGGACCAGCAAGTAAATACAGGCTGAAGGTGAGGGGAAAAGAGAGTTTTAATTTTTTAATGAGCAAATGTTGATGCCAGTTGATTTTTCAACAACATCAAGGGTCAGTAAAGGCTTTCAATATCCACCATAACTGCCCACTATCAATGCACTTAAGCATTTCATGAAATGCATTTTAAAGGATAATAAACAATATTATTTTCTTTATTTTGCCACTTTGACTTTTCATCAGTGGTGAACCGTCAGGGCCTTCAAGGTATTCAGAACACTCAGATAAAACAAACAAAAAATCGATTTAATTATATAAATAAAATGAATAAATGAGAATTGTATCTGTGTTGTTGATCTGTAATATTACAGTGTTACGTTTTGTTTGTCCTTCTCGGACCATGCACTACGCATTTCAGTGGTTTTGTGTTAGAAAAGAAAGCAACCAATCAGATCTTGTTCTGGGTCTCTGGGTAGAATATCCTTCAACCAAGGTATTCTACATCCTTGATAGAATGCCCTGGCCGTTGCACTGAATGAGAGCGTACGTTTGGACTGACAGTTTGATCAACCAATCATATATTGATTTGTAGCCAATGGGCATATTCTTTCAGTGGTTCTCAAATGGGGGTACGCGGACCCCTAGGGGTACGTTGGAGTACTGCAGTGAGATTTATTTTATGTTAATGAAGAAAAAAAAACATAATTAATGCATTTAAACAAACTGGTAATAGTAGATGAACTACTTTATTCAAAGGTTTACAGTAATTCTGGATAATAAAATGGGAACAATAAACGGGGTGCTCTCTTTTCCTCTCCCTCTCCTGACAGCCGGTCAGTCTCGTGCAGCTCGCTGAACCTGTAATAAGTGACCCGACAGTAAAGAATAAATATATTTATAACTAGTTTAGCTTGTTCCAGAGTAGATTTACTAGCTAAGTGTATTAGTTCTAACTCTTAGTGTATTTTGGTCAGCTCACCGGTCCGTCACAGCGGCGGAGCTGTGATCATGCAGAGTGTGTTCTCCATCAGCAGCAGCTGATCTGATCTCTGATCTCTCTCTCGTGTCCGGTTAGACTTCACTCGCGTTTTTGTCCAAACCTATCAGATCTAGCTAGTTCTAGTTAATGATATGACTGCCTGCTTATCAAAGGACCTAAACAATAAGCGTTGCTTGGCAACGGCGTGTGGCCGCAAAGTATAGCGCAGCATTATGCATATGTTTATATGAGGGGTCAAAATCCCATGCTCATAAAATGCTCATATATATTTTTCTCTTCATTCCCCACGCCCCAAGATAAATAAATATACCAATTTTAGTAAAAGTAACGAAGTTTGAGCAGTGTGGGTTTTATATGAACAAAGTTACACATATTTCAAAACTCGAAGTGTAATAACTGCAGTTTGCCTCCCTGTCAGAATGACAAAGATCCTCAGTGAAGCTCAAGCCCATGTTTCTCACTACATTGTAAGTACAACTTATTAAAAAGATCAGTTCAATGCAACTAATGTCGTCCCCTGCTTTTCATCATGGGTCACAAGCATACCGTTTGAGTATACATTAGTGGTGTAAAAAAATGAAGATACACTTGATATTATCTTTTGTGATCCTTTATCAACATTTAATTAATAATTGGCATGCAAAACATAGGGCAGGTAGTGGTTCATTTATACCAACTGCAGTGTTGTGTTCTATCTTCAGCCAGTTGACTCTTCCAATCCCATTTAACAAATTCAACTGAGACAGGAATTAGGGTTAATGGCTCAAAAGTAAAAATACATGTTTACTAAGATTTTATAAAGGTATTTGTATTTTCGGTACCACTTTACAATAAGACTATCCTTATAAAGGGTTTACAAATAGTTTGTAATTCATTTATTTATTAGGTTGTGAACACTCTGAATAAGCTTTTATAAGACATGAGATAAACAGGGCAACTGTGACTGGTTGCTTGCCAAATAGTGAGCCCACATTCATCTGTAACCAATATAAGGCTTAGTCATCTTGCCAAATACTGAGCCTGTATGAAAACTATGTTAGAACTGGTTTATAAATGGTTCTTAATGATTTATAAATTGTTTGCAACCTAATTTATAACATAATTATAAACCCTTTATGAATCCTTTATAAGGGTAGTCTTATAAGTGGTACCGTAATTTCTTTAGACTTTTGCTTTTCTGCAAAGTAATTACAATATATCGCCTTTCTTTCGGTATGGAAATATATATCAAACTATAATCCCTGTGAAACTAATTGTATTGCCACAAATATATTGAATTGTAATCCCTTTATCATGTTATGCATCATGTCGCCACATTCTTGCCTATACATATCCCTCATAAGAATATGCCTTGATAATACATGCAGAAAAACACATTTACTCACACTAACCCATATATTCATATTACTTTACCTTTGAAGATTTTCCCTTAACCCTATATTTCAACTGTGAAGAGCATTAGGCGCATTCACACTGCGGTACTTTTCCCACAAAGGTTCATGTGAATTTAGTTCAAGTGAACTCTTTAGTTCGCATGAACTAAGTACAGATCGCGTTCACACTGGATAAAGTCCCTGGGGGTGGATTAGGCAAATGAAGCCGCTTACGTCACTTGTTCTTCTTCTGCTTTGGGTTTACTGGCAGGCCGCAAACCACTTCACGGCGTATACTGCCGCCCAAAGTCCCCGGCCGGAAGTCCCCGGAGTTGGGGACTGGCTTCAGTAGAAGCTGCTGGGACTCCCAGCAGCTTCTACTGAAGCCTTCCGAGTAAATCGCCAGAACGCCGACACCTCCTCATCTCCACCACTCCCATGTTTTATTTGTGTTGCCATAAGTTAGTCTCTCTGCGTTTCTGTGCTGGGCTAATGCTAATGCTAATAATGCTAATGCGAGGATAATAAAATGGCGGCTTCACAAAACTTTTTGGTAGTTTTACGGGGCGTGGTTTGCAATCCGCCCAGCCAATCAGAAATATAGCTCTTTTCTCACAAGAGAGCCGCTCGAAAGTCCCTGCTCTCTAGCAGGGACTTTCGAGGGGGTAAAAAGGTTCACATGAACTAATTTTAGTACCGGCTCTTTTTGGTGTGAACGCGATAAAAGAGTTCACATGAACTAAGTTCACATGAACCTTTGTGGGAAAAGTACCGCAGTGTGAATGCGCCTATTGACACTCGTATACATTTACTTTAATTCTCATATATAATCTTGGCTTAATTCCTATGAAGAATTACACACAAACCTCAAACGCACATGCTTTTGCTCCCGTTTATCGTCATTCTGAAGACTTTTCATTATGCAAGATGGATATATTTATTTGAAGGGTCGATTTGGCTGCTTTTCAATATTCAGCCCAGGCTTTTGTTAAGGTAAAGTAAAGAGAAAAACGTCTGACCTTTGTCATTTTTGCTACAAGATGATACAGTTCAAAGCCACTAACTGACAGTGATGCAGTACTTGAGCACATGGACACATATGACTCTTTTGTACTGCTGTGATGATTAGCTACTCACAATTCGAGCAATGGCTACTTGGAAACCACTTGAAACATTGTCTGAATCCCCAAATTTGCTCTGAGGGCTAGCTATTAAGCAGCCACGCTAGCCATGTTTAGCAGTAATAACCAGAGCAAATGACACAGTACATAATTACTTTGCTGGTCAAACGTAGCATTAGTTTACAGTCATTAGTCAGCTTCTGTCTTGTTCGTTTGCCATGTGGGCTCACCATCTGCAAAGAAAGGAATAGGGGTCTGCTGTGTTCACAGCTGAATGCTCGGAACCAGTAAGCCGCAAAATATAGATATGCCTCAGCTTCTACTTAGAGTGGGGTCTTTGTTTATGTTGAACTTTGAGCCATTAATATAGACACCAGCACCACCTTGACAAAAGAATCACCAGAACTAGCAACATGGATAGCAACCACACTTGTTGAAATGAAAAAAATACAACTATTCAAGTTTCAAAGATAACTTGTGCTTCACCTAGCCTTCATTCAAAAAGGTGGTTCTGCATAAAGGCCTTTTTTTATTTAGCTTTTTTTAAAAGCTTAAACATACTTAAAGGTACTGGGTCTGCTCTGGATTGATATGTACAACTCTAATTGTAACATTTGAGTCCTTGTCATTTAAAATTAAATAAAAGATCATTTCGTAGAAGTTTACCCCCCATAAGATATTGATAACACAACAAGTGGACAAACCGCTAGCCTAGCTTTGCTCACAATGACACAAGACTTCAGGTAGCTTTCCATACAACTTCTCATTTTAAGATATCGGATGGTGAACGGAATTAGATAAAACATTTTAGCTAGCTTACCTCGCTTCTCGTTTTTAAGCTATGCTATTTTATCGTCTCAGCACTCCATAATGCCTAGATATGAGACTGTAGCAAACTTCCAATCCAACTTTCAACGAGAAAGAAAAGACATTTTCTAAAATGTCCAAATGTGTATTTGAGTAGCATTCTGGTGAAAACATTAGCGCATGTCAGTTCTAAATAGCATTACTCACAATATCCGTGTAAGTGTTCCTGGGACAACTTTAATTCATTATTTGCTTAGTTTTGTGGATATGTTCAACACACAGTCAGTACAATGAGGTGTCGGTCCAGTAAGGATCTACATTGGTCAAGACGTGCTACTTGCGGCCCATATGGCACAGGATATGTTTTTGCAGAAGGACCACTCGACAAACAGGAGTCCATCACAATTTTCCAGCAGGGCGAATGGATAACAATGGAGGCAGAGAAAGAGAGGATGCTTGTTACTCCCTGCCAGCTCATTCCTGTATTTTCCTCACATTGTGCAGGGGCTCGGAGAGTAAATATGCCAACGTTATAGAGGCCTAGCTGCTAGTGCGAGCTGAGAGGGAATTTAATTGCATTTCCAACGAGCATGCTGATGTGAGATATGGATTGGAAATGCAAAATCCTTGTGAGCTGTATATAAGGGACACATAAATGTAGTAAAGGATGTAGTAGTAAAGAGATAGACAAAAAGAAAAACATTGACCAAATAATGGTTATCCGTTGCATTTTGATTTCTTGGTTGTGCTATCTTCAACATTCATTTAATATTAAATAGACTTGAAATTAGGAAGAAACAAAGGCGTGAATTATTTAGTGCAGTTTATTAATTTTTCCAGTTGAATAGACAGAGCGTGCTGTGGGCCAGGGCGGTGGCTTTGCCATCATGCATTGGTAAAGTCAGACTTTAAATAGGAGGGTGTCCTCTTTAGGGAGGAATAGCCTGCGTTGCTTTCTCTCTGTGTTGTTTGAAGTCCAATGTGACTTGCTTTAGGCTGCTTCAGCTTATTTCCGGATTAAAACAGGAATCTTGTCTTGGACACAACACAGGAAGGGACTGTTCATAAATAGGGCTGACGGAAATATGGAGAGAAAAAGGCACAAAGGCTGATTCCACACCCTGTTGTTGTTGAAGCAAGGCACTGTGAAATGCTTTTAGTTTAAAGCTGAGCTGTTCAAAATTGCATATGCCCTATGCTTAGCTCATAAACTGTATTTGATATGGTATAAATCAACATTAACACAGAGCATAAATTGTGATTTTTCTTTCTATACTATAAAAAGAAACTAACTCTGATATCTCTCTAGGATTGAAAGCAGAAACAGCAAGAAATTATGGATGACTTGTTTGGTATTTGATGTTCTGATCAAACTTGCAGAGGTCTGCTCTTTGCTGCGTGTGAACATATTCAAAAATATTCAACATTTTCTGGCCCAGGTCGAGATACCATAGAACATCATTCTTTACATTTAACACTGAATCATTTAGGTTATGTTTTCTATGGCTAGCATAAACTACATTAAATACTGACCATTTGTCATTGTTTACTTATGTAACATATGTAATGTTTTCTCAGAAAAAAAAAGTAAATTATATAATATATTATTATAATATAATACAATATAATTGTAACAAAACTCAAAGAGTCAGATAGGTAGATCAATATCAATCACATCACGCCATTATCTCTCAGTAATTGCAAGGCTGTGATGAGATTAGCTTAAAGTGGACCTATCATGCTATATCTGAAAAATATATTGTAGGGCCATACCTACAAAAACATACAAACATATTTTTAAAATACCAAACAGTTCACTCATAGTAGCCATGCCTCATATTGCTCATACCCCTCTTTTGAAGCCCTGTTAGAGAAATGCAGATTTTGGGTCCTTAGCTTGAAATAAATAAATAAGAGGAGGCGGAGCTAATGCCTGATCAGAATTCTACCGGAGATAAAGTTAATTTGGTTGTGATAAAACGCCATCCTGTTTAAACCACCATCAAGGATTATTTCTGAAACAGTATGGAGCTCAAATGCTTTTTCTCTTGCGGGTTTATCACCAGGTGAGTTCTTTTTTTTATTTCCTGCTTTTTAAACACATGTTCTACAGTACAGTTTAGCTCTGAGTGTTAGCGAGGCTTGCTAATGTAAACAAAGACGAGATTACGTCCAAAACACGTCAGGCATTGTTTCTGATAGCAACTTTCTGTGGGTCCACAGCCGACGTCACCACGGATGAACACGTCAGTTCGGATGGAAATCTCTATCCGCTCGTTGTACACCCGTTTTTAAAAGATTTGGGTACGGAGGAAAAGAGAGAGGGTTGTATTTTCTGACGCTGCGTGAGTTCCCCGAAGCACCGGGGACACATATTTATGTATAAAAGATATCACAAAGTGCATTTTGCATGATATGTCCCCTTTAACTAAGACTGGAAAGAGGAGGGGAAACAACTAGTCAGTTAAAAAAAAAGCATACGAGCACATTTAAACTCACTTATAAACACATATGTTACTTGTTTAATCTCTACCACGGTAAAACAAAACAAAATATTTATTTTTAACTTGCACAAGTTTAAAATATATTACAATTTCCAGCCATAAGGACACAATAAAGTTTCTCGTGGAACAATTAGTTTCTCTGAATTTAACCTTTTTGGAATATAATAATTTGTATATTATTCAATGGTGAGAACTACAGGTATACCACATTCTGACTCTCTCATGCTTGGTTCGGAATGAAAAAAACAGACAGTGTAGACACAGTGTGCTTTAAAAAGTTTTCTGAGCAACCTGAACACACTTTTCCACAGCTCTTATTGACTGCAGATAGGTGACAGCATTGGAAGACAGTCACAGAGCTATCCAGGCGAGAGGAGAGCAGAATGCATGGTCTAATCCTCTCTAAGCTGGGAAAGATGAAGGTTCAAATCCATAATTCCTCCTTTTAATCCATTCTGAAAGGCTCTGACCCTGTTGGGAACCTCGTTCGTTGATTCGTTAACAGCCACACACCACCAATGCTGGTTGTACCTGGCTGAAGCTACACCTTGATACGTTGGATTGTTCAGGATTTCAGCCCAACATTCATGAACACAGCTGATCTTTCCTGGGTTTACCATCTTGATTTAGCATCCCGAAGATCCATCGCACAAAGAAATGCTAACAAACATTGTAGGCTAAACTTGTCTATTTGAAACTAATGTGCATGCTCATTGTGTTTCTTGCTTAGGCATAGAAGGTATTTCACTGACTGCTTACCTGCCCGGACAGCTGACATCTTGAAAATGAAGTGGCTACAGTTTCAAAAGGCCAAATTTGTCAGAAGTCTGAGCTGCTGTGTGCAAAATACATTAGCCAGTGTCCAACAGTTGCATTCTCATTTAGTCAAATTAATTTTAACATGTTTTCTCCTAAATATACTTCTCTAAAGGTCCCACCGAGTTTATTTCAGAAGCTCAGTCTCCTTATGAATATTTAAAATAAAGTGGATAAAATAAATCCACCCTGCTGAGGTTAACCCTTGATTATGATGTGTTAAGGCCAAACATAGCCAATGGCATAACTCATTCTCTGCGGCACACAACCCTGCTTTTCTGCTGCTTGTTTTATTTGAATGTGCTGTTATAGAGAAGGATATTTACAATCAATATGATCTGAATGAGAGGTCAATCCCACCATAATTGGCTGGGCATTGAAAAAGCCGGCTCTTTGATTTGTCAAAGTTCCGATTGAAATGGTTTAATCCATTTTGGTCCAAATAACTAGTCAATATTGGATGTCTTTTTGTCCAAGGATAATGAATAAAAAGGGCTTTGTGTCCTCGCTCTCCAGCGTTTTTGAAATATTACTGGATGGGTTTTATTTTGGTCAAAAGTGAGCTGCTACATAATAATACGAATAATATTGATTACTTAAATGTATACCCAAGGCCTTTCATATACCCAAGGACACATAGTTTGTGTTTCCCTGCCAATACCACCAAGAATTTTGATAGTACGATTATTTATATTGGTCATTATTGCCCCATGCCTGATTAATTGTGTCTTTTGCTTCACTGGAACAACAGCCCTTGGCTCAGATTTTGGAGAGGCTCACATTCTCCTTAACAGCTTCATGGCTGACGAATGACTTTGTGAAAAGCGATATGTTCTCCCGCACAAAGAAAAAAGGATAGAAATTGAATCCTGGTCTCTGTCGGCAGTTTCATCTGTCATCTTTTCAATATTGATGTCCATTATGTGTATGGGTTATTTGGCACTCTTGTGTTCTCTGGCCCAGCTCGCCCTGTCAGATGGGCCACTCGGGACGGTGGCCCATTGATAATGCCATTTTGATTGATGGGTTTCATAGTTTAATTGTCAGCAGTGTTCTTTTAATGGAGCTCCGCGCAAAACTAGAAGACTATATCTAAGTCAAGAGTTCAAACTGCATGGCGGTGTGATGAAGATACAATGTGACCGTATCATGGATTCAGTATCATCATCCCGGGCCATTATCAGCTATTTGGCTCATGTTAATGGCTTCCTGTATCACCTTTCAGGGATCACATGTCCGTTTACGGGAAGAAAACAGCGCTTGGTAAGATTTATCACAGCTGCCAATAGGCATCATTTTATATCGCTGGTATGATGCAATTATTCTGTAGCCTGTGTACAACTCTATTGGGACACTCAATGTAATTGGGTATAGATATAGGGGAAATGTATTCGGCACACAAAGATACAACTAATGCATTCCAATCTAACAGCCTACAAAAAGAGTGTTGATTCAACCTTACGGTCATTGGTTCTGCTGTTATACTAAAAGGGCTTTCCAATATTTGTGTCATAAATATCAATGAAGGTAGGCAATAGAATACTGTATAAAGGACGTTTTGACACGAGTGTTTCTGTATTGATTAATCGTATCATTAAAGATCGTTTTTTGTAAATTGGATTTTTCCATGTACAATAACCCTATTCGCTTAAAATGCTGAATTATTGCATTTCCAATTTCATATTGTTATAATAGCTATAACACTTGCTCATATGAACCAAACCAATCGGTCGTAGCTTCAGGGAATTAGAATAAATCACTGTAAAAAACATTTATTGTGACCCTAGCATAGACCGGTTTTAAAGGGTGGTTCACTAACAATAGGGCCATGTGGGGTTTACTCTGTCTCTGTTTTAGCGGCCACACACAGCCTCTCTTATCCTCTCCTCCTCTCCCCAGTGTGTTTGCAACCAAGGTCGTAGTGGTCCTGCTCTGTTTTTCAGGTGTGTGTGGGCTTCATTCATCATTCGTATGATAGCCGCATGCTAGAGTGCCCTAAATCTCCTATCTGTGTTTGGGTGTGTGTCTTTTTATGGGTGTGTGCTCATTCAAAAACATTTGATCTTGTTCTCTCCGTATGCTGCCACAAATGAATTATCTCTCTTCCTGTCTCCCTCCGAAAAACTCTCTCTTGTTCTTTGTGCTCTCTGCGTGTAAGTATTGATGTAAATGCATGCAGGGAGTCTTGCTAGCACAGTACCGTGTGTCTTCATGTAGAAACAATATGCTGTACTCATAATATAAGCTGTAATATCCTGTGCAAGATGAGATGAGGAAAAAAAAGGGCAAGACAAAGACGTAGAAAGACTAACATAAGAAAAACAAGAACATTCAGCCCTTGTGTCAATGCAGTAGAGGCACCTTTGGCAACAGTTACAGCCTTGAGTCTATGTCAATAGGTCGATGAGCTTGGGGACGAATTGGACACTGCAGTTAGTCCCCCATTCTTCTCTGCGAAAGGTTGCTTGAGGACTGGGAAATTTGAACTCTTGATACTATCTATTTTGGTTTCATTAGAGCATAGAAACAGCCTGAAAGCAGGTGAATCACCCTGGCAACAGTGGCTTGATGCTATCTTCAGGCCATGGATGTATAAAGAGAACTGGGTACAGTGTCGGAGGTGGGGCCTTGTTCGTTCCTATGAGGGTTGCTCAGTGGCAAAGTCCAAAATAGAGCGACTGTAGATTTAGGATACGCATACTGTATCTGGGCCCATAGAGCGTGGCCTCTTGAGTTTTCTCAGTCAAATGAATGGAGTGAAAATAATGGATTCGGCTTTCAGCACATCTTAGAACTTTTGAACCTATTAATTTAAAATCAGGGCTATAAAAGCATTGTTACTGGGTAGTTATTTATTTCAATACGATTATACGCTGATTTACAGACGTCTCTTTCCAAATGTTATTCAATGGGTTAAGTCTTTTTGGCAGTTTAATGTAAGTGTACCCCCAATACGCACAGTTTTACTTCAATAGCCAGTGCTCTTTGTGGGTTTGCTTCAGGCACAATTACTGCCGTGTCATGTAGTTTTACAATTTGTTTATCTTAGCCCACTAAAGTCTTGATACAATTCAGTGGCTTTTCTTCATTTTAAAGCCATGCTTTATATCAAAATGATGACTTTTGGGAAGCTCTATTACAACGTCTTCCCTCTGAATGCATTTTTTGATGTGACATCCTTGTTCTCTGTTGGTACTTTTTATTAACTCGTGTCAAGGTGTGTTCCGACTCAATGCAAGCTGTGATTGCAGATAAAGTCGATGCAAATGCATGGGCGGACATGAACAGTAAATTCCTGGTGGGCGGCGTGCAGAGAATCGTATTGGAGTTGGAGTTGAGTTGTTTAAACTCATCCCAAGGCTCTATGACCCTAATTCTTCAATGTATGGAAATACAAATAAAAGAGAAGTCTGGAGGACGGTTCTATAAATAATTTGAGTTCCTTGAGATTGTTTATAAGTGAACTAGCTAACAGCACTAGCTAACATATGTGCATTATGTACTTGCATATAGAAGGGCACCTGTGTTGCTTGTATCTTTCAAAATGCATGTATTTGAATGATTTGACATATTCACAGATATTTGTATAGTTTGTGGAGTACAGTGGCCGTCCCTGCTTTTATTTTACAACTTCAAGTGGTAGAGAAAAACCGTATATGTCACAGTGTTGAATTGTGTTGTGTTTTATATGAATATTTACACCCCTGGCAAAAACATGTTTATTTCATGATTTGCTCAAAAGCCTTTGCTGCCCTAACATTCTTCCTTCTAGTGAAAAGAAAACGTCCAAGATACATGTCAACATTTTTATTTTACTTATTTTGTTTGCATCCGTAGATTTATAAAAGATAATTTAATCATGAGTTAAAGAACATTTGATTAAAAAAATCATGACACAAATAGATATATTATAAATGATTCCCTCTGTAGAAATCTTTGACTCTTATGGCACATTTCCACTGCAGCAGGGTAGCCCCGTTTAAGCGTCCCTAAGCGTCCTCGCTCAGGCCTCGCGGGCTGCCTCGCTGGCCGTCCGAGGCCGTGGCGCATTTCCATTACAGTTTAGGACCTGGGGTAGCAACGTAGTGTAGGCGGGGCGATCGGCTTTGTTGTTCCGTCGAGCTCCCGC
This sequence comes from Gymnodraco acuticeps, assembly GCF_902827175.1. Taxonomy (NCBI): domain Eukaryota; kingdom Metazoa; phylum Chordata; class Actinopteri; order Perciformes; family Bathydraconidae; genus Gymnodraco; species Gymnodraco acuticeps. The sequence goes on along the minus strand of NW_022990274.1, from coordinate 5,407,576 downwards.
TGGATTTTATCATCCCCAATGAGATGTAGGAACGTCGTCACCTCCTCGGTCGACCACGGTGTGCTTTTCTTTGACGTTGCCATTGTTGTAGCTCCTCCGTTTACAAAAATGCTGTGTATAAATGCTGCAAGCTTGCTTCTAGATATATATGCGACGCTAGGGATGATCTCGCGCGCGATCTTGTGACGATTCTCTCTGACCAATCAGCAGTCGAGAGTGTTGACGTCACTAGTTCAGCCCTGGCCCTGGCCTGATAGAACCACGATTTTATGGGGCCGGAAAAAGAGGGAAAAAGTACCCACTAGCCGGTGCTAGGCTATATGGAAAGGCCACCAAAAACTGGCCTGGCCGCTTGAGGACGATTAAGGACGCTTAAACGGGGCTACCCGCTGCAGTGGAAATGCGCCATAATAGGGCAACAAGCTTTATCTAATGTTAACATTTCTATTTTGTGCAATTTAGAACATATTTCATAAGATAAGGCCTTATTTATATATTTAAACTTAACATTTCAGAACACTGATAGTATATGTTTTTTCTACTCACCGCGGGTATCTCCTCCTAACAGCATGTCCGAGCTCCAGACACCAGTAAGGGGATTAAAGTCACTCTTTAACCCCTGGAGGAAGCTCTATGTGGATGATCCACTACTTTTTGCTACTCTGTCGTTTTATCTGTTATCCCGCTCATCTCCCCTTAAAAACATCATTTCACTCTGATCTCTTCTTGGGTGACTTCATCTTCATTTGTTTTCTTGCCTTTACTTTCTCTTTTCCCTTCTTCCTGTTGTTGGAAATCTACACACTTAAAGAAGCGTTTATCAAAGTGAACTGCGTGACAGGGGAGGAACAAAGGCAGGACATGATTTGGTAGAGATGAAGGTGAGGCTGTAGGACGGTAGTCACCGAGGAGGCTCGTCCGCCGGTCTGGCCCGAGCGAGGATCGATACTGGGTGATGTAGGAGCTGGTGGGGGTTTGATCGGGGGGGCAGAGGATGGGCTAATCATTTCAGTCATTACCCGGCCGTGTCTCCTGATTCCAGGGATTAGCAGGTGCAGAAACAGGGAAGATGTTGTGTTAGTGCTACAGGAGACTCTATCAGGGATTTGAGGAGTGGAAAACACTACCTGTCCCCAGTCACCTCCGGTAATTGTGCCTGCAGCACGGGGATCTGGGGAAGAGGGTGTGTGAGAGTTTGCATACGAGATGTAGCGTTGGAGAGCAAAGGACAACAAAAAAGAGAGAAAGAAGACAATGTTGGCATTTGTAGAAGCACACATGAAGATATATACGAGCAGGCGTTACAGAATCGTGTTCAGCTTCTCGTAGGAGGGGAGAGTCGTGGGAGAGCTTACATGCTTGCCTACCTACAAGCCTTTTCGTGGAGCTGATCATTTGACAGCACTGAACAGCTCAAGAGACTGACTAGCTCCGGTGCCAGCCAAAGCCCTGTGAACATTTCACACACCGCAAAATACATGACGGGTGGAAATAAGGGAAATTACATTTACGTCAGCGGTCCCAGAGTCTACAGCACCTTAAACTGTAATGCGACACAACAAAACAAGCCCAAGTAATTGAACTGTCATGCACATCCGAAGACTTGAACAACTCTGACAACACACCTTGAAAGTATATGAATTAGAAAACATGGGTTTGTAAGTATGTGTTGCATTCGTGAGTTTAGAAGGGGAATTGTACCCATTTTGCTTAAGGTTGAGGACATTTATATTAAAGGGGAGAGTCTAACAACATAAGACACTACATTATCATAAGTGCAGGTCTAGAGTTCTAGGTGATATAAGAGAAACTACACTGAACAAAAATATAAATGCAACACTTTTGTTTTTGCTCCCATTTTTCATGAGATGAACTCAAAGATCTAAACCATTTTCTATATACACAAAATAACTAGTTCTCTCAAATATTGTTCACAAATCTGAAAAAATCTGTGATAGTGAGCACTTCTCCTTTGCCGAGATAATCCATCCCACCTCACAGGTGTGGCATATCAAGATGCTGATTAGACAGCATGATTATTGCACAGGTGTGCCTTAGGCTGGCCACAATAAAAGGCCACACAGCACAATACCACAGATGTCGCAAGTTTTGAGGGAGCGTGCAATTGGCATGCTGACAGCAGGAATATCCACCAGAGCTGTTGCCCGTGAATTGAATGTTAATTTCTCTACCATAAGCCATCTCCAAAGGCGTTTCAGAGAATTTGGCAGTACATCCAACCGGCCTCACAACCGCAGACCACGTGTAACCACACCAGCCCAGGACCTCCACATCCAGCATGTTCACCTCCAAGATCGTCTGAGACCAGCCACTCGGACAGCTGCTGCAACAATCGGTTTGCATAACCAAAGAATTACTGCACAAACTGTCAGAAACCGTCTCAGGGAAGCTCATCTGCATGCTCGTCGTCCTCATCGGGGTCTCGACCTGACTCCGGTTCGTCGTCGTAACCGACTTGAGTGGGCAAATGCTCACATTCAATGGCGTCTGGCATGTTGGAGAGGTGTTCTCTTCACGGATGAATCCCGGTTTTCACTGTTCAGGGCAGATGGCAGACAGCGTGTGTGGCGTCGTGTGGGTGAGCGGTTTTCTGATGTCAATGTTGTGAATCGAGTGGCCCATGGTGGTGGTGGGGTTATGGTATGGGCAGGCGTATGTTATGGACGACGAACACAGGTGCATTTTATTGATGGCATTGTGAATGCACAGAGATACCGTGACGAGATCCTGAGGCCCATTGTTGTGCCATTCATCCACGACCATCACCTCATGTTGCAGCATGATAATGCACGGCCCCATGTTGCAAGGATCTGTACACAATTCCTGGAGGCTGAAAACATCCCAGTTCTTGCATGGCCAGCATACTCACCGGACATGTCACCCATTGAGCATGTTTGGGATGCTCTGGATCGGCGTATACAACAGCATGTTCCAGTTCCTGCCAATATCCAGCAACTTCGCACAGCCATTGAAGAGGAGTGGACCAACATTCCACAGGCCACAATCAACAACCTGATCAACTCTATGCGAAGGAGATGTGTTGCACTGCGTGAGGCAAATGGTGGTCATACCAGATACTGACTGGTTTTCGGACCCCCCCCAGACCCCCCCAATAAAGCAAAACTGCACGTTTCAGAGTGGCCTTTTATTGTGGCCAGCCTAAGGCACACCTGTGCAATAATCATGCTGTCTAATCAGCATCTTGATATGCCACACCTGTGAGGTGGGATGGATTATCTCGGCAAAGGAGAAGTGCTCACTATCACAGATCTTTTCAGATTTGTGAACAATATTTGAGAGAAATGGTTATTTTGTGTATATAGAAAATGTTTTAGATCTTTGAGTTCATCTCATGAAAAATGGGAGCAAAAACAAAAGTGTTGCGTTTATATTTTTGTTCAGTGTAGCTTCAACAGCATAAATATTAACACATGATTTCCTTCTTTTTTATGTTTCAGTGCTCAGACAATTTTGCTGCTCTTTCTGCCTGCACTTAGTGTTAATTTTGCGAACATAACACCATTGTTTTCATTACAGCACCAATGTCATTCAACACTAACTGTGAAAAACAAAGCAGAAATACAATACAGTTATTTTTTCACCAAAATGTCTCACTGTTTCTCGCCTCGCTGCTCATCACTAATGACCACAGTCATGAGGACTCAGGAGTATACAATGCATCTTTCATTAAAAAAAAATTGCCAAACATTACAAATGTATTTTAATCATTATTGCTAGACTAGATTTACTCAAATGTTAAATATAATCTGATGACTCAATCATTTTCACCATTTTCTTTGAATAAAAGACTCAAACTGATAAGGTTTTCTTTGACTAAGATAAGAACATAATGCCCACATTTTAGTCAATTAAAACTTGACTAAAAAGAAACACGATGTGGTTGACTATATATATATAAATACAAAAGTTAACAAGGACAGAGGAGAATTTAAAACCTACCTCTACATTGCCGTGAAACTTTAAGCCATAATTATTTTTATAACTAAAAGGCCATTATTTTCAGACACCTTCACACCTTTACCTTCATTTCTGCCAAAAAGCAGCTAGTTATCTTTTGAGAAGAGTCCAGAGTTATGAAGAGGAAAGTCACAAGCAAACTGGATTCAACTGTGAACGACAACTAAGACACGTTAACCGGCTTTCACCCTAAAATAAGAGTCAAACCAGACTCAAGCTAGACAGCAGAAGATCAGGTTAAACCTCTCTACCAGAGTTCTTTCCAATTCATCCAGCATGTCACCAGAGATCACAAGAAATAACAAAAGCTTCAGCAGGGGAAATGAAAGAGGCCACACAAGGGAGCAATGCATGGTAGCCGAAGTCTGTTGGGGAGATTAAACAGGGTGTCCACGGGGCCTTAAAAAGTATTAAAAGTTGATAAATCAATTTAGCCAAAATTAAGGCTATTAAATAGTATTAAAAAGTATTAAAAGTTGATCAATCAATTTAGCGAAAATTAAGACTATTAAAAAGTATTAAACAGCATTTTCCAAGGTATTACATTTTGTATCTTGTTTTCAATAAGTATATAAATTGTCCAAAGAGGTTGTATTCTAGTCTGCCTGAATGTAATCATTGCGTAGGTGTGTAGTGTGATTCTGTGTAGTTTATTTATGGCATCCCGTTGGATTTGACGTCATCTGAACAGGACATCGCACGCTCACTGCTTGATAGCGCGCGAAGGTCCGTTTACGCCGGTTGTTAAACAACATCATTATGGAGAAATGCAAGTCTGCGTCCAAATGGTTGGAAGATAAGGAGGAAGCACAATCAATATTTTATATAGTAAATGTGAGGTAAAGTGTGTCGCCAATGTAACCAGTTAAAACTCAAAGTGGCGATGAGGTCTTAAAATGTATGGAAAGGGTCTTAAAAAAGGTCTTAAAAGGAATTACATCTGACTTCAGGATTCCTGCATATACCTTGTTAAAGATATGACATGTGGAAATGATGCCAAGTAGAACCTCTTTGTCTTCTTTTCCATAGTAGTCCTCACGGGCCCTACTAAGTTTAAAAATAGAGTGCCGAGGGGAAAGCGAAGAAGAGCGGAAGTGTGCGGAGACTTGAGGAGTCCTCAGTGGTATGAGAATGCAATTTGAGATTGGCCAGATTGCTTTTTTTCCCCCTCTTCCTTCTCCCCCTTTGGCCGCTCATGAGGCGTGATATGCACCGGCGGGGTCCCTAAGCCGCCATAAGCCTGATGCCAGTACCCTCACCGCGGCCAAGGAGTCGTCGCACTCACAGCGCAAGAAAATCAGCGTGATGAAATAAAAGAGGGACTCCAGATAGATCAGCGGGGATATTGGGAGTGATGGATGAGAGTCAGGCGAAGAGCAGTGGAGGGTGGAGGAGAGGGGAAGGAGTGAAAGGATGAAGGAGATGGTTTTGTGTGGGATTATGGCGGGATATGGCAGAATATAAATGTGCTTGAGTTGTCCAAGGATGATTCTCACGGTCACTTTGCATTTTGAGAGATGCATTGTAAGGGGCCTTTGTTACTGCTTTGGAGTCCCTCTGAATGAACCTCGAAAGACAAATATAGTCACAGATGCGTTCTAACAAATCTGTCTCGGATGATTACAGAGTTTCTCTTTCTGCCTTTTCTAGGAGAAGATGGCTCAGCTGAAACGGCGCAGAAGGAAACGTCCACCTGCGATATTTGCCAGTTTGGGGCTGAATGCGATGTGGACGCAGAGGATGTTTGGTGAGTTCAACACAAAAAAATGTTTTGTCAAGGTCATGTTGAGACATCTTTTTTAACCTGTTCTATAAAATAAATACCTCCTTTGTTTGTCATTTGAGACTTTTTAGTGAGTTTGCACACTAAGAATTGAGATGAGAACTCTTCTTTTTATACGGAAGACATTCGCTGCTGAACACCCACTGAGGTTTAGTGCATGGTTGACCATTTCATTTAACCCCAATTACTAGAGCAGGACACAGAGAGAAAAGAGATTTTCGCTTATTCTGGAAATCCAATTACTATCCTTACAGGACTCGCCAATGTCAGGCCAAAAATGACTTTGACTCACAAGGGGGAAAACTAGTTCAGCGATGAAATAACGTTTGTCATGAATTTAACCATTTATTGCACATGAAACAGATGCAAGTAATGTTATCGCTCCCGCGGGGGGAAGCGTCCAATTAAATGAAGGCTCAACTGATGAACTGTTTTCAGACCGTAGCTTCAGTGTTTTTGCCTTGTACAGCATGAATGAAGCTTAAATGAACCAACATTACTGAGTTGTTGTGGAAGAAGGATCAGCTGGTATCAGCAAAAGGAAGAAATCCCAGTTGTACCGCCAGAAATTAGAAGTGCCTTGAGAGTATGACTCTATCAAACTGCCTGATGTAATGGAAAGATAATGGACCCTAGTGTGCAATAACCGTAATGCCAACGAATGGTTTCATGATGCTTTCTGAGCCTTGTTGCAAATACCAAACAGCTGGAGTCCACTCCTCTTGATGCCACCCACTTTCACAAATGCGCCTTAATATTCTCCTAAAACGCAGGAATGGATTTATTGATCATTTTTTAATCCCCCAAGGTAGAATTCATAAGGTCACAAACAGTGTGATGTACTGTCGATGATGGGTGAACACAAAGCGGAAAACATAAAAGAAAATGGAGCCTCAAGCATGTGCAGCATAAATGGAATAAAGGCAATTACACAATATATATAGAAGAACATTTACTCCAATGGAAAACAATGGATAAGAAAAAAGAGACAGCCAAAGTCAATGATGTGTCTTGTTAAAAAAGCATTTCACATAAACAGATGTATGAATATTTCAGCATGCCTTCATGTAAAATGGAAACTACGCTTTAATCCTTCAAAAGCCCCACGGTGTTTTGACAAGAATGTTTCTGGTGAATAATCAGACATGTGATTGCAAACCAACAGCAGGTAATTTTCATCAAACAGCAGCCAACCGCTGGCGTAGCGTAGGATCATTTTGATTAAAATGACAGGTTATTCCAATCAGGCGGAAGCTGATTCTTAATCAAACAAAACCGTCACTTAATCAAAGAATGAGTGGAGAGTTGACTGTAATCAAAAGCAAGGTGACGGGAAAGTGATGTTTCAGACACTGAGTGTTTTAGGGTATGTAGAACTAAAGGAAGTCTGATAATCAGACTGAAGTACCATTTTGTTGTCTCTTCATCATTCAGACTGGCGTTTTATCCAAGTCAGTCGTGTTCTGTTGGAGAGCAGTTTTTCATTTTCCTTAACCAATTAGTTGAGAGTGATATATCCCTCCTCTCGATGTTTTTTACAACCGACGTAGAACCTGTGTCAGAAGAGAAGTTAACTTAAATTCTGTTATAAAGGAGTTGACATTTTAAGGTCGCATTCACACCTAATAGTCCGCTTCTCTGGTGCGCACCAGACGACAGTTTGTTACATTGTTTCATTTTTCAGAAGGTTCAGTTTGCGTTCACACGGGCAAAACTCAAACGGACTATAAACTTTAAACACAAATCATGTGCACGGAAATGCTGTTCAACCATTGGTCAGACATTAAGGGGGTAAAAACGCAAAGCCCGGCAATTTCTACCGGGAGCCTCCGCCATGGAGCATCGGCACTTTCGGCAGGTTATTCTCATGCTGCTGTTAATCTGGAGATCAACAGACACTAGCGGCCCGCGCATATGATTTATATAATCAGACAACGTCCGTTAAAAAACATTATAAACACATATAATGAGAGACGTTCTGCAGTAAGGAGGGGCGTTTCACCGACGACAGGTGTTCTTACTTTTATGTAGTTGACGGAGCATTTTGACTTTACACGACACTGTTCAACACTTCATTCTGCTTCACTCTTTAACTAAACAACCGCGGATGTCTTGAAAGACTCTTTCGCTAAAGATTGTTGAAGACATCCACGTTCTTGTGACAGGTAAATACTACGCTTCCTGTTTTGGTGCGGACTGCGTTCACACCAGGGCCCCGTCTCAGGTCGGTTAAATTAAATCCTTGCTTCCCTCACTTGCGTAATTTCCCTGTGTCTCTCCCACCAGGGAAGCATGGAGAGACGAAAGGAAACCACGAGAAGCAGGGAAATTAGTTTTAAGAGCAATGGGACGTCCTTTCCTCCGGAGCGTCACGTGAAGCGACGTCCGTTTGTGATGACGCCGCACAGCTGTTCGTCTGACAGCAGAGGCCTGTACTAGGAAGCTGGATTTTCCTAACCTGGATATGTTTGAGTTAGCCGGTTGGCATAATCCAAAACATACGCGCTGTCGCTAAACGGTACTACGACGCTGGTTATCAATTAGATCGCTCAAGCCAGCCGTGTCCTATCTAGTTAGGTGCGCGTTCATATGAAAGGGGTGGTATTTGGAGCATTCGACCAATCAAAAACATGGAGAAGCGTACTGACAGCGCAGCGTCATACTTCCTGAATGAAAAGTCAACTATAATATTAGACATATGAAGAAGTTAAACTTTAAACATCCATGACTCAAACACTTTATCCAGGATAAAAGCCACATAGTCTGCACCTGCAAGGTGAATACAGCTGGCAAAGGAACAAGTGTTTGAATGCGTACATTAACAGGTTTATGATATCACTGCCCCGTCTAAAACACGATCTGACTTTAATTACATTTGTCTCGAGTGTTTCGTCAACTTAATGTGTTGCTTAAAATAATACTTCTGCATACAGTATGTGACACTGTGAGTGTTGCACGGCCAGATACGGCTCAGCTGACTCAGATAAGGAGATGTGATATGATGTGATATGAATGATAATGGGACACATCGACGTCAAGCTTTCTTAACGCTAATGTTATAATAGTCAGATTGCTCTGAAGATGGAGGTGATATTCTATTCATTTTCACGTTCACACAGTCGGTGATTTTTGCCGGCCGTCTTTCCTGCAACGGCAGTTTTTCTGTATTTCCTTTATCCTGTAATATGACTTGATCGCTTTAAACTCCGCACACTGAGCTCTGATTGGTCAGCAGGCGGTGCTTTCACTGAGTTGATCTCTTAGCCTGCAACCTAACCTGCTCCGGAGCAGGTTAGCCGCACAGCATAAGTTACCATGGAGATCTAGCCCGCTAAAAAGAGAACCAGCGTCGTAGGACCGGAAAGCCGGAGTTTTCCCTGAAGTTAGCCGGCTAAGCGAAAATCCAGCTTCGTAGTACAGGCCTCTGCTCTGTCCCCGTTGTTTTCACAAACACCCCCGCCTCACATTTACTGACACAAACATTTGTATCATCTGTTGTAGACCCCAATAAATAAAATAAAATAAGAACTCATTCTCAAAAAAGATAAACGCCATTCTTAAAATGTATAAACGAACAATAGTTTGATTAATATTGATTAGAGTGCACAATAGAAATAAAGTAATTGAGAGAAGAAAAAGAGATATGTTATCTATCAAAACCCAGTTAGATTAACATTCATTGGATTGCACACTTTGTGTGTTTGTGTGGATATGTAGCACATTAACATTTTAATAGCACTTAATGACTGACTGAATGGAAATGACAATAAATGAAAATGTAAAACGAAAAAGCGATCATGAAAATGTTTCCAATAAATGAATAAAATGATTTTTGACCACTTTGTTGTTCAGATATATCACATATTTGTAACTAAATGATACATGAATTGAAACAAAACATGGTATTTAACTGAGGAGTGACTCTCGTGAGGTTCATGTATTTTCTTCACTCCGCTGGGAAACGACTCATGTCAAGAAGCATCAGATCAGTGCATGCACTGCCTCGTCCAATCAGTGAGCGATACACAGTAAGGGGGCGGGGCGAGTATCTGTGGATTTCATCGGAGGATGGTCTGCTGGTTCCTCGATTATAGCTCCTCCATTATCGCTCCTCGATCCTCGGTCCTCCGGCAGAAATAAGTGTCATGGGACGGTACTCAAGATGGCGCAGACAAATCAACTTCCGGTGAGACCGAGGAGCGAGGAAATGACAATAGTCGATCTGAGACGGGGCCCTGCACACCAAAAATTCTCCGTCAGCTACATAAAAGAAGAACACCTGTCGTTGGTGAAAACGCCCCTCCTTACTGCAGAACGTCTCTCATTACGTTATAATGTTTTTTTAACGGACGTTGTCTGATTATATAAATCATATGCGCGGGCCGCTAGTGTCTGTTGATCTCCAGATTAACAGCAGCATGAGAATAACCTGCCGAAAGTGCCGATGCTCCATGGCGGAGGCTCCGGTAGAAATAGCCGGGATTTGCGTGTTTACCCCCTTAATGTCTGACCAATGGTTGAACAGCAGTTACGAGCACATGACTTGTGTTTAAAGTTTATAGTCCGTTTGAGTTTTGCCCATGTGAACGCAAACCGAACCTTCTGAAAAATGAAACAATGTAACGAACTGTGGTCTGGTGCGCATCAGAGAAGCGGACTTTCACACCTGCCTTGTATAGTATTGTATATAAAACAAGGACCCTTGCAGCTGTATTGATGATTTTAACACGATGTTTGCCATTGATAAAAGCACACATTGTCCATTGGCCAATACAAATCTTACAAAAGACAAATTTCTCCTTTTTGTTTGTGCACTTAAAATGGTTTGGCTTATTTAACGCTGTATTTTGTTTGCGTCCTAATTGATTGCACTTTGTGTGTTGATTTGGATAAAGTGTCAGCTAAATTGTTGTTGATTCTGTCGACGCTTTTCAACATTTTAATGGCAATTTTTTTCGTCTTTGGTACAGAAAAACCACCTGTCCCACCTTAAAAGCTTTGATTGACTGATTGAGCACAACATTAACTTTTTCAATTTATTCTAAAATGTGGGCAGCAGCTCACAGCTCAAAGGACTTTAAAAAAAAACATTAAATGAATGCCTTACTTTTCAAAATAAGACACTTGTAACTGATGGTAGCATGGACAACATTTTATATTGTCGATAAAGAAAGAAACCATCGCTCTACTCTTCAGAGCAATCATCATTAAAAAAAAATGTGTAACATGGTCTGTAATTTAACAACGTAATAATAGCAATCATTCAAGACTTACAATCTGGATATAAATTGGAAGAAAAATAAAAATGTGCTCAGTGATGTGAAGAAAAGGGTCTATGTAGGTTGAACCACTTGTTTGCCCCCCTGCTGTGGTGAAGCGTTGCTATCCTTACATCAACCTTCTGTAGCTGTGTGTACTCAGTTGGACAAAAAAGACCAATTTACCCCTGAAGGATCAATAAAGTGTCGCCAAAAGCCATTTAGATCCATTTGTGGTGTAAAACTGTAATTACCCAGAAAAACCCATGCTTTCAAACCCATCAATAGCACCCATCAGTGTTGATATAATTAAAGCCGGAGAGGAGCAAATAGCGAGACAGTCAAAGAGATGGGCTGTGTGTACGCTGGGTTTACTCCTCTTGGGAAAAAGAGCAGAGGGCCTTTCAAAGCTGGCACCTGTGTCCTTATTAAAGCTCATTCTATGGAGGGCAAAAGGGAATTTCAATAAAAAGACAGACAGACGACAAGTCACAGGCCAACAGGCGAGTAGGGAGACTGCTTTTATTGTTGTTGAGTTGGGTGAAGCCACACACACACACACACACACACACACACACACACACACACACACACACACACACAGGAAGCCCTCCTCACATTACTGACATTGTGAGACAATGGGCTAAGACATGCACAACACGCTACTGATAAACAAGGAGCCAATAAATAATTGTGGTAGTTTAGACTTTTCTTTTAATCCATTTTGCATTTCTTGTGTGGTTGAATAACGTCTTTTTGTGGTCATTTCCTGTTTCCTTTGTGTAAGATTTGAATCTCATCACTTATTTAACGTCTCTTTGAAGTTGTGGTTTGACGGTATTTTTGCTTTTTGATGGTTGTATTTCATCCCTAGTTGTTTGACTCGTTTGACTTGTGTCTCTTTCTGCTTATTTGTCATGTCTTCAGTGTTGTTTTGTCTCTCTTTGGTCAGTTTGCACTCCTTTGTAGTTGTTTTTCTGGCATCTTGCACTCATTTAAGTCTCTTTGTAGTTGTTTTGGGTCTCTTTGTAGTTGTTTTGGGTCTCTTTGTAGTCATTTAATTGCATTTCCAATAAGAAATGCTACAGCAACAGTCAATTCAATCAGAGGCCAAGACCCCCTGACCCCTCGGGCCCTAGGGTCCATCCCCGGTAGACAGAACAGATCTCCTACAATGATTCCTGATTTCACAACATTTAGTTCCACCAATCACCCCAGCATTATTGCTGGTATGTGTCCTTCCTTAAATCATGTGAATACATATGTAAATAAATATAATGTTTTCTTTCTGTTGTTCTCTCTCACTCAAAGGATTACAGTGAAATGTGAGGCTAAGGATGATGAAAATCTCAGTGTGTGTGTGTGTGTGTGTGTGTGTGTGTGTGTGTGTGTGTGTGTGTGTGTGTGTGTGTGTGTGTGTGTGTGTGTGTGTGTGTGTGTGTGTGTGTGTGTGTGTGTGTGTGTGTGTGTGTGTGTGTGTGTGTGTGTGTGTGTGTGTGTGTGTGTGTGTGTGTGTGTGTGTGTGTGTGTGTGTGATGTTTACATGTGTGTAAAGGGGCCTTTTCCATTGGTAGCCAGCAGACAGTCTGGGGGCGCGGGGGCGTTGATGGGAGGGGAATAATTGCAGTGAACTAATCAATACAACACATCCTGCTAAGACAGTATTCTCACGCACATGTGACACACACACACTATAGGTACTACACACGTTAACACACATACCTAACACTTCTCTTCTCTCAGCAGAATGTGTGAAGGAATGATCTGGTGTGTGATTTGGCAAAACGAGGTTTAGCACATAGCGGTGCATGTATATGTCTGTGCACGCCTGTCTGCAGGTGTTCAGACGTGTGTGCGAGGAGCATTAGGATGTGTTGACGCACTGCAGTCCAGCGCTATAGTGCATATTGTGGGGAAAGTGAGATGCCTCATTAAAAATGTATGAGGCCCAGACATCATCCACCGACCAACAGCGGCCTCTTGGGATGGGCCGAGACTCTGAGAGCCCTTTACGAGGGGAGGCTGTTGGGGGGGGGGGGATGTGCATAAAAGCGTACATGTGTGTAGTGCAAAGCTTATACCCCCTGTGTGGACATTTCCTTTTAGCTCAGAAGCTCTTAAGATGTCTTCCTCTGATTCTCAGTTCCTCACAATTCTTCTCACTGCCGCCTTTCATGATAAAACTATTCTAATTTAGATACTTTTTATGATAACGCAGAGACTTTAATTAAATGCCTAATCTAGTCTTGAGGGTGGCTGTTGCGAAAATTTGAGTCTGTGGTTTATAATCTTTAAAGGTTAGAAATCGCACTTGCCTCCTGGTAAGTAGCTGTGCAGATCATTTGGGATTTTACTGTGTGGTATCTGCATCCACCCGAATACAATGGGAGACGTGGGATCTATCCCTCTTAGAGGATTTTATACTTTTCTAGATATACTGTAGTGATACAAAAATGATAGTAGGTACCTTTGTTGAAGAACACTTGGAGAGTGCAGATGCCGCCAGGTCCATTTCCATAAGGAATACATCATTTGTGTATCCCCTTGATTTTACATCTGCTCCAAACTTGGTTCCTCTCTAGTCTATGTTCCATGAAAATGGAGACAGCTGTTTCTTTGTTATCCTGCTCACAGACAAATAAACCAACCAACCAAAAACATGACATCCTTGTCTAAGGCAACAATACAATATATTGAGATTTAAAGCCAATTTTGTATCAACCAATTAGCTGCCTTCAAACTACATGTTTATATTTTTACCATGCCGAATCTGTAAGGCAAAGAGAAAATTATGTTTTAAATTGTATTTTAATCAAATACTGAATGAGAGATACTCAAGAAAAGTATGTCTACTGTGACACTGTAAACCATAAACATAAGGAGTGTTAACTGGGAACTTGTTTTTGCCTAAATCCTGCAAAATCAGTACTGTGTCGACCTACCCAGGTCAGAAACCTGAGTTTCGCATGTGTACATGTTTTCTATATGTAAGGTCCTTGAAAATTAAATAGTTTAGGGCTTCAATATATGAATTGAACCAAACTTCTAAGGGGGAATCACCTGTTGCAGGATGTATATTGCCAGCGGTACATTTATTTTCACAATAAGTGTTTTGCACGCTGAGAATTTAATGGAAACATGTCAGGCTGTGTTGTACATGGTAGAGTCTGAGCTTACTTTAATTGAAGGATTTATTTTCGGATAAAACCTTGGCAGGCATATGTGAAAAAAGATTGTGACAAACACATTAGAAGCAGAGGAACACGGAGTGAGAGTGTTGAAAATATTGTTTTTTTTAATCAATTTTTACCATGTGTCACAAAGAGTTTGTGTTGGATATGTGGTTAGGTATCAGTGCTGCCAATTATTTAAGTCATTTGTACACCTCTAGTTGGGCAGTTAATGTGAATGTGTGCAATTTGTAAAGCCATAAATTGTTGCTTTTCAGCCCAACTGTATACTGTTTTTCTCAGACGCGGAGGGATACTGACTTGTTGTGAAAAGTAACTTACAATTCTACCCGTGGTATACGCTCAGTATATCACGGCTAAGAACCAATCAGATTGCTTGATTTGACTTGTCCGTTTTATAAATATATATATAAAAAAAAAAAATTATTAAAAAAAAAAAGAATTATAGCCTAATCTTTTCCTTTTTTTTAAACACCTTGAATTTCAGGGGGGCGCGGGGCTCCGTTGGCGGGGCGCAGCGCCCCTCCAAGACAATGGGGGAAACACTGGACAGTATCCTCTTTTCTCAGGATAATACACAGAAAATGCCGTCGACAGTTAATTCAGACTATTTCTCTTTTTCCATATATACCCGTTGACAGCGAGGTCTTGGGGCAAATATCTCAAAACCTCTGCAAATAAAACTGGCATTAAATTGTCTAGGGGTAAGAAGAAGTATATGTTTTATATATTGTGGGTGAATTGACCCTTTAAGCTGTGTTGTTAGAGTCTCTTTGTGTGACCCTGTGCAGCGGCAGGTAATTCTGTGTCTCCTCTGAGACACAACGAAGCCTTTCTTCACATCATTCTTACTTTGCTGATCCATCATTACAACAGTAGCTGAGTACTGCCACGCTTCGCTGCACGCCGTTTCAATCAACGTCAATGTCAGCAGTACGAATCATCATGGCTGATTGAGAAGGCGTCTGTGTGTGTGTGGGCACACTGTTTTGAGTCGGTGGCAGCCCACGTGGGGTGTATGCAAATGGCGTTGTAAGACAGCTGAATGCCTGTGCTTTACTGAGATGGAGGCACCATGGGAAAATGAAAAGACCGGGAGAATAATGACAGATTTATAATTACAGAATCTAGCGCTACTCAGCAGCAACTGTCTAAGGAAGGCAATCTGGGTGTAATTTCTGCTGATCAGGCTTGACATAAACTTAAGGGTCACACTACATGTTTGCCACACACAGACGTGAATGCACATGCACGCAGGTGCACGTGCTAACTCTCCTTTGTGCAGTTGTGAGAAACCCACACACAGAGACAAATACAGAATGTGTCACACTTACATTTCACAGAAAATTGTGGTGCGACAGCAAATTGCCTGGTTAATTAGCGAGAGCTAAAAGTATCAAGTAAGCGCCGGTGTCACTGATGAATGAATGTATTACAGTCTGTCTCTAAATCACACCAGATACCTCCGCTTCATGGAAAGGGAGGTAACTGATTCAATTTACAGAGGAGACAAATTATATGGTTGTAAGGAGCTAAGACAAAAAACGAGCACACTTTTAATTTGACTTTTAGACTGTTCCCAAACTTTAAATCGAACAACTTGCACTTAGAGTAATCATAGGTCGCGAGAAGCAAATGCATTTTAAACAGGCTATCAGTGATTATAACTAGCTTGTGGAAATAACTGCACATTTTACATTTCCATTCCATTTGAAGGTAATGTAGGCCACACTTTAGTGCTCAGCTCCCAAAATAATACACCAGACATGCCTGTGGCCTCGGAGCCAGAGCTTTGCGAGCCTCCTCGTCTTCTCCCAGATCATTTTTAGAATGTCTCAGACGAGTGGGTTTTGTCGAAGGACATTAAAACGAAACAGTGTAAAAGCAGAAACAAGCTGTTCTGCAATCTTCACTGACTTTGTTTTCCATCAAGCTGTTTCAGTGCGAACTATGATAGTATTAACCCTTAAGTTATTATTTTCCATTTAAGCTATTTTCAATGTTATCTAAAATAAATGACAGCTTTAGACTGGTGGCTGTTTTTGAGGCCAGAATTCTCTCTGCAACACAAAAAAAATGTGGAGCTGTGTTATCTACAATTCTTTCATTATTAATTGCTTCCTGCCATTGTAGGAATACATCATTTGTCAATCCAGCCCTCTGTGTCGCGTTTTGCAAAGTTAAATCCATTTTGCTATTGTGTCAGATTGAATGTGCCAAAACCCAGTTTGCACAGGATTACTATGCACGGTCCAACGTCCTGACTGAGTGCAAGCTGTACTGTTTAGTTCTTTTTGGTCTCATTTGTAATCCTCGAACGAATTTCAGTCTCTGTCCCTCGCAGTCCAACAAACACACAAGTCGGGCAGCCATATAGTTCACTCGGTTGACCTGGCGCCCCACTCCCCGCTGCGGAGGCCCCGGGTTCAAATCCAACCTCAGGACCATTTTTGCATGTCTTCCCCTCTGTCTACCCCATTCAACTCTGTTCCACTGTCACTGGTGGCTCCAAAGATGGTCTTAAAAACAAACACACAATTCTGTCAGAATCAAGAACTAAATGACTGACAACTTCTGAATAAGTTTATTCTTAAATGCATTTAGTTTGTACCTTTTATTTTCCCTTGCAACGTCTTATTGTTTATTATATCTTAACTATTAAGGACCTATGTTACTGATCACAATTTGGGACCATTAAGCAGTTGGACTAGTTTTGTTTTTGGGGTATTTAATTTAAAAGGTGACAACAACGAACAAACATCACTATGAAAAATAATGAAATCATCTTATGTCAAATCATGCCAGAGAAAACATTCTAAGTTTTGCTTTAAATGTCAAACTGAGCCATGGCCCAAACACAAACTCAATCGTGATTGATTATGTTTGGTCATGTCTTTGAAAACCCCTTGAATAAAGCACTCCATAGATTCAGGCAACATCTGAATGTGGGTGTTCCATTTCACATATCCCAATGACGTCTTTGACTTTGACATAGATACTTAGTAAAACTCCAGGAAGCGTACCACTCTGACGTGATTTCTTTGCTCCGCAGGTGTGTTTGCAACATCGACTGCTCCCACATCAGTTTCAACCAGGTGTGTGCCTCAGATGGACGTTCCTACGACAACCCCTGCCAGGTGAAGGAGGCGTCCTGTCAGAAGCAGGAGCGCATCGAGGTCAAGCACCTGGGCCGATGCCAAGGTCAGAGCCCCAAACAATCACTCCCAAAGTCACAACAACACCTGCAAACACTCAGCGGAAGCCTTTAATCTGGCAGGTGTTCACTCGGGGGTGAAGTGAGGCCGTGGAGACAGACGGACTAAATACAGGCAGCACACCCTATATTTCCCTCAAACTGCAGCTCCAAACACATTTCAAAATTACACTTCCACTCAATTATGTTTTGGAATAGCGTGCGAAGATAATCCCCAAATCCCACATCCTCCTCTGCTATGTATATTGATAATTGTACTGAAAGGTAATCCACCCTTTTTAGTGTACTATCTTTTATTTGGGTGCGGTTTTTGTTTGTTCCGGGGATAATGTTATTTTAATAATCTCTGTGCGCTAAATCCCTCAACCGAGTCCCGTTGCTAAAGCACATGGGAGAAGTCAAAGGCACATTGTTCTTTTGAGGATGTTTTTTATTTGATTTTCTTTGAGGTATGATCAGCCAACATCTTAATATGAGGATCACTCATTTGGCTTTATACGAAATCTAGCTAACGCTGGTGGAAAGGGAGGCAGTGAAGGGGGGCTTTTATTGTGTAGGGGAACATTTGAAAAGCGTTTGATTGGCTTGGCATCACCGGGGACCAACTGGACAATTGATCGAGATGTGAGAAGCAAGATGTAGGCTTTGAGAGGTAATGGGGAGTAAAGCAATCAGGTCTAACCAGGTCTGGAACACAAATAAAAATCTGTATTCCCCCAACTCACACCCTGTGGGTCGGACCACCCCCATCGATCCACTCCACGCATTCTGTTTCAATAAGGGACAGTGGGGAGAGAAACAAATGCCAAGACACCAAGGGACTAAAACCTAGGTAAAAGTAGACCTCGTGTTAGCTACAGATGTAGCACCTCATTTCGGACGTCCCTACCGCAGTGGGGTCGTGATCGGCACGGAGTCCATCCTCGCAGAAAGGAAAACCCCCCGCATGACTTGATGCGCCCCCTTGATAAATGATAATAAAACCAGCTGCAATGGATCATGGATCCACCAGGGGGAGCATTGATTACTGATTACTATGGCGGATCTTTGTTAAGATCCATATGTCACGGATAGGATCACATCATGTGCTAAATAAGAGACATGTAATCATTTACAAAACTTCACCATGTTTTTATTTAACAAAATAATGTTGTTTAATCCACGTTAGCGTACTACAATTCTACAAAAAACAATCGGTTTGTTTTTTCATCAGGAAATGCAACCCGGCTCAGACGATTTTTAATCATCATCCTCACAATCATTTAATGTATCATATGTTCGTGAATTGACATGAAAGCACTTAGAAATATGAATTTGCTGTGTGGAGCTAAGAAAAATGAAAGTAGGAAAACATTTATTTTCAAAGTAAGGCATTTTTGCAGCTGTAGTCTTGTTTAGCCTCTCCCCTCTGAGCAGTGTTACAATTAATTTAGTCACATATTTGATTTTTTAAATATAAATAAGTATTTAATACATATAATACTCAAGGTTCTGATCTCGCTAAAACACTGCTTTGTTTCCTAAATTGTAATCGTCGTCTGAGTCAATAAATAATAAGAAATATTCGCATCATAATCCTGGGAAATACTACCTCCTTTTGATGATTGAACGGGAGATGTTGTCAAACCATTGTGAAAAGAGGAATTCAATGCGGCAATAAGGCGATCAAAAAAAACAAACATTATTCCTTCTGATCTTTTCTTCCCGGATCTGCTCCATTCTACCTTAATGCTTCTGGGGAGATGGCCTCTCACTTTGAAGAGAATGGTTCACATAAATACGCATGAACTAGACGGGTGCCGAGCGACGGATTGAACCCTTTTGTTGAGATAATAATTCACATTCGACTCTCTGCACTTGTAACCCTTAATGGAGGGCCTTTCAGCTACAGGAGAGGTTGTTAGTGCCCTGAGATCCGTTTGAATGTGTTTTTGGCCTTTCCAGGCGACATCCTAGGCGGAGACGGACACTTCGCGAGGACCGACACCACAGGTGAGTGCATGTGTACTCGGGGGCGCATTGCTTGATAACATGTGCTGCCACTCAAAGCTGCATTACTTCTGACTCTCAATTCTTTTTTTATCTGTTGCTCTAAAGACTTCATTTCTGTCCAACCTCTTTATTATCTATCTCTTCCTCTCTTATCCTCCGCCTTTCTTATGCAGCGCATTGTAATGTATGTTCAAAGGCAGCCTGGGGCACATGTGCTTTCAGTCTTAATGGATGGTGTGTGTCCCGTTTGTGTTTGTGCAGTGGTGAAGGAAAAGGATCCGAGGAACGGGCTGGCCATCGGCCTGTACATCCCCTGTCCGGACCACTTCAAGAACTACTGCGTGCACGGCGAGTGTCAGTTCCCCAGCATCGTGGCCCAGCCCTCCTGCAGGTACACACACAGTGTTCTGTGAAATATCACTGGGCAATTTAAACGTTTCTACAATGTATTCATGTTATTACTGGCTACTTCACTCCTTTTATACGCGAACTCTCTCTGATAATGCTGCTATTAATCTTTTTACCCTGGAATTCGTACCTATTTGAATCTACTCAGCTTACTCTGCTTTTTTGATCTGTGCTGTTCCCTTTGCTGTAAATGTTACGATGTAACTATACTTAGGAGAGAAAAAGCACATGCAGGGAGGGTGCAAAGTGAATATATGGATGATATCACTATCGTGGTGTTGGGGAAAGTTGCCCTTTTAAAAACTGGATTGTATTATCCTTATGAAGCTTTGGGGCTTTCTTAAACAATACAACGCTTCAGGACTGAAAACGGAGGGAAATCTGGTTGCTTTAAAAATGAGAAGCAGAACATTAAAGAGGTCCTATTATGCTCTTTGGGGTTTCCCCTTTCCTGTAGTGTGTTATAAAGGTTTTTGTGCATTTAAATGGTCAGAAAAATCCCAAATAATGACATCACTACGTAACACTTTGCACTCCAACACGTAGTATGTGATAAGCTAAGTGACGGGACATTTCTCATCACAACAGAGCCGGCCAGCTAACCAATCAGAGCAGACTGGGCTCTGGTTTCAGACGGAGGGTGAAAAGAGGTGCTGCAGCACAGGCAGTATGAGACAAATAAAGAGCTTTTTGAACATTAAAGCATGGAGACATGTCCCAGTAGAGACACTAAATACAAATATGAACCTGAAAAGGAGCATTATATATCCTCTTTTATTTTCTTCAGTTTTAGCATAATGAATTGAGTTGGCAAATTCACCAAGGTGTTTTTGTATTTATTTTTTATTATTTCTTCTTGTTAGGCTTATCGTCATAAAACGTGTGGGGTGTAGCGGGCCATGGACCTTTTGGAGTGGACCCATATCACAGGGAGCATACACGCATTATTTTTCACTTATGGAAACGGACTTGGCCCTTCTAGTTCTTAATTAGTTGAATGGGTTTTTAATAGCTAGCCATCATTAAGGCTCTATTTGTAATAGCGAATTATAAGCTACAGTGCATGGAATGTTATGTAATAATCAATTAAACCATATTCATCCAAGTTATTATTGGCTACAGAGGTTTTACATTGTATCTCTGACTGACTATGGCTATAAACAAATCCTACATAGAGCAAGAAGACTATCTTTTCACTTCCAATTTGACGATGCTCTTAGTTCCTTAAAATGTAAGATGTAGGATGGCTAGTCAGTTTAACATGTAGTGTAAGAGCCTGTTTATTTTTAATCAGGCTTGTTTATCTTGAATGAATACGAGCCAGAGAGCCAAGAAAGGGAAGTGTATGAGTTCTGGCTGGAATTCTGCACTGCTTCAAATGAATCATGTTGGTGTGTCCTCCTTCCCTTCACATCATGGTTGTATTACACAAGCTTCATTTTGATTTGATGATGATTTCATCTTGAGGACCCACAATTTGTTGCAGTGTCATGTCTGCCAATTATAAAACTTGGCTGTAAACACACCACCGTCATTGGTGATTGACACCTTGAATGTGTCATCAGAGTCGTCCCAGAAGCTGTGAAATGTTGTAGTCTTGTTAACAGCAGCAAACAAGCCTAAACAACAAGATAATTGGCTTGTTTGCTTAAGTTCTCAACATAACTAATTCTAACAATATTGTACAAGTGTTGATAACAGTTTGTTACGTTGTTCCCAAGTGGCCAAAAAACCCTGGCGGAAACCAAGCCCTAATTCTAGTACTAAACTTAATCCATCCCCATTAAGAATGATTGTGGCTTTATTCCTACTTGGATGATACTTCTGTTGGTTTGGCCAGCATTTTAGCTACGATAACTTGTCACCAAACGAGCTTGAAAGACTTTTTAAAAAAGGACCAAGTGTGCGCACATCCTGGCAGAAATACTCAGGTGCATGACAAAAAAGACTTCACTGAAGGAGACAACAGTTGTTGGCACACTGTTTGGCACCAAATAAATCATTCGTTCAACGTTTTGAAGGAAAATATATTCAGAAGTTTTAAACTCGGCTAAACCAAGAGTTTAGAATATAACTCGTCTGTAGAAATCCCTCACTGCAGTAAACCGTGTGCTTGGAAGTCAGTCTGTGATGGAGGCACACACTTTAAACAGAAACAAGAACTAAACTTAGTCGAGAGAAGTCTTCGAAGTTCAAACATTTTGAAATGGATAAATACTGACCGGCAGTGGCTCAGTCAGTAGGGGCTTGGACTGTCGGTTCAAGTCCCCGAACAGACCTAAATATGGAGTGTGGACTGCTACTTGGAGAGGTCCCAGTTCACCTCCCCTGCCATGGTGCCCTTGAGCAAGGCACCGGACAACCCCCTTCCCCCCCCGGGCGCTGTACAATAGCTGCCCACTACTCCTAGTACTAGACTACTAGGATGGGTTAAATGCAGAGGCCAAATGTCACTGTGTGCTGTGTGCTCCGCATGTGTGACCATTAACGACGGGTTTCATCCCTCCCATTCTATTCTAAAAAATGGTTCAGCAAAATGTCATCACTTTGAAGGACATACTGTTCATATTTTGTATAGAAAAAACTGGAAACTGCCACAAATTCAGACACACTTCACACACACTTACAGAACAGCAGTCTCACAGCTGAAAATGACAGCTCTCGTACATATTCACACAAAATCCACAAGCATTTACATAAAGGCACAATGAGGAGTGGTATACCCAGCACACACACACTCGCACACACACACACACTGAATGTCTTTTCCAGCCTGATAGTGTAGCAGCCAGGGGGTCCTGG
Organism: Gymnodraco acuticeps; assembly: GCF_902827175.1. NCBI lineage: Eukaryota > Metazoa > Chordata > Actinopteri > Perciformes > Bathydraconidae > Gymnodraco > Gymnodraco acuticeps. The sequence goes on along the minus strand of NW_022990274.1, from coordinate 5,384,929 downwards.
TATCCCTCCCTCTATCTCTCTCTAACCTCTCTCGTACTGCCACACATCCTGCATGCATACAGAGCAGTGCTCAGCGGGGAAGGGGTGTGGAAGGTCTCTGCTACCCCCTGCTGGCTGCAGGATCTAGAGGCTGTGTGTCCTAATGAGAAGGAAAGCCGAGTACAGTGCGAAACGGGGCACAAACCACAAGCAGAACAAGGTTGCAACGTCGATCTTTCCCAGCGTTAGGTCGAAGGGATAGAGAATGTGAAAGAGACTGTGTGTGTGTGTGTGTGTGTGTGTGGTGTGTGTGTGTGTGTGTGTGTGGTGTGTGTGTGTGTGTGTGTGTGTGTGTGTGTGTGTGTGTGTGTGTGTGTGTGTGTGTGTGTGTGTGTGTGTGTGTGGCGTGTGCGTGCGCTAAATGAGGATGTGCACGTGTTGGTGGGTAACAACCTCCCCGGAGACAGGAAGACAGGGGGTAGAGAGGAGATGGAGAGAGAAAGAGAGATTAAAAGGGGAACCATTTTAGCTCCTCTCTGAGGACACAGATCATCTCCATTAGTCTCTGTGTGTGTGTGTGTGTGTGTGTGTGTGTGTGTGTGTGTGTGTGTGTGTGTGTGTGTGTGTGTGTGTGTGTGTGTGTGTGTGTGTGTGTGTGTGTGTTGTGTGTGTGTGTGTGTGTGTGTGTGTGTGTGTGTGTGTGTGTGTGTGTGTGTGTGTGTGTGTGTGTGTGTGTGTGTGTGTGTGTGTGTGTGTGTGTGTGTGTGGCTCTTTCAAATCTCATCCACACTATGCTGGCTACATTGGACAACACCGATGATATGCTTTTTCAGGTGGTTTTTCTCTAATACCTGAATAATATTAATGTTTTCCTCTTGATCCTCTTTTGGTCCAAAGGCAACAACGCTGTGGACCATCACATAATATCTGTGATGCAGTTGATATAGCCCAGTTACAATTTGGATTTAAGACGGCAAACTGTGACCCCCTCCTGAACAGAGATATTGTTATTCCCTATTTTATGATCACACATTCATATGATAAATACAGTCACGACGACACCTGAATTCTGTTTATACGTGAAATACTCATCGATATAAAACCTCAAAATATACTGACATTATCCACAGATATGAGGTCAAGACTCAAGACTAATATTCGTGTTACCAATTTGCAAGGATGCAGACCTCCACACTTATCACAGATTACAAGAGGTACCCACATAATACCAGTCCTGTGTTTTACTGACAGTAGCATCCCAAGATAGCCAATCACAGTGGCTCGCATCTCCGTAGCTTCCTTATCTCTGGTGTTAAGTGTGTGTCTGGTTTGTATAGCCACATTTTGCGATCTACGCTATCATCCCGATAATACAAATATGCTTAAAACTCTTCAAATGATACTCTAACATACAGAAGTAATATTACAATACATTTGATGAAGTAAAAGATATACTGTTTATATTCAGTATATACAAACAAAAATGGACATTCATCACAATTACTTTGTATATTTTATCTTCCCATTCCTAGTTACCTAGCCTGCAACCTCTGAACACACAACTATATTTCCAGGTTTAGTGTTGACATGATGAATGTAGCTGCTAACTTAAAAAAAAATACACTCTCCCTCCTTCCCTTTAACACCGCCACCTTATCAGTCATCTACACCGTCCGGGCAAAGAAAAAGCACACTCACCACACTGCCACACAAACACATTGTTCCCCCTCAACAGGTGCCCACGTCTCCATTAGGAGCACGGAAATAATTAACCTGTCTCTCAGTGCGAAGAATGACTCTATTCCCCTCTCTTTCTCTTCTTCTCTGGGTGTGTGTGTGTGTGTGTGTGTGTGTGTGTGTGTGTGTGTGTGTGTGTGTGTGTGTGTGTGTGTGTGTGTGTGTGTGTGTGTGTGTGTGTGTGTGTGTGTGTGTGTGTGTGTGTGTGTGTGTGTGTGTGTGTGTGTGTGGTTGTGTGTGTGTGTGTGTGTGTGTGTGTGTGTGTGTGTGTGTGTGTGTGTGTTCCCAGCTGTCACTCGGGGTTCCGTGGCCCCCAGTGTGACATCAAAGAGTACAACGTGCTCTATGTGGTGCCAGGCTCGGGCAAACTGCACTATGTCCTCATCGCCTCCATCATCGGAGCACTGCAGGTGGTGATCATCTGCGTGGTGGTGCTCTGCATTACCAGGTGAGTCATGGCCCTCACACACACGCACACACACACACACACACACACACACACACACACACACACACACACACACACACACACACACACACACACACACAGCTCACTAATGAACCTGGCAGCAGTTATTTCGATGTTGTCTGTATTTGGGAGTCACGGGGGGAATGTGGAGCTCCGGAGAAATCAGATGAAAGGTCACCTTGCTTACAACACAGAGAGAAAGCACTGTCAAATTCCCCTGTGAACACACACACACACACACACACCTACATACAAGCGCAGATACATGCTGATATCTGTGTAGGTTAGCGCACTCTCTTATCTGTTTTGTATTCACAGTAAAGACCCACACACACATATATAGCCTGCGGCTGTCTGCCTCCGGCTGACCTCAGCAATTTATGACTTATAATAAAAGATTTTAAAAGACTTTTGGCCGAGACGAAACTGCTCCTTTGAGCAAAGGAAGGGGAGGGGCAAGATGAGAAAGAGACGTTTTAAAGGGGAGATAAAGAAAAGAAGAGAGGAACACTGAATACAGCCACTGTTCCATTCATGTTTCCTCCTGCTCAGCGATATTTATTTAAAGCCAAAGAGTATAAAAATAGTCCTTGTAAAAGTAAAAAAAAGACATGACACTGCTCTCACTTGTTACGGTGGAGCCAAATTAATTAATATATTATACAAAACTGACGATAGGAGAAAGGATAAAATGAGATAGGGAGCAGTTTTGGTTATTTATTACACAGCCTAGTCAATTCTCATTGGTCAATTGGATATTCAAGAGGTTGTTAATAACACTTACACACCTCTGCTAAGAAGGATTTATGGACTATGTGCAGTCATATCAATCCACAGAAAGAAGTCCGGTCGATTTAACGTCAGCTGTGGACAACAAATATTAGTTAGAAAACTGTGAAATACTTTTTGAACATTCATTGTTATATTTGTGGAGAGCACAAAACTTTGGATTAATGGCTAAACGGTCCCTAGTAAAGAAAAGAAAAAGAGTACAAGGGAAGGACTTCAGATAAATCAGCAGAAGAAGAGAGACAGGAAGTAAACACTAAAGGGAACAGCAGAAGAAGAGAGACAGGAAGTAAACACTAAAGGGAACAAGAGAAGAAGACAGACAGGAAGTAAACACTAAAGGGAACAGCAGAAGAAGACATACAGGAAGTAAACACTAAAGGGAACAACAGAAGAAGACAGAGAGGAAGTAAACACTAAAGGGAACAAGAGAAGAAGACAGACAGTAAGTAGTCACTAAAGAGAACAACAGAAGAAGACAGAGAGGAAGTAAACATTAACAGGAACAGCAGAAGAAGACAGAGAGGAAGTAAACACTAAAGAGAACAAGAGAAGAAGACAGACAGGAAGTAAACACTAAAGGGAACAGCAGAAGAAGACAGAGAGGAAGTAGTCACTAAAGAGAACAACAGAAGAAGACAGAGAGGAAGTAAACATTAACAGGAACAGCAGAAGAAGACAGAGAGGAAGTAAACACTAAAGGGAACAAGAGAAGAAGACAGACAGGAAGTAAACACTAAAGGGAACAGCAGAAGAAGACATACAGGAAGTAAACACTAAAGAGAACAACAGAAGAAGACAGAGAGGAAGTAAACACTAACAGGAACATGGTTTGAAGACTGGTTAAAGGAAAATAAAATGTCAACAGACAGTTAGAGAAAACATCAATCAGTGAGGCCGTCTTTTTAAGTTATGTTGCTTTTACCACAGTTACAGTCGTTGGAACGTCGTGGGGGAACGGACCATTTTTTTCTTAGCAGAAGCCATACAAATATTTTGAAGTCAATAAAATCATTTAAAATCAATATTGTGAATCAAGTCGTTAGTGAAAAAAAAAACAACCAAAGCTAATTATTCCTAAAATATATAGTTAAATAACTTTGAAATTATATATTTACGGATAAAAGCAACACATCTCCTTATATAAGAGGAGAGAACCAACATGATCTGAGATATTTGCACGAAAAATGACTTTGAAGAGTAATCAATTGTTAAATGACTATTGTTGCAGCTTTACAGTTTATACAGACGTAGATTTGAGTGCCTATTGTCCTATGGACAGACTGACTTTGTGTTATGAACTAGCAGGGCGAGTCACATCATTACCCAGCATGCTGTCTGGCAGTGTTACGGTTAATAAGAGTCCACTCTAAACACTCCACTGAGTGTAAAGCACAACTAATACTTATGTCTTATAGAGCTCAACCCTGAAACTGCACTTCCTCTGGTCTAAAGCAGGACGCCCACTATCTGTGAAGTGGAGTGGATGAATGGTTATGGACAGATATACGGAGAGTGCTTCCATTTAAGTTAGATCATAAAGACTTACCGCTCACTTAAAGGTCAAACATGTGGGAGTGGAAGAAGGTCAATCCTATGTTTGCCACCTATACCATCCTGTCACATGTCACATGAAGGTCTGCTGGAAGGAGATTCACTGTGAGATATAATGTTGTTACCACAATATCGTATCCTTCCTACTGTAGACACATCCACAGAAAGAAAAGAACAAATCCATAGATAAATACTCTTAAACACAGCATTTAAAAATATGGACTAGCGCAATGTCCAAAGGCAAAATGTGTGAAAATATACTCAAATAAGTATTGTGAGGCTGCGGAGAAGTTCCAGCAAAAAAACTGTATTCTACAAATGTAATACAATTCTTGTTGGGGATAGATCCTCTTAAAACTCCCACCATGATGGTGTCAATACATTTTTCAATGATAATACGAATACTGTCAGTCCCCGCTGAGTTGGACGCAGGCTAGAATCGGAACATGAAGCATTTCATCCCCGTGTCTCAATCTGTGTTTTTACTGTTGTATTTTTAAATGTCACAATCTGTCTTTGTTTCCCTGTTTTATTTTGAAGAGCTTTCCCCCCTGTGTTTTCCCTCCTGTTTGATCACCTGATCTGTTCACCTGGTGCCTTTGTGTTTTCCCTTCACTCCCCCCCTCCCCAGCTGTGTGTTGTCCTGTGATTAGTCCTGCATGTATTTAAGTTCTGGTTTTCTGTTGGATCGTTGATTTTACACATGGGAGTGGTCTGGTCTATTGGCTGTATACGTATTGTATTGAACCTTGAATAACGGTATTTTTCTTTTAAACCATGATACTCCTTTAAATCCCCCTTTCAAATCTATCTCCAATAAAGGTTAAACTGATCAAATATATATTATATATATATATATATATATATATATAATAATTATATATATATATAGCAAAACATATAGCCAGAGGTGGCAGGAGTAATCAGATTTTCTTTTAATGACTTTGTATACTGCAGGGTAGCTTGTGAATTTACTCCAGGTGTAACTAAAATCTTATTTAAGAGTTGATTATATTTCACATCATTCATCGAAATCTGTAAAGTAACTAAAGGTAAAGGTAGTGGAGTAAAAATACACGATAAGCCTCTGAATTGTAGTAGGGTAGACATAGCAAAGTAGCAACAAATGTAAGTGCAAGTATCTCAAAATTGTACTTAAGTACTGTACTTGAGTAAATCTACTTAGTTACTTTACAATTGCATATTACATAATCACAGTTTTCCAAATCATGCAGCCCCAATTATTAGCCAGACGTTGGTAGTTACGTTTTTTTTGTCAAATGGTAGAGTGGCTTTATTCAGTCCATAAAATAGAATTGCTTCAGAATGAACTTGTACAGGTGTAACATGCTTCTCCTTGTCGTCGCCCCCCCCCCCTTCACAGGAAATGCCCGCGGACCAACAGGATCAACCGGCATAAGCAGAACAATGTCCACTTCAGTACGGAGAACACCATGCGTGCCTCCACCCGGCTCATCTGAGCCCCCACACACCGGACAGAGCCCCCCCTCCGCTTTACGGGGAGCGCTGTGGCGTTAGATGTCCCCCCCCTCTCCTTGTAGGATCTGCTTCCCCTTCACCCCCTCTCCCCTCTCCTCCCAATGTGAACTCTAATGAAGCCCGGGGAGGACGGTGGTGCTGCAGAGACAGTGATGAGACAACCCCCCCTCCCACACACACACACACACAGATGCAGATGTGTCTTCCTGCACCTTCCGCCCAGGGTTTCTCAAACGGACTGAACCATGAAGCGTCGTGGGGGGGGGAGGGGGGGGCATCGAGGAATGTGAGCGTGAGTGTGTGAATGTGTATTAGACGTGTGAGCTTTGGTAGAGGCGGGCTAGCCGGTGTCTGTCGTTTCTAGATGGGGGGGGGGGGGCAGAGCGGGGTAGTGCAAAGCAGGGTAACAGGCTTTAACTGAGGTGTGTTGTCGGTCCGGTAGGGGGTGGGGGGGGGGGGGGTACACGTGATGCCTTGCACTTTGTGTTATAGGAGACCTTTGACAGAGGGCACAATGTTACTATAGAGCTCTCTGTTGGGCGGCAACGCCAGCTTCTGTATCTTGGGTTCTATTTCCAATAGTTATTACTACATTGTCTTGATGGGGTCATTTTTTCTGTAAATGTAAATAAATAATTTATATCACGAAATGTAACATGCTGTGTCGCTCATTGTTCTTATTTTACAATTATTTTAACACAGAGGCTATTAGCAATTTTACTGGTAACATGTTTTTTCTTGTTTTTCTAAATGCAATGTTCAGAAGCTTTATTGTCATATTAACAACAGGTACATTAGAGCAGGGGTTCCCAACCTTTATTGTGCCAAGGACCGGCAGATACATAAAAAAAAAATCGCGGACCGGTTGTCAATTTTAACTGATTTTAATATTTACTCAACAGCAGGTAGCAACAGAGGCTAATTGTATGTAACAGCCTGAACAAATACTATAACAATATGCATCCAAAACATATTAACAACGTTTAAAAAAGCCAAAAAAACGACGTTATTCAGTTTTTAAACCAAAACGGGAAAACAGATAAATCAACGTTTTGGTTTTGTTTGTATGATTTACGGATAATCCAGTGAATGCTGGGAAAACGAGGAGAAGGCGCATTATGAAGGAGGTGTGTGTGTGTGTGTGTGTGTGTGTGTGTGTGTGTGTGTGTGTGTGTGTGTGTGTGTGTGTGTGTGTGTGTGTGTGTGTGTGTGTGTGTGTGTGTGTGTGTGTGTGTGTGTGTGTGTGTGTGTGTGTGTGTGTGGTGTGTGTGTGTGTGTGTGTGTGTGTGTGTGTGTGTGTGTGTGTGTGTGTGTGTGTGTGTGTGTGTGTGTGTGTGTGTGACACTGGCATTTGTTTTCAGAAGATATTTTGATAGTGACGTTCCGGTGCACGTCCGACAGCATTTAGCAATAAATCGAGATTAAGATTAAACTAATTTATTTTGGGAACACCCGCAAATAGGCTACCTATGGAGTTAGCCAGATGTGTGTAAATTACTGTTCATGGTCATTTGAAAACAAATGCCGGTGTCGGACAGACACAAACACAGAGCTGAGCAGAGCACACACACACACACACACACACATCATGCGCCTTGATGACTGGACATCTCCTTCATAAAACGAATAAAAGGGGGAGTAATCGGGCAGTTCGATGTGTGTAGAGATGTGTGTAGAGGTGTGTGTGGTTAACACGTAGCAGCCTGCAGTCACTCGCTGTTCTGATGAAGGTAAACACAGCGAAGGCGGTGCGTAAAAAGGCACAGCTCTCGGCGCGCTGGTGCTGCACTTCTCAGAAGCGGAGTTACACGTCCCACTGCCTCCTGATGCTGCAGCCATTTCATGAAGTGAAGGAGGTTTTCCTTCTATAAAACAGCTGCGGGCAGCAGATACCGTGAGAGTCCCGGACATGAATTCATAGATCAAGGCAGACTGTTTACTCTCCTGTTTTGCCAATCCGGTGCTTAAACAAAGGCAAGGCAAGGCAAGTTTATTTATATAGCACTTTTCAACACAAAGCAATTCAAAGTGCTTTACAAAAAAATGAAAGACATAAAGAAATGGCATTTAAAATCAGTCATTAAAAAGAAAAGCTAGTAAAATAAACATATAGCTCTACACCCCTGGCCGACTTAAAATGAAGTCCGAGTTTGAAATATATCTCAAATAATGTATGCACTGCCATTTCCCCACATAAACATAACAGTCTGCAATTAAACGGTTGTCTCCTGTGCGCTCCTCTTCCTACTTGGCGCACCGGTAACGCACGAGAGGCTGAGCCGCCGAATCCCTCGGAAAAGCCATTTTCAATGGTTATCTGGTGAAAGATAAACTAGGCTACTGGATGAAATAATATGACTGGTATAGGTGCGAACATTAAACACTTTTTGAAAAAAATATTATGATAAAATATTTTTATATATTTATAATTCTGCAAATATTGCGATAAACTCACAGCTATTTCGCGGCCCGGCAGTAACACCTCCGCGGCCCGGTACCGGTCCGCGGACCGGGGGTTGGGAACCCCTGCATTAGAGCAGTGGTTCCCAACCTGGGGGGCGCCAAAGGTCGCAGGGGGGGCGCCAGGCCGCAGATGATTTGAGGCCAAATCTCATATTTAGACTTTTTTTTTTTTTTGACTAATAATTGTAACGCAATACATGATTGTCACTAAAAGCCTTGTCTCCACATTACAATAACATTTTAAAAAATTGATTAATTACAATACAAATTCAAGTTAGTAGCTATTAAAGGCATAAAAAAGACAGAAATGTATCATTGTTTCTTTAATACAAATGTTTCTTCTGCCTGTAGAGTGTCCAAACCGGGCTTGTCTGGATAAGCGCATTTTTAAAACATAGTCATTGTCCATGCCGGTTTCAGTTGGATTATTTGTCACAGTTACTCCGATCAGATCGGTCTCCTCCATTTTGTAGATTATTTACGATTTTTGAATCTACATAAACACATCAGCAAAATCCAGTTTACTTTGAGCATGTGTTTTAAACAGTTTAATCCCTTTGTGAATTGTTTCCACTTGCGCCGTCCTTTAATTTCTTCATACAGCGGGAATCTAAATGAATGAATCCTGAGTCCAATAACCATCAAAGTCACTCCAATAGTGCTCCTTAATTACGCTTTCATCCTCCTTTAACAAAATACTTCACATTCATCCAGTTTGTGACAGTAGTTGTAGCATTTTTGAGACTTTTAAACTTGAATTACCGCTGTTGCACCCCCCCCCGCCCCCCCCCCCCCCCTTTGTGTGTGTGGGGGGTGGGGGCGCAACTTACATTTTGGGGGGCTCTTGGGAAAAAAGTTTGGGAACCCCTGCATTAGAGCATACAGTATATTTAAGACGAGAAATTAGGAAATTAAAATAGTGCTATAAAAGTATGTGAAATGCAGGAATAAGTTAACGCTATACGTGTGAAATAGAAAAAGATTAAACAGAATGTAAAATGAAATACTGTACAGATGTTAGTGCTATAAACATGTAAGCGATGGCACCTCAAAACTCACTTTGCTTAGCCAAGGGGCCACTTGTGTCAATAGATAGAAGTTAAATAAACACAGAACAGTGTGGGATGTGGTTTGGATCTCTATGAATTGTATTTCTATTATTCTATTTTGATCCTTTTTCATACGCCTTATGTACACTCAAATAACACAACGGTTTATAAATTAGAAAACAGTGGCAGGGTCCCCTGTATCCTGGCCTGTGGCTGTATACTCGTGTTTTGAATGCATATGGATGAATATTACTTTTGTTTAGAGATTATGTTTTTTGTTATGGGATGCGAGGATTACAATATGTCCAAATATTTCCATGCCATTTCAGTTGCTGTGTCCTTGAAATCTCGCTTTATGAAAGAGGGGAAAGCATGTAAAGCTCACTTAATACACATTATCTTGCACGATTATGGCCAAAATGATCATCAAAATGATTTTGATAAATATTGAGGTCACAATTATTTACCAGTATTATTCATTGGTGCAAGTGAAAAAAAAAAAAAAATGAGGGCTCTAAATAAGCACAGGAATTGTTAAGGATAAATTCAAGATAAATGTTGCATTTCAAAGTTAAATGCAACACACTTGTGCACTTTGAGATCAACAGTATGTGATAGAGTGAGATGATAGAGAATCTTGTGATATTGTTAACATTGTAATCATAAACACACATGGTGGGTGGATATGAATGTCCATGGCGCAGCAGGCAGACATCCACACAGCATGGTGAACGAGAAGGCGGCGTGTTTCAAGGTCAGTGGAATTGCAAGCTACCCCGAAGTCAAATCGAAACATAACACTCATATAATACTTTTTTCATCATATTTTTGCCATACTATACTATGACTTTTACTTTTGTTTGACATACTATGATTTTATAAAATAGGACTTTTTGATGATATTTTCTAAATACAATATGTATACATGTTTATGATAGGGGTTTCACAACTACCAATATTTACTAGTCGACACGTTTTTCAAAATAGCAGTCGACTAGTCGTTACGTCATAATAAAGACACACAAAGAGAGGTGTAGCCTACAACTGTATTTTATATCGGAACTCATACAGTTACATTAAACACTGCATTTTAATTGTGTTACATGGCTGAGTAAATAACAAACAGTAACTAGACTTAGTAAATAACAAACAGTAACTGGACTTAGTAAATAACAAACAGTAACTGGACTTAGTAAATAACAAACAGTAACTGGACTCACCAAAATCGACAGCAAAAAACTCTGTTTACTGAAATGCCACGTAAATCGAGATGGGTCTGGCTGCAGACCGCAGCAAGGAGGCGGATCGTATAGGGGCGGATCGTATAGGGGCGTTTCCTAAGCGTATATGATGTGATGCTAACCAGCACTTAGCATGATGCTAGTGTACTGTTGTATTATCTTGGAAATATAAGTAGGCCTGCCCTACATACTATAACTTAATCAAATAATATGGTATGGATTCGGATAGACAACATGGCTAGCTTGGTTGGTTGAATTGAGTAATAAGATGTGCGGTACTGATTAAGGTTGTAACTGTAACAGTTTGTAACTACTAGTTGTAATGAACCAGACGAGAGACGGACGCATCCTTTCAGTAAATGTCGGCTGCTAATCAATATGTAAAAATAACACTTCGGATGTGTCTTCTATAATTATGTAACATTAGTTATGGCATCATCAGAAATGTGGTAAAGTAATATGATTAGAGAAGAGTCACTGGTCATCTAACACATGCTTAATAGCTCACCTAACACTATTAAAGACAGGTTAAAGAATGTAACATAATAAAAACTTCCTAATATCGATAAGCAAAAACACTAGTTATATTATACAAATTATGTGACCCCTTGAGCTGCATAAACTAATAAGCAATCCAATTAAAATATAAATATCAAAGCTCATTCAAAAACTCGGAAGGCTACAGGGGACATGGGCGCAGAGGACAACTCTCTGGGATGTACTCGGAAGATGAGCTGGCAGGATTCTGCAGCATTGACTGTTTCTATGATGCTGGAGGCACCTTCCAAGAATAAAATGTTTGTTTAATAAAGACTTTCCTCTTTGTATGTACTGTATATATATTTTATTTTTTTTATTAATCTTACCACCAGACACAACATGAACAAATGAATGATACACATCAGGACAGTAACTTAAACTTCAGTATTTTAGGTGTACAGAAACCTCTACTCATGTTGTTAAATGATATACAGCAATATCTTCCATAAAACGTAGTTGATTGATTTGAATAATAATTACTACCACTGCACAAACAGTGAAAAATGATATGCCTACAATTGATGAATTTGTCTTCTCTGTGGGTTGTATACTCTTCATTCTTTATGCAAATTAATTATAATTATTATTTTTCAAAGTTCGTTTATGATTCATTCAAAGCATTACAATAAATGAGAAACAGAGAGCGTCATATACCTTTAAGAAATACGTGGGGGCGGGGTTCATAACCCTTTAGGAAACGCCCCTATACGATCCGCCTCCTTGCTGCGGCCTGCAGCCAGACTCTATTGCGTAAATCCAGTGCGCAGCAGCGCATTGCGCAACACTTTACTCGCTGTCCTCCACGATAACGTCCACCTTTCCAGATTTTTGGTTTGCGTTGAGGAACACCAACGCATCGACATGTGAGGGAAGGAAGCTTGACCGCTTTCGGGTGACAGTGTTGCCTGCCAGGGAAAAAACCCTCTCACTCGGGGTGCCTGTGGCTGGAATAGCTCCTCGAAAGCTTGGCTAAATGGGGGACGCGGTGCACGTTTTCTGCCCACCACTCCAGTGGGTTATCCATTGTGGGGATATGCGGTGTCCGCTGGCAGTAAACCCGTAGCTCATCATCCGCATCACTGTTGACACGTTTTTTCTTGCTGCTCGTCTGCCTCTGTCCTGTGCTGACGCCGGTCCGTTGCTCACTGGTGCTAGCATTACTGCTAGTGCTAGCTGTCGGCAGCGGGTGTCTCATCTTCAGATGGTTGCGCCTAGCAGATGTATTTTTGTTGTACTTCAGTACAGCTGTACACAACTGACACTTCACTGTGGAGTTGGTTACATCTTCGTTGAAGTACTGCCATACATAAGAATGTTGGACGTGTTTTGAAGCATTTTGCAGCACCTCGTTTACCTCCATTTGTTTCACGACTAGTCGACTAGGGCCTACAGCGCCGACTAGTGGTAAAGGTAGTCGACTAGTCGATTAGTTGGTGAAACCCCTAGTTTATGATACTGTGACTTTATCATACTGGGACTTTATCCAGGGGCGGCGAGTACTGTAGGCTAGGGAGGGCTAAGCCTTCCCAAATATTTGTGTCACTGCATCCTGGTAAAATAAAAAACATAATGTATAATGTTTGTGTCTTTGACATTAGCGCTGCTATGCAGCCACCTGCGCCCTGTACCACTAAGCCAGTTCAACAGACCCTGGATATGTTTGAGTTATCTTAACTAACCCTAACAAACGAGATCTCGCTAAGCGGTCCTACGATGCTGGTTATCAACTCGGTAAATCAAGCCAGGGTTTCTCTCTCCAGCTGTGAGCGCGTTCACGTGAAAGGGGCGGGGTTATTTGACCAATCACAAACAGGGACAAGTGTATTGACAGCGCAGCGTCATACTTCATTCATGAAAAGTAAACTAATATTAGACAAATATGAACTTTAAACATCCATGACTTAAACATATAATAGTAGGCTATAGTATGTCCAAAAAGATCTGAAAAACGACTTAGTAGGCTATGTCAGAAATATGATAAAGTCATAGGTGGCGTGTGAGGCTCAGGTTTGGGAAGGCTGAATAACTTGTTTTACCTGACGCTGCCTGCCTCAGGCGTCTATAGAAAAGAGATCAACTCAGTGAAAGCACCGCCTGCTGACCAATCAGAGCTCAGTGTGCGGAGTTTAAATCTATAAAGTCATATTACAGGAAAAAGAAAATACAGTTTAAACTGCCGTAGGCCTATGCAGAGAAGATGCCGACGTGTCGCACTTATCATTCATATCACATCATCAATCAGATCATCGATCATATAATATCATAATATATCATATATTTCCTTATCAGTCAGCTTCTTGAGCCGTATCTGGCCGTGCAACACTCACAGTGTCACATACTGTATGCAGAAGTATTATTTTAAGCAACACATTAAGTTGACGAAACACTCGAGACAAATGTAATTAAAGTCAGATCGTGTTTTAGACGGGGCAGTGATATCATAAACCTGTTAATGTACACATTCAAACACTTTTTCTTTTACCAGCTGTATTCACCTTGCAGATGCAGCTATGTGGCTTTTATCCTGGATAAAGTGTTTAAGTCATGGATGTTTAAAGTTTAACTTCTTCATATTTGACTTGTATTAAAGTTCACTTTTCATTCAGGAAGTATGACGCTGCGCTGTCAGTGCGCTTCTCCATGTTTGTGATTGGTCGAATGCTCCAGTACCACCCCTTTCATGTGAACGCGCACCTAACTAGGACACGGCTGGCTTGAGCGATCCACTTGATAACCAGCGTCGTAGTACAGTTTAGCGACAGCGAGTATGTTTTGGATTAGGCCAACCGGCTAACTCAAACATATCCAGGTTAGGAAAATCCAGTTTCGTAGTACAGGGCTGAAGTCCAATAGTCCATTTAGCTTAGGAACCTTCCTAACGGAGTGAAATGACCCGGAAGTACGTCAGTGGCAGCCATGATAAGTGCCGTTCCAATTCTCCAAATGAAAGGAAAGGAGGTTTCAAACTTCCTTTATAACCTCCTTTAGTTTAGGAACCACTGGACCTCCCTAACCGAAAGGAGAGGAGAAATGCTGCCCCACAATGCATTGCAGCCGCAGCATTTGCCGTCACTCAACAGTCGGCCGTTCACGGAAACAACCGATTATGACCGAGAAATGATATCATGAAAGTTACGGTGCTTATTAAGCATTTTAAAACGTATGTGGTAAGTTGCCAAAGTGCTTTTTTCTGAACGTTCGTCAGTATTATAATCAAAAAGAGAAATATGAACGTTAGTTTTTACTGAAATGATCAAATAAAGTCAACATTTCACAGTCTTTACTGAGCTGTGTGGGGTTTGTTCAACTTGTAAAAGATGTTTGAATGGTGATATACACAGTGATAGATGTTAAGGACTAATGTTTATAATAAATACATCTGTATTGATTTTAAGATCTTTTCATAGTTCATACAATCATACGTATTGGGATCATTTGTATTAATGTGGACCGGAGGGAGAGGGTGACGAGCATAAGTTTCACTTTCCTTTTTTATTTCAATTCCAACTTTGGTCATGAAGAATATGTTTCTCTGTTGTCCACGTTCATAAATCATAAAACAACAGCATCAGAGCACGGTGCAGAGTCTCTAGATGAGTTTACAGTAGCCCCTCGTTCTTATTAAACATCCATGTTGTAGTCCGCTATAGAAAACTGTAGTTTCCATAGTTTCCCCACAGCAGCAGACGCACATTCATGACGTCCGCTGGCGCATCATAAACACGTCGGATAGTGAACGTGCATTCGGATTCTCTAAAGTACCGCGGTCTCTTCTCCTAAGTCCTTTTTAATTCTCCTATCCACTATCCCTTAACCCCGTGACGTTTCACTCAGAGGTCAAGGAATAGGAGATAGGGTTAGAATTTAGGAGCTGATTTTTGGATTATCGGAACGCAACCCAGGCCTCTGCTGTCAGACGATCAGCTGTGCGGCGTCATCACAAAAGGACGTCGCTTCACGTGATGCAACGGAAACAACGTCCCATTGCTCTTAAAACTCATTTCCCTGCTTCTCGTGGTTTCCTTGCGTCTGTCCATGCTTCCCTCGTGGGAGGGACTAGTCGCAGGGAAACGACGCAAGTGAGGGACGCAAGGAATCCATTTAACCGAAGTGATAAGGACCCAAGGCTATGGGCCCTTCTCACTTCTCTTATTTTTCATTTCCTCGCTCCTCGGTCTCGGTCTCACCGGAAGTTGATTTGTCTGCGCCATCTTGAGTAGCGTCCCAATGGCCTTATTTTTGCCGGAGGAGCGAGGAATGAGGAGCGAGGAGCGATAATGGAGGAGCTATAACCGAGGAACCACCAGTCCATCCTCCGATGAAATCCTCAGATACTCGCCCCGCCCCCTTACTGTGTATCGCTCACTGATTGGACGAGGCAGTGCATGCACTGATCTGATGCTTCTTGACATGAGAGCAGTTTCCCAGCGGAGTGAAGAAAACACATGAACCTCACGGGAGTCACTCCTCAATTACCGTGTTTTGTTTCAATTAAAGTTTCATTTAGTTACAAATATGTGATATATCTGAACAACAAAGTGGTCAAAAATCATTTTATTCATTTTTTGGAAACATTTTCATGATCGCTTTTTTCGTTTTACATTTTCATTTATTGTCATTTCCATTCAGTCAGTCATTAAGTGCTATTAAAATGTTAATGTGCTACATATCCACACAAACAAAGTGTGCAATCCAATGAATGTTAATCTAACTGGGTTTTGATAGATTCTTTCACACACAGTGATGTCACGAGCTACCCACAATGCAACACGCGCCATATATATATATAAATACGCCATTTTCATGGAGGTGCAAATATCCTGGAAGTACAAATACAAACAGCTAGCTAACGTAGCAAGGCAGAGCGAACTAGGTTTTTTTTCTGAATTAACGACCGAAGAAATCGCTGCATGTCTTCGGATTACATCTCTGGACTTGAGGGGTGTGCTCTAGGTCGTTACCAGCGTAAACTAGAGCTGTGTGGGTTGTTACAGACTGCCTGCAGATGTATGGAAAAACGACAGTGGCCTTCGTCGATTTTGGCAGCATCTACGTCTAATTTCTGGAAACACCAGGTGAATACCCCACTTGTCACAATAATATTATCATGCCAATGCATATATGTGGTATTTTAGAGTTGATATTCAGTACAGGAAGCTTAGCAACACCTAGACGGTGTACGGCTAAACCCTTGGCCTGCTTGCACCTCGCGTAAAACGGCGGATACCGGAAGTACGGTGTCGCCCTCGGCCCAATACCCGTATGTGTGTTTGAAAGAATAACATATCTCTTTTTCTTCTCTCAATTATTTTATTTATATTGTGCACTCTAATCAATATTAATCAAACTATTGTTCGTTTATACATTTTTAAAATGGCGTTTATCTTTTTAGAGAATTAGTTCTTATTTTATTTCATGTATTTGGGTCTACAACAGATGATACAAATGTTTGTGTCAGTAAATGTGTGCAAACAGAGGCGGGGGTGTGTGTGGAAATAACGGGGACAGAGCTGCTAGGCTTGTTTGAGACGCGTTGCGGCTCGCCTCGAAAGTAGACGAGAGTAGCCGATCGCAGCCGGGGGAGGTCTCAAAAAGCTTGCCTGAAGTCGGACACCTCGGAGTCGGCTTCGCCTTCTTCTTCTTCTTCTCTCGGTTTTTTGGCGGATTGCAAACAACTTTAAGGTGCATACTGCCACCTCCGGAGTCGGCTTGACTCGGTTTGCATTTATAAAGAATGCACACATGTGTTTAATCGTTAATGTCAGATATGTACTAAGTAAATACATTTGTTCCTGCTCAAGATTAGATTCTACTTTATTGTTATTGCACAGATTACAGGTACTGAGACAACGAAATGCAGTTTAGCTTCTAACCAGGTGCAACAAGCAGTAAAGTGAAAAGTAATGTACACAATCTACAGAATAACATATAGAATGAATTGAATGATGAATAAACAGTGAGGGGTATGAATACACTAGATATACAGCAGCCTGAGAGCAGTATGAACAGTGTGTATGAATATGCTAAGATATATAAAGTATGAAACGGTAAGCAGTGCAAGTATAGTATAAAATATATGGATATTAATTTAATGATGATAAACATTGTGGAACAATGATGAAAAATGGGAATGGATGTGGCGACGTAAAACTGACACAAAACAACAACAAACTTTTGCCCAGCCAATTGGAGAGTTTCATCAGCAGCACGGGGTAAAAACCACCAATGAGCGCTCAGCTCGAGATACCAGCGAGTCGTTTCCCATCAAGCATTTCGCTTCCGCAGCCCGTGGAGAGGAACTGCGCCGCCTCGCCGCGCCTCGCTCTCAAGGCTGCGGGCGTCTTTGTCCCGCGAGATTTCAACGTCTCATGTAGGCGAGCCTCCAGAGCAAGTCGGACAAAATGACTAACCATCATGCAACGCACTAGCAAGACGTTGATCGCTTGTTTACTACTTTAAAACAAGTAGTGCCAATTTTTACTTAAAGTGCCTTTAAAGCAAGGGGATTACAGTAATGCATCCAACTAAAATATGTACATATAGTTTAGGATGTTGTGCATCCCTGGGAACAATCACTTCGGATCTTAAATAAACTGTTTGAGAAATATAGCTTTAGAAAAAAAAGTGGTTTTGTGGCACAACTTGCCCCCGGTGCGGGGTAAGTTGTGCCATTAGAGACAATACACTGGGGTAAATTGTGCCATTGATAATTGAAGTAAAACAGATCATTTTAATCTCACGAACAATAATGCTATATAAAAGCAAGACAAATTCAATACAACATTATTTATTTAATGTTTATTTAAAGTTTTAACAACATCAAAGGCCACTTTTCTATAACAAGGCCTATGAACACCTAACATCCTACTTGTCCAATGCTGCAGGGAAATATGAACTTCTGTTCCCTTCTGGCTGTACCACCAAGTTTTGTGGTGTGGTCAATTTGCTTAAACAGGACCTAGCGCCACATGAACACATACTGAGAACAAAATTCCAAAATGAGCACCTAATCATCTGCAAATCATCTACATCTGAATCTCTTCACAGATTCGGCCTACTACTGAACATCCCACTTGTCAATGCTGCAGGGGAATGTGAACTTATACTCCCTTCTGGCTGTACCACCAAGTTTTTGTGGTGTGGGTAGTTTCTTGAGCACATCACCTCTAGGGATGACTCCTTCATCATTCTCTCTAAATGTGAAGATGGGCTTTCCATCAACAGACCTCTTATAACTTTGCTTCAGAAACTTTGCACTGATCTCGTCACCTTCAACATAGTTATAGGATTTGGATTTTTTACCTGCAAACTTCACAATGACAAAGTCACCAGCAGACAGATCCTTGTCACCATCATCATCATCACCACTCTGGACATCTGAACTCTCATAATAAGTGGAATCGGAAAGTCACTCTCTTCTGAGCTACTGGAGAGCACTTTCTTTTTGGGCTTGGTTGGTTTTGACCCTTTCAGAGCCCCCTTCTTATTTCCACTCCTTTTCTTCTTTTCAGCCCGTTCCTTTTCTCTGCTGTGTGTCTTCTCCAGGCCATCTTCTGCCTCATCATTGGTGGTGGAGCTTTCTTCTGAGCTACTGTACACAGCTGTTTTCTTCTTGGTTTTGGTTTGATTTGCAGCTTTCAGAGCCCTTTTCTTCTCTCTTTCATTCTTTTTCTTTTCCTGTTCAGCCTTTTTATCTTCTTTTTCTTTGTGAGCCTTCTCCAACTCCATCTTCTCAGGTGTGTCGGTCACGATTCTTGTTTTCACTTTCTTTCTTACACTTTTTTTTTTCTTTCTGTGGCTTTTGGCAAGGGAAGAATTACTTCTGGAGACACATAACCCAAGTGAGCAGAAGAACCAGATTTGTCACTTGATAAGTGCTCGGGAGTGGCAGGTGGCTCTCCTGGGTCTGGATCTGCTTCAAGGAAAGGAAAGGAAAGAAACTTTATTGTCATTGAACACAGGGAACAACAAGATTACGTGGTCAGGTGGAGGGTAAGCCTGAGCCATGCCACTATGCGCACCGCCACTAGTGGCCTACCAGACTTTTTTTTTAAATACCTGTGACATGTGTTGGCTCATGAGATGGTCCAGGCAGGTGAGCAGCTCCACTGGTGGAGGGCTCTTCTCCAGGCAGGTCAGCAGTGGCACTGGGTTCATCTTCTGGATTTGCCCTGTCTGTCACCATTGATGGTGCATAGTCTTCTTCTGGGAAGATGTCCCTGTTGAAAGGGTATATGCCTGTTGCTCTGAAACCTGAGGTTATGTTTGTTGGTGACATTGCAGAGAGGAACACTTGCTTCACAAGTTCCGAGACCTCATAGATCGATACGGTTCGCCCAGGATGTGATCGCATCCACCCATCCATCGCTCGGTTATAGTAGGTTTTGAGTGGTCCATAGACAGTTTTGTCTAATGGTTGCAAGCGGTGTGAGGTTGCAGGGTGAGCATAATGACCCCATTCTCTTTAGCAATTGTCACTGACTTGAGTGAGATGTGAGACTCATGGTTGTCCAGAATGAGCAGGACTGGGTGATCGGTGGAGCAGTTGGTGTGGCGGATGAAGTGCTTCAGGAAGATGAGGAAGGCGTCTTCAGGGAGACCTTCATGTCACATAGTTTTAGTGATCAAATGTAAGAATACAATGTACAATAACAATAAAATACAATAAAATACAATAAAGTAATATATAGTAAATAAGTTGGGGTAAGTTGTGCCACTGGCACAACTTAACCCAGGCCCTTTGGCACAAATCACCCCAAGCCCACCATTTTGAAAAAAATGCATCCCCCAGCTGTTTTGAGCTAGCATCATGCTAACTGTATAGACTCATAGTGTAGCTTACTAAAGCACTAAAACATGTATGAACTGTTTTCAAAGTTGTCTAAATTATTCAAACACAGCAATCAAAAAACCTTGATCATAGAAATTTTACTTTGGAGGGCAACAAATGGTTTTTTGAACTTAAATGTGCTTACCTCTCAAGCCATGTGTCTCCCTTCTTTGCAGGATGATTGAAATGGATGCCTCTTCAAAAATATGTGGTCACATGACCAACTTCTTCTATGGTTTTCTAGATAACAGGGGTGGAACTACTTGCCCCGTGGCACAAATTACCCCACTCTCCCCTACTACATTATGATTTATTTGTTTACATACTATATTAGGACGTTTTTTTCTGCATTGAGTACTTCTAAAACTACTACTTTAACTTAAATAACACTTTAATTGCAGAAATCTACTACTGTTTATATTGTTACAGATATGCGAACCAAGCAAAGGCTCTTCATATCGCCTCCACCACTGTTTCTTCGTATCTATTTTGACACTCAGTTTCCAAAACCGCACAAACCCAACAGGAAATAGCTTCATCAAAAATAATGAGAGCAGCAAAACTGGTTAAGATATCATCCTATATACATTCATGTTTTATCGTGGCCTCGACATATTGTGTTCAGTTGTCGCTGTTTAACCAACGTTTGAATGTGGAGTGCATATAAAGAGAAACGTCACTGAATGTTAATCAGCAACATGTTTCCAAACACCGCCACTAGATGGTACTGTGCTCCCTTTAACAGCAGCTTTTCACTACAGGCAATATTTCTAGAAGCTAAATGTGAGCAGCAGAGTGATTGTGCATGATTGTTTCCAGTTTAATATCACTCAGCAACTCGAAGTAAAACGTTTTATCACTACGTTTATCTTCCAACTTTATGACGGCCATGGTATCAAGTTGTACTATTTGTATGGCACCGGCTGCCCGATCTGCAATCTATAATCCAATCATGATAATCGCTGTCCATCGTAGATGGACCTAATTCAATCACATCACCACCTTGGACAGAGCCACTGTATTTGTTATCACACAACATTGCCCGCTACTACATCGTTACTGAAGAATTTGAGTACCTGTAATCCTAACATCTTCCGCGTTGCAAGCGACGTGTCCCTAACAATAACGCTGATATTCATACATGTTTATTATAATTTGCTTGAAAATACCACTTTTTCTTCTGTTATTTCCTTGTCAACACTGTTGGAGATGGAATGGGCGGTACCATCCGTTTCAATGTCACGTGGCGATACACTGCCCTGTCATTGGTCGGTTAGGACCTGTTAGGACTTGGGTCGGTAAAGTGTTAGGAATTGTTAGGACTTTGTTAGGACTTTGATAGGACCTTGTTAGGAAATGGAAGGAATTGGAAGGAATTGTTAGGATTCGGTTTAGGGGTATTATTATTGGGCCGAGTTAAAGTTGTTACCCAACCAGGATATAGTATTAAGTTGTCGTGGCCGAGTGGTTAAGGCGATGGACTAGAAATCCATTGGGATCTTCCCGCGCAGGTTCGAATCCTGCCGACAACGTATCTTTTCTGTTTGATTTCTCAAAGGAGAAACTTCACTGGCCAGACAAAAGCCGTCTCGAAAGCGGTTACAGTCCCCTTCGAATAAAATTTGAGGTAGGGTCAGAGGTGTTTTTGTGATGTGTGAGCTCGAGTGATGATCTACTTCATTAACATATAAACGCGGAAATACATACATTTAGTACATTACAAAAATGTAGATATTTACCCATGTCAACTATGAAGGTGTATTTATTAAGGCATGTAAATACATTTTACATGTATGGTAAGTAAAGCAATTATGCATTTATACTTTTAAGTGTTTATATGCCGCGGTCTGTGTGTGATTAATCTGAAATAAGGAAGCATTTGTATGAACTGAAATGCTCATCGTAAAATGTCTAGGCCCAGACTCTTTCTCTTTTATCTCCCTGCTTAACCGTTCACCAAAAACGTTGTGACAACTTCACTTCGTCATGCACTTTTACCTGGAGAATGTATAACCAGCTCACCAAAAGCCCAAGTCCCAGAAACAGATGTTCAGGGTGGAAAGTGGGACTTACTTTAGCATCAAAACAATTTAGGCTTTTGGTTTAAATGTTCGTGGAAAAGTCAGTGGGACTAGAGTTCATTCCGATTTTATTCATCTTGTGAAAATTGCCATTACCTGTTGTAGCTAACGTATGACGCTTTGGCTTCGGACATAAGATTCTGATATTTGTGACAGGCTGACAAAAAAATGGTGCCCAGGTTGAACCCTTTCCAAACTGGCCCTGAGACTGCCTCGTGGAAAAGCATTATAATGTTGCTTTAAGGATCCAAACAGCCAACCAACGGGCAATTTCCACATTCATTCACGAGTTGTATTAATTGTTTATTTTTTTATTGTTTGCCGTGGCAACATAAATCTATACGCTATATTTTGAATTAAGGAATGGCTTTGTTTGGCCGGTAAGAGACAAAAAAAACAATATTAAATCGAGAGCATGTATAAAGTAATACAAAAATAGTCTATTGTCACAATGTTTTGATATCTCTGGGACTTATTCTTTATTTTTATTGTATGTATTTGGACTGTTTGTGCATATATTAATATTATTTCTCAATTATCTGTTTAATTAAAGGTTAGTTAAATAAAAGTTATTTTGAAGCATGTATTAGTTTGTTTTAACATTTTATATTCCTCTGGCCCCCCAGGCTTCTGTAGCTACCCTGCATTTCAACCCTTGGGTACACACCTATACTTACCCACGTGTGTGTCTGTAGCACCCAGCAGACCCAGTCAGTGTAATCCTGTCAGTTTCCTGTCTTCTCCTGCTGGGTTCGGCTCAAATCTATAGGGCCTGAGGCCAGGGAGGAGTAGGAAGGACCTTTCTGTGAATGTCTGAGTATCTGCTCTCATCTAAGGTCGAGGAATGTGGTGAATGCTATCATTACTGGACAGCAAGGATGGTCCCACAGTGGATTGCACTTTTACTGACTCAAACATTTGCACATCATGTGAAATACACAGGTTAGTTACTGAAAACATACATTGTCATCAAGGTGGTATGATGAGGCAGCTATCTGCACAGTCACGTTTGCGAATGGCCACTATACAACTATGTTTTTTTTCTCACAAAATGTCACTGTCTTTGCCATTACATTACCGGTGACATAAACTAGTATGTGTGTGTGTGTTGGGGTAAAACACACGAGTAAAAGTTTGGCAATAGTTGACAATGACAACAAAAAAATACATCCACTGGTCAGCTCCATGATAAACACCTGTGTTCGGTGCAATCGGTTTCTCATTTTAAATACATATAGCCATTTCAGATAACTGCATAATACATTTCGCACAAACCCTAGTGTGCCTTATGGGTGACCTACATTTATCTGTTTGAGACTTTGTTTCACCTGCAATGGAATGTGTACCATCTCTTCGTTGGCCAGCACCAAGAGACCCATATGTTGTAGGCTTACATGATAGGCTGGGGCTCGGAATGTGTGACTTCAACAACAGTTCATAGTGTGTTCAATGAAGAGTAGAACGTTTTTGGAGATGTTTAGAAAGTTGTTGGGGAAGTTGAGCTTGCAATCCAATCTGGTTAGATGGTAAGAGCAACATGACTTCGACGCAACCCCTTTTTGTTGTTGTCAGTGATGCGCATGGTTACATCATCCCATGGCTCCTCTTGGGCTCTAATTTGTGGAACAGCAAACAGGTTTTGAGGAGGTTTGCAAGTTGAGCCAACTCCTAATGAACATTGACACGGAACTTGAATTAAACATCTTTCAGTGGAAAAAGGGTTTGTGATCGCAATACACCCAGCAGCGCTTCTACTCTATTCTTCACACCCAAACTATCATTCTGTTTTTAACACACTACAACTAGTGAGTGTTCACAGAAACAATCCCCTATGCGCACATTCCCAACACCTCCTGAGCCAACAGACAGGCTTTGGAATCTGACTCTTATCTTAGAAATGCATAATTCCTTAACCTGCTCCTTATGATTTTCAACTGCGTGCCTTAACAGGCACGCTTGTTTTATTAGGCATTCAAATGTAAATAATGTACACAACACTGAATAATACAATGGCCACTACTTGATGGATCAACATGGGGTATATTTGATGGTGGGAATACCGGTGATGAATGAAATAAAAGCAAAATCAAACAATTTTGCTAAAAGGCACGTAGCTGTCTTCAAGGAATACACACTTTCGGAACCATTGGGCCAGGAGAGCCTTCAATATTGATTTTATAATCAACAAACCACACCTCAACTCCTTTGGCAGGGAAGGATTGGCCCATTGGTTTGAAAATTGATGGTGTTGGACACTTGAAAACATACACTCAAACAAACACACACTTACACAAGGCATTTTCTCACATTCCATGTGTGTAAAGCTCAACACCTCGGAAATTGGTCCATTAACTTCAGAATTGATAGTTCCACAGAAAAGACCTACACACACACACACACACACACACTCATCTACAATAGTGTACAAGGCCACCTTTAAGTAAGCGTGTGTTAGACACCTGCTGGTCTGTGAAAAAGGGTCATTTGAAGATCCATTGCCATCTGTTTGGGTCCCAGCATGCCATTTTCCTCTCTGTGGGGGCCTTTGATTTAGCGACAAAAGGGTACCATTGCTCCCCCTTGTCCCACTGTGAGACCAGACACCAGTCTGACCTGGTTATACAAATCAAACACTGCCGGGCATCCATCGTATCATCATAGGTATGACCATCTGTGTGGGACTGTTGTTGGTAATCACAAGAATCACAGGTCCCATTTAAACACTGATCAGGGAAGCTTTTTGTTGCAAATATCACATTACCTGGAATGAGCAAAGCTTATTACTGTGAGGAAGCAGGTGCATGAGCAGTTCTGTAGAACAGCCTTTGTTGAAAAAAAAAGGTAGGGGGCGAAATCTGTGTGCATCCTTAGGCCATTATTGTGGTAAAATAACTTTGATTTTCAAATGACAGTCTATCCTTCAAATATATAAATCTAAAGTATTTCATTGCCTTGACCTAAGAAATCTGCATGAACCTTTGCATACCTGGTAATGTTATCATATCCATGCTTTTATCTTGCAACTCCTTACTTAAACATGATTGGTCAATACTACTTGAACTAAAACCTGAATGCTTCAGATAGCAACATATTGTCTACTCTCCTCCAGTCCCATCATCACTGTTCCAACGTCAGTTGTGTACAAGTTATTGAATCATCCCCATGAGATTTTCACCTTAAATTACTTTAAAATAAATATTTTTATCAAATCTGTTTTCCCATTTCTGTATTTCTCCTGTGAAGACTGGACCTCAAGTTCCATAAAAAAGTGATGAATAGCTCTGCATTGTGCTGTAGTCCAAGGCTGTTAATGGTTATCCTGCATTCTTTGGCTACCAGTTTAAAAAACAAAAACAATTCCAAAAATGTCTAACCATTGTGTTGAGCTGCATCGCTACCTAAGGTCTTTTGGCAGGACCTTGCAAATGGAGGTGACACATACTTTTACACTTTGCATTTGTTGTCCATTGGACTGATGTTAATATTGGCCATTGAAACACCAGAACAATATGCTATAGTCATACTCTGGTTGTACTCAAGGACCTACATTGTCTCAGTACATTGTTCATTTCACAAGCAGAAAACAGACATATGTTATCAAACCATCTGTCTATGTGGGAACCGTCATAAATAAAAGTCCTTGTGATGTTTGCCTCGAAGGTGTTTCCGTTACATTCTTGTATCCATCCTAAGCAGGCTCTTAGATAAGCATGTGGCCTGGAGCAACCCGGAGGGCGACAGCAACTCTGATCATCTTCTGAAGTCAATGCATGCAGTCAGCAATGAAAAGGACTCTAGAACATGTAATGGTGAACAAAGAAAGGGAACAATTGAGGAAACTACTCAGTGCAGGTGATTAAATATGTGTATTAAAAGTTTAATCTAATCCCATTTGATCTCCATTTTGTTTGCAAAACACATTGTGAGTTGGTGCTTCAGGTCAAAACTAGTATACTTTCAGGAAAGAAAAAGGACCATATTTCTTACTTTTGTGAAAGTTGCTTACCAATAATCCCACCGGACAAGATTGATTTTAATGTTCAAACAGATCAGTCATCCGCCCTGGTAGTATGCCAACAGCCAACGGTTACAGTGATGCCACACCTCCTGTTGAAGGGTTTAGAGCAACTCCAGGAAGGTTCCCAGCAAACAAAGCTCATTCATTTGATGATGTGACGTGCAGCAGCATGTTTGCTGAAATTATCAAATTGTTCCTCCTGCAGAGCTGAACTCCTTTGTAGTTTTGTGAACATTTGAGCATGACTACGTTCTTTGGCAAAATAAGAAATCAGTCAATCATGAACACTTTGAGAACAATGAAAAAATACATGAATTATGATTGAAACTGTTGTAATGGCTCTGATTTAAAAGGTCTATCAATAACTTCATTTTTAGAATTACATTACACATCCAGAGGGCAAATTTGCCAACTTGTTTTTCTCAATCAACTATCTCTTATTTAACCCATTGACAGCATGTGTGTATGACATTATTGCATTATATATGTAACTGAAGGAGGATTGATAGCAAAAAGGACCCTTAAATAAATAGTAAGTGTTATTGTAAAATAGGCACAGCATTCCTTGACACAACACTGGGAACGTGTGAAACATACCAGACGATTGGGAACACTGGAGGAATTCAGGAAAGCAGAAGATATGAGAGAAGAGGAAAAAGGGTAGAGGGAGTGATGGAGAAAAGGGGGGAGCAGAGGGAAGGAAAGGAGGGGGACAGCTGGAAAAATTAGGATGGGAGCGCCATTCCCTCTGTTCTATCCGAGGGGTGAAAGTGGGAAAAGTCAAGAGTTCGAGCGCTAGGAATGGAAGGTCACACTTTTATGTTGACAAAAGTGTGTGCCTCCAAGGAGAAGCCACGGCAGAGCACGGGGTCAGAGATACTGGGGTTTGAGTTTTGAGGAAGGAAAATTGTTCAGGCGAGTGTGTCTAGCACTTCCACTCTACTCCGACAGCTTTGAAGCTTGTCGACCGAGTAACCTCCAGAAGAGGTGTTAGTCCTGGATATTGGCATGGGAGAATCTGTCAAGAGCACTTCTGACTATATGTGTAGCTTTTAAGAACATTTGGTTATAAGAGAAAAACGATGGCTTATATTTAAATAAAGGTAGGCCTACTAGTTTCCTTTTGAAGGAATAGTTTAAAAAATAACTTTTTTAGCTTATGAAGAGTTAGGAAAGAAAATTGATATCACTCATCTGTCTGTAAAATATAAAGCTACTGACACAGTCGATTAGCTTAGCACAACAACTGAAAACAGCTAGCCTTGCTTATTCACGTCACGCCATTGGTAGCCTACTAAGTTTGGCATTTTGGCCGTATTCAAAACCGGAAGTGGCGAAAGGGTGGAGCGAGCAAAAGGCACAGCAAACCCAGGTACTGTTAGCATAAAAAACAACCAAACTAACCCACCTTTTTAGCTAACATCCACGCTAGCTAGCTTGGTTAGCAATGTTAATCTGTAATTCATCATGTCAAATTCGATATTCATTTGGATGTACATTATCAAAAGAATAACAGGCCACTTCCTATAGAGTGTCTTTTGTATGTTGTAGCAACTTTCCAATCATACATTTTACTCTAAATGAGACCTTAATTTGCGAACTGATAATGCTGTATTGAAGAAAACATGAAACCAGCTATTTTGATCATAATCTCGTCAGGAATATGTTTACTGAGGTTATAGGTCAAGTGAAAAGGAGGATCACCTTCTCATAGACTTCTATAGTTTAGGGAACTTCTACATTGGCTTCATTTTCAGGACACAGAGGTCGCCCCTTGTTTTCCCTTTGTGCTAATCTAGGCTAATCTTTCAGCAGGAAATCAAATAAATGCATTTCCCAAATATTTTTTTAATAAGGCAATTTTAGTTTAGTTTAGTTTATTTATTTATAGTGTCGTGGACAGTCCCCATCGATGAACTGTCACAAAAACAGTAAATGGTGCAGCTTTAGCCGACATGGCTAATTTCCAGCTGTTGTCCCCGGCCAGATGGTAATAGACACCCTGAAAATTACAATATATCAACAGCATTAGTTATAAGAAAATATATAAAATAAAATAAAAAGGAGGAAAGACAAGTAGATACCGGTGTGAGGATAAAAGAGAATAATAAACAACACGTTACTACATACAGTAGGCTACATGTCACATATAGCACATCACAATCACATAACAGAATCGAGGGGCAACATCCATGATCACAACATGTAACACAACATGTAACACTCACGCCATACTCAACACAGACTAGTGTGTGCAGGTGTAGTTCTCAGTGAACCATGTTTTTAAGTGAGCTGTGAAGGTGGTATGTGTATGTATGTCTTTGATTTGAGTGGGTAGAGAATTCCTGTTTTGTCTTGCTATGACCGAGAATGATGACTGACCAAAAGTACTCTTCCTGAATGGGACTGATAGGTCGCCACGTGTGGAGCTTCTAGTGGTCAGTCTGGTGTTGTTACGTTGAGTAACCAATGAGTTAAGAGGTGGAGGGGCTGTATTGTGCAGGATTTTTTTATTGTGGTTTCAATCTGAGGACTTGGACTTTGCCAAAATAGTTTAACACAGTTCTTAGGTGTGTCTTTTCAGTGTGTAAATACAAGCAGTAGCAGAAAATCTAATCGCAGTCTAAGGGTGTAAATACTCTGTATTGATCTTAGGTTTGATGATAGCTGACCAAGCCTCTGCTTTATCAGACAGAATCCAATAAAACTCAGGTGTGGGCTTGGATTCCTCCCATAGTCTGCAGTGATCAAATAGATCCTTGTCATAGTTCTAATGCAGTAGGTTTCCACACCTAAGCACACACTCTTCCCTCCCTTTATGACAACACACATACACCAACACTTGTTGCAACACACTGACACACACCACATATGTATTTGATTTCAAAACAAGTTGAATTGAAAGAGCGGCTGTGTTACTGTGAATTAAATATCTACAGTGATAGTGACAAAGAGAAGGATTGAGAGAGAGGCCATGCAGGGCATCATGCCAGGGCACGGATGAGCTCATTGTTGAAACAGGGATTTCCACATTTCCATGTCAGTGTGTTCCATTCCATGTCACAGAGCTTGAAAACAAGAGGGGAGAGGAAAGGGGCGATCATAGGGCACACACACCCAACAATACACTAACATTATAAGCATAGGAAAAGTCATGGGCGCATAAGGAGACAATGTCCCCCTGGCCACAGACATGCAAAAGTGTAGTGTTGTAGTCCTTTTGGAACTGTTGTAGTCTTTTGTATGTCTTTGTAGTTCTTATATTTATTTGTGGTTATTTTAAGTCTCTTCCTGTTTGGTACATTGAGTGGCATTACTGCAAGTGAAGGCGAGGAGCATCCTGACACTTTGGGCCCCTGAGCCTATGCACAGTAAACCCAATCTGTAACACATCCATGGGCATAGGGACACATACATAGACTTTGAAATAAAGACAATATGTTCCAGGATTTATCTACAGCATGTGAGTGGAAACACGCAGCTGTAGAAACACTGCCTTTCTGATTTGCATTGTACTTTTATCTTCACGTTATTGTTTTTGTGGGTCCCACACACGCCAATGCCCCTTGATACAATGCAATCCTGTCCAATTTGGTAGGCTACAACAGCACACCAGTGAGTGCAGTAAACAAAAGTAACCTTCAAGCATATTTTGCAAATGCAGCGAGGCTTGCACAAAGTGGAATTGTTGGCAGTCACATGAAAAAACAAAGCAAGCTAGCAGCATACAAGGAAGGACACACACCAACTCTACCTCTTTTCTGTCAATAGGGCTTGGCCTGCACGGTTCCCATAGCAACCATGCCCCTCCCTTGGTTTGCAGGGGAGGTGTTTTGAAAGTTCACAGCGCGTGTGTGTGTGCGCGCGTGCGTGTGTGTAACGAGAAATATAGAAAGGGGCGTGGCCGTCGAATTAACTCCAAGAAGTAAAACACCCAGCCTCCAGTTCTCAGCTGGGGCAGGTGACAGCAGCACTAAGAGAGTCAAACTCCTGCTAAACTCTTAGGTGAATTATCCCTGTAAAGCGGGACATTTGACCACCTGTGAACCATGGCAGAAAACGGGTCCCACGCCGAGGGCAGCAGCATCACCGGCAGCACACACACCATCCCGCAGCAGCAGCCCGAAAACATGGAGATCCTCATCCCGAGCCATAGCCTATCTTCTGCCCCGTCCTCCCCGACACCGACCGGGACTCTCTCCCGGCTGGGCTTCAAAATGCCCACCAGTCCCACCGCGGCCGTGCCGGGCAGCCCCGGAGCCGGCGGCCAGGTGAGTGCTATCACCGTGGTGGCGCTGCTCGACAAGCTTGTGAACATGCTGGAGGCGGTGCAGGAGAACCAGCAGCGCATGGAGCAGCGGCAGGCCGACCTGGAGGGCGCCGTGCGGGTCGTGCAGGGCGACGTGACCCGCCTCTCCAAGACCCACCTGAACACCTCCAACAGCGTCAGCAAGCTGCTCGAGCGCTCGCGCAAAGTGAGCGGGCACCTGAAGGATGTGAGGGAGCGCATGGACAAACAGGCGGTGCAGGTGAAGAAGTTGGAGGCCAACCACAGCCACCTGCTGAGGAGGAACCACTTTAAAGTGCTCATCACCCAGGTGAGAAAACATGGTGAAAGGAAGAGAAATTAAGCAGTAGCACTCAATGATTCAAATGGTGGAATCGTATAGGGGTACTCCACTGATAAAAGTTGAGTTATCCTACTTTTGAGTGTCTAATCTTTCAATGGAGGGGAAACACTTCCAAAAACGACCCTTGTGATGTCATAGTGATGTCATAGGGGGGGGGGGGGGGTGTTAGCCATGTCTTGTCTTGTCACATAGTATGTGTAGATAATAAAAGCATTTGTTGCAAGTTTAGTAGGCAACTTGATAGCTTCTAATGAAAGAAAAGCATAATGGGAAAAGTATGAGTCAGCATTTTGTAGTTGGACCTCCCCTACCTGTTGCACGTTTATCCATGCCTTATTTTTTCAATGATATATATTTGCATCATGGGGTTTCATTTTAGTGTGTGTGTATGTCATATTTGCATACACATTTGACTGCAGAATTCGGTGTGTTCGGATGTGTGCACATTTATTGTGTGCCTAGTTGGCACAAACATGTGACACAGTGTAGCTGAACATAACTTTTTTACATTTTCAACACTTAAAAACTTGTTGAACCAGACTTAGGCAACCTGTAGAGCTCAATTCACAAATGTGGAGAGAGGTTTATTTTTTTTCTGACTCTGGAAGTACATTTCAAGCACACCTTTACACAACAAAAAGTAAAAAAGACTGATATGATAATGGTTGTGAATGTAAGTTAAGAGTTACATGTGCATGTGGCTCTTCCTCCTCTCTTCCTCTATGTGTTTGCCAGTAGAAGGGTGTGTCTGGAATGGAGATGTAGAGGATAATAGAGGACGGCTCAGACACTGACTTTGACTAGATCTGTTTACACCCCACAGTCATAATTCAGAGAGATATATGGCTTTTGGATGGATTTTCCACTTTAACTGCCATATCACACCTGCCATATCACACCTGTGATAAACTTCCCGATATCCCCAGGAAATAACCAGCTGAAAGTATTCTTGCATAACCCATCTCTAACTTATACTGAGACATACAAATTGTTGAAACCTAATATGACCCATTGCATATCAATTACTCACCTTGCGTTACCTTGAATTCTGACAAAAAAACTGTCTTTCTCCTTTACCTGCACAGGAAATGAATTATTCAAACATTGTTTTTTTTTATGTGGCTTAATCAAGAGTTTTCTTCAGTTTTGGATTCTTTTTACACTTACGACAGTTTGCTTCACAAATCCAAAGTAATTATCATGTAGAGGGTGTGTTCCTTTAACTCTGTCTCCAGTCTGGATTCACGATTTGCATAATTATCATGTGGTTGCCATGCAAGATGAAAGCAGTTCCATATTGTGTTTGACGGATGCATTTCCACTCAACCGAATAAAACACGATCTACGCATGGTCTCCAAGTACGCTTCGTGCATGAATAAGTGCATGGTTTTTCATGCTTACGTGTGTGTGTGTGTGTGTGTGTGTGTGGGTGCGTCTGAGCGTGTGCGTACTAGTGTGTGCCCAGGCAGCAAAAAGGGGGGTGCCATTGTTGACACAGCCAGAGCGACTGAGGGCTTTTAACCGCCGTTGTTATCTGGTTTCCCAGGTACTGAGGCTCTGTTGTTCAAATGCAACAGGTGCCAAGAACGTACCCTGTACAAGGTGGCTCCGTGGGTGAGGCCCCAAAGATCGATTTGTTTGAATCCCCAGTCGGTTTTTATGTGCTGAAAGGGAGTGTCCTGTTGCTTTGGAGATAATCAGAGTTGATCGAACTGCTTGTTTTTCATTGGATTGTCGAATCAATGCGTCGCCTGGATTTGTATTGTCCTTTTGCGAATATCTCAAATTTGTCTCCCTTCTATGCATCATGTCAATGTATTTGAACTAATATGAGAACATTTAGCATA
This sequence comes from Gymnodraco acuticeps, assembly GCF_902827175.1. Classification (NCBI taxonomy): domain Eukaryota; kingdom Metazoa; phylum Chordata; class Actinopteri; order Perciformes; family Bathydraconidae; genus Gymnodraco; species Gymnodraco acuticeps. Next base: position 5,352,200 of record NW_022990274.1, on the reverse strand, counting down.
ACCTACACTTAAAAGTTAATCAGGATTTTAGTGTTGCCCTTAAGCCTCTAGTTAAACGTGCCAAAGAGTTGAGTTTTTCCCTCCAACATGTAGCCAGCTATGAGCAAAGCATGGGTGTAGTAGGGCCAGGTATGTGTGTGCAGCATGTGTGTGCGTGCAACTTGCCCATTGGACGTTATCCTGATGTGTTGGGTCAGGTGTATGCAGTTACAGAGCTGGTAAATGAGACCTGGCGTGCCTGAGGGGAATGGGAAATAAAATAACCAATCAGCCTTTGTTCCGCCTCCTACTTGACTCCTTTCAGCGGCCATCACTTTCTGCCTCACCTAATCTCTTTTTGGCCTCCTGTGTTGTGTGTCCTTTTCTGGATTGCCTCCATCTGGTGCTGTGCGCTAATCTTCCTATCTGATATCTTTTGGTTTATGTTTAACTGTTGTTTTCACTTCTCACATCACTATCTCCAACTGTTTCTGTCTTTCTATACAAACTCCATATTGCGTGTGAGCATATTTTCTGTCTTTGGTCCAGCCACCTGTCCTGATTCCCTGAAACAACATGAAAGGCCACGCCGCATGCCTCATGCAACTCTTTGATAACGCACATTTGCTGCACACCCAAGAGCCAAACTCTGTATACCAGGCCTGTAGCCATTGGCCAAAAGTCACTCCTCCTCCTCCTCTTCCCGCTCTACAAAATTGATCCAGAACACTCATCTGTACCTGCCAACCGAGGTGGAAACACAGAGGGTTTCTGGGGTAAACGCCCACTCCTGCAGCCAGGGAGCAGGGGTCTATGCCCGCTCCAGGCTCTGGCCCTGGTCAGTCCGAAACGGCAGCGCTGTCTGCCGCTCCGCTGCGGTCTTGTGCATAACAAGGACTAATGAGGACTTCATTACCGATGCTTGGCCCTTGTTTGTTTGTTGTTGTGCATCAGTGCTTTTCCTGTTCCGACATAGCCCTCCCCTCTTGCACACACACACATGCAGAGCACTTACAATTCCCATGGCATCTGGACATTCCAGTGTGTACAGTATGGAAATTGTTTTGGTAATTACCGTTTAGAAAGGTAAACTGTTTTGTTTTGGATTGTAGATGTATTGTCTTTCTATTATTTGTCACACAGATTAATTTATAAGGCTCATTACCTGAATGTTTAAATATCAACAGTCACCCCCCCGGAGAACTTATCTAAATTGCATCACAGTGCCATGCAGCATGAAATACGCCATATTTGGAATTCAATTTCCTGGGACAGAAGTCATTTATTTCTGAGTAGATCATAATCTCCCCATCTGTGTTTATTTCACAGTGGAATGTCATCACAACAAAGTCGACCACTATGGCAAATTGAATTTGAACGCCGTGAGAATTGCATTTGTTCTCCGGCCTTGTACATGCGGGTTCAGAGGAAGGCTCGATTTGTATCAAGGTAAAAGGGAGTTGTTGTGTTGGCCCTCGTGGTGGGGTGGGAAGAGGATGTTTGTGTGCGTTTTTGGGATCCCTAATCGCAAACTAGCAGGGAGTAACAGTTCGAGCTCACACAATCTATCAAGGGACACTGTTCATATCACATATCACATTCTGAAGGAAAGAGGAACTAGCTCCCCAGCCAAACTAAACAAAGAGAAGGTTTCTCATTTCTCTAATTCCCCTGCTCGACTCCTATCCTCTTGTCTTAGTCCCGCCCGCAGGAGATGCGAGCGGAGGAGTCGAGGAGGGGAACCGAGGAGAGAGGAGGGGAAGCAGCAGGCGGTTAGAGAAATGAGAAATCCTCTCCTCTGAGCGGTCATTTTAAAGAGACGTCCATTAATGATGACAGGAGGCACAGCAGCCTGTCTGATGGACAGATGTGTTCATGACCACTTATATATATATATATACTTTGATTCATTGACAGTGCGGTATAATGAGACAATAACAGGCTACAGATGCGGACACACACATACACACATATATTTATATAAATATATACAATTTCAGAATCAAACAAGTATGAGAGCACTCTCATAATAACGTAACACTATCAGAGACTGGATATACCCCCCCCCTGAGATGAGTCCGGCCGTGCGTCACGACTCTTTTAAAGATCACTGTTGCCGGAAATACATCCCCGGAGGATCACTACCGGAGTACCGAGGATTCGAGGAGGAGAAATGAGAAACCTTCAATGACTGCAACATGCTTTTTGTTGATGGCCGGCGGGGGAGGCTGAAACTCCACCAACAACCAATCACATTAATCTCCCACCCCGGACACACAAGCACGCGGTTTGATTGGCTAGAGCTTGTACTGGCATATGATTAGATTGGCTGACGCTTCCGCCAAAGCTTCAAAAGTTGAACATTGCTTAACTTTCGTCGCGAGCAACGCAAGCAAATCTACGCTTCGCTCCCACAATGCAGTTTGGCGAAACGTGACGTCACCCCATTCAAAGTGAATGGGCAGAAGCGTTGAAGCTTCAACGCACGCCGCTGTGTGGACGGGCCGTCAGAGTTAGAGCTAATACACTTGGCTATTTTATCTACCTCTGGAACAAGCTAAACTAGTTATAAATATATTTATTCTTCACTGTCGGGTCACTCATTACCGGATCAGTGAGCTGCATGAGATACTGACGGGCTGTCAGGAGAGAGGGAGAGAGGAAAAGAGAGCGCTTCCGCTAATTTCTCCCGTGTTATTATCCAAATTTAATGTAAACTTGAATAATGTACTTCATTTGAATGTAATAATGATGTTGGTTGTTGTTTGGAAGCGCCAGTGAATGAGCTCCATTAACTGAGTTTTAAACATCACTTTAAATGGAAGATCACCATAGGCCCCGCCCACTCGATCGGATCGGCGATCGATATCGGCCGATACTGATTCCGGCGATCGGCCCCAAAATTGGCGATTGGAGCATCCCTAATTCTTAACTAATTAAAAAAGGTGGTAGACTACAGACAAAACAATGTGCTTAACTATTTTATATTTTTATTTTAAACACCCACCAGAAATTTCAGCTAAAACCACAAGCATGGAGTTAAAAATAACTATTTCAGAGGTTGTTTAAAGTTTAAATAATGTTAGTCACATTAGCATGGTTTACCAGCTAACATTAGCAAGTTATGCTAACGCGGCAACATCTGGTTGGTGATAGCTTCTCTGTAAGCTATTTTGGCTTTCAGATTTATTTTGACTCTCTAACGCTTTCACTTATTTCGACATATAATACTGTATGTTCAGACAAGCTTTAAATTGAGAACAAACCCATGTTTGTCGGTGGGGGTAAATTGGACCCAATATCAGTTATCCTCTATTGTCGGCTCTTGATGAGTTGAATAGAAATAGACTCTTCAGATTTCGAAACCACATTCTGACTCGTCATTGCGTACAGCAAATGTTGACAGAGGTTTTGAGTGATAGGCTTCTCTTCAGGCATTGTCATTTTGTTTGCTTTGCTACTAAACGTGATAGTTATTTTGTACATCGACACTCGACCAAAGGTTGTGACTTAATCTTACCTTCCAGCAGCAGGAAGTAAAAGCTGTGTTTCCACACTCCATTCATACTCCAAGATGGAGGACGAACTGATGATGACTAAAAGCATATTACCCTAAATGCAAATTAAACTATGATGGAGCTTGTTCCTGTCCATACATCCAAAGTGACACAAGTGAAGTTTTTCTACAAACTAAACCCTTTACGCTGAACCCTAAAGATGCAATAGCAAGAGAGAGAAATAGCTTAATAGTTCAGAGAACACTTATTCTACTTCATCCAAAACAATGTAACGTATGTTCAGCAGGAATACAATATTTGGGTGCGATTGAATTTCTCTATTGCATGTGTTCAGTGCAGAAGTCTTTTCATTTAGAACATCTTATTCCTTTGGACAGGTTGAAGCAGGCTGCTAGCTGTAGGCTACAGCTAAGATTTCTTGTGTGTGTCCCTCGACCATGTGATGTATATCACCAGCTTGTAGCCTAAAGCAGGGCTAGCTGTTTCAGTGCATTCCAACATTCTGGATCTTTATGTTACCAAGCTTTAACCCATGGACAAGTTTAAAGTGAAAGGGTAATTGACTCAAAGTGACAGACTAGTTCAGATGTAAACCTTCAATAATAGAGAAATTATTAATTATAAAATATTGTGGTCCTGGACCCACTGTAACATTACATAAAATACGATGTTTGTATTGAATTTATAACCAGTAGTGCCGGCACATACATTAGCATGTAGTGTGGTCAATAACAGTTTCAGAATCAAGGATTACTTTACATTTACTAAGTAACCTTTAAAAAATTGGACATTTTATTAGACATTCATTTCTGATGTCTGACAGTAGTTGGATGGGACAGTTTATGTACATTTTGTGTCAGTGTGTTAAGTGCAGAGTCAGGCACAAGATTCATTAGCTTAAATTAGGGGCTGTAGGTTTAGGGAGGCGACCAGCTTCCACAAAAAGAGGAGAATTACACATTCCAGTAACTCCAAAGTCGTCTCATTTACATGTGCTGTGCTTTAATGTTGACCAGTGCTTGGCCTACATTTTGTTTAGGGTGGGGAGTGTGTAAACTCTACAGCGTTAGAGAAAAGAGCACAGCTAGCTATTCTAGCTAGCTATTTTTAGCTGTGCCCAGCTGTTAGTCAGCTTCATTGACAGCTGCAAAATAGTCAAAAACGAGTTCAAATTGAAAGAGAGAGGGTTTCTTCACTTTTTCTTCATGGCATGACATTGTTTAAGTCACAGTAGAAAAAACTCAGATGTAATTGATATAATTAACTACAACTACACCCAGGCTCAGGGCATAGTGCATGGCACAGAGGAACGGCTTGTTGAGACACTTTTAACAGAAATAAACAATTGTAAAAAAAAAAAAATACCCTTCTGCTTTTGACAAGTAAAAATGAGGCTGAATGGTATTAGAAAATACTGACAGACATTACTGACATATTTTTCAGATTATTAATGTTGACTAGATGATAAAATAGCTGTTTTTGGTCTAATTGTTATTGCATACACAACACGATGGATATTACATTTTTGTTGGTTTCAATTTATGGTTTGTGACTAGCGCGGCCTGCTTTGGGTGTTGGATCAATTGATCAGATCATTTGAGTCATGAGATCATGTTCAATCAGACCGTCTCATTAGAAATCTAAATCGTGTGAGTTTTCCTTTACAAGCCTGGGGTTTATATTGAATGTTTCAACTCAAATATTAGAAATATCACAATGATATATTTTTTACAAATGTTTTAGCCCTAAAAGTGCACACAAGTATGACATTCATACATTGTGTCCTTGACAAGTTGTAAGTGTGACATGTTTTTGGCAGAATTCCATTGGATTGGAGTAAAACTGGTCTTAGTAATAATAGTCAAACGTGGCCGTGAAGCCTTTTAGACATGCCTTCAAAATGAACAATGAGGTTTGTTTATAGCTTTGTTGTCATCTTTCTTACTCTTTCCTTTGGGGTTCATTCCTCTGGTAATCCTCTTGGTTTGCAGTAAACAGAAAATAAAGAGCGGAGAAGTGTGAAATTGAGATTAATATGAAAGAAAAAACAATGGGCAGAAGGACACATACAAATCTGTCTGTTTTGTCGCCTAACGATTACACCAAAAGATTGAGCTTTGACGAGAGAAATACTTAAGTTTGCAACTTGTATGGGCGAAAAGTCAGGGCATGCATGTGGATTGGGAAGTAATACTTTAAGTGCCTGCTCTTCACCCCGGTGTCTCATTCAGGTTTGACAAGTCTGCTGAACTGAGTCAGTGTGTGAGGCAAAGGCAAGTTTGCAACTGCAGAATCCTGCAGCGGAAGACTAGTCGGAACAGCTTCATTGACATAAAAAAGTGCTGACAAAGTCTGAGCGAGCACACTCGACTGCTGAAGTATAACTTGCCATGCTAGCTAGTCAATTATGTTGGTCATATTTTATTAGCTGTGAACCAAAAACGCTTTAAAGGAATATTCAAAGTTTTCCAGATGATACACCAAAGCTGTGTTTACAAAGAAGAATAGAAAGTAGCAGATCTTAAGGTACTTTATGCCTCCCAGCATTTCCCATGATGCACTTTACCCATTTGTCTTCAGAACTGCCAAGAGCACATATTTAGCATGTTATTATTTTTGCCACAGGTGCAAATAAGGTTGTCATCCAGCTCTTTTGTTCACTTGCACTCACATGCTGTCTTTCACTCTCTATTCTTTGGAGCGTTCTCTTTTGACTTTCTCACACAGTATGACGTGTTAGACACAGGTGATGACTTATTCAACTATTATAGTTATTATTGTTAGAAAAAGCAACATGGGAGTTCATTAGGCTGAAGCTTAAGGTGTTATTACGCAATTTAAAAAAAAAAAGAAATCAGCTTTCCTGTTTCGACTCCTCCTGTCACCTCCCTTATTTTCTCTCACATGAGACTCCATCTATGCGTCTGCTGCTTCTTGACATTTCCAACCTTGGTTTCCATCCAATCCACTGGTCAAGGCCGCAATATCCATGGCAGGAAAAGGGAAAACAATAGCCATGCTGATTCTCAGTGTTCTCATTTCTCTGCTCTTAAATAAAAACACAAATACTTGTTTTGAGATAACACGATGACTTCCGGGCTTCTCTGCAAATCCCCCTGACCTTTGGCCTTCACACGTGGGGTAAACATTTTGACAATTGGTGGTAGCCTTATCAAAAACGCTCTTGGTATATCCACACAGACCTTATCAAACAATGGTTCTGATATGCACGGATTGTGCTTAACACAATGTGTGTAAAGGGGGATTTGAGAGATTTGAACAAAAAGGCTAAAGGAGATTAGCGTAGCCATGGGGCAGCATTAAAACAGGACCAACAAGAACTCTCAATGTATAGGAATTTGTTAAGGTGACACTCCTGAAGACGTTGTACCTCATTCATCATACATGTAGCGTGGATGTTGAAAGACAAGAAAGGGAAAGTGCAGGTTTAGCGTTGTGTCTGGTTGATGTATAGGAAGTGCATTTAGTGTCAGGCAGCGCAATGATCCATTGTATTAATATAATGAATACCATGCCATGTATGAAATTAATTATGCGAATTCTAGAGCACAGGATACAAAACGCTTCATCACCCAAAGTGCTGTAAATTACGGGCTGAGCGAACAGACGTCCTACATCATAATTTATGTCATCAGCGATAATCGGCGCCTCTCTAGATTGCCACGATCTCCTTTCTGTTGGCACGTCAGCATGACATCGCGTCTGAATTGGTTATTGTGTTGCGGGATTACACTGGCTTGCCAGTAAACATGTCCTGTTTTCTTTTGGTGAGGCAAGCATGGGAGGGGTCAGAATGAGGAAGACACTTGTTATGCAGAGCTACATAAGTATACAGCCATGAGGCATACATTCAGAATTAACGATAGATTTATTACTTGAAACCGTAATTTATGTGACAAATAGAGCGTACTTGGTATGGTGTTTGTCTAAGTTCTCAGCATACCCTATATGTCTGTACAATCATTGGTGGGAGTCAGCGTATAGACTGATACCATGTACAGTACATTGAGAGTTTATCATGTAACCCAGTCCCATGACAAATAGCAGCATTCCATTTCCTTTCCTTCCTTTCCTCCTTCCTTCCTCTGTCCACAGATGGTTCTTGGTGCACATTGGGGTGCAGGGAGGGGGTTATTATGCAACAAGCTGGGTAGGGTTGAACAGTGGAACAACTCACAGCGCTGTTAATGGGAAGGATGTAATCAAAACATATGCAGGCAAATGTGCACAATCACGCGATGTAGAGACTGTACTGCTTGTTAACTCAATGGATAAGGCTGTGTGAGAGGGTGCAGGGAAAGAGTTTGGCTTGGACATCTTGAAAAAAGAGAGGTTGTATTACAGGAGGATAGGTGCATTGAGACAGTAAATTTCAAACAAAGCCGTTTGTTTGAAATGCGAAGTGCAAACAGGTCTGCTATCAAGCTATAAAACGTTTTGATTCATTTTGTGTGCAGTCTCTGTTCTCCCTTTTTTTTTTATCTAAGCTTCCTGTCTTTTTCATTCTGTAACAGAATAATTGCAGGGACTTGGCAGTAGCAAATGTGCACACACATGCATTTCTGTGAGTGTGGTGGTGATGGTGTACCCTCTCATTGGCACCTGACTCACTGTGCCAACACACCTGTACTAACCTCACCTGTTAGGATTTAGAATATCTTCCATTCATCATCTGAAGGGCCAGGGAAACACTCCTTTTTGAGGTTCCCAACACACACTCCCACTTACAACCAACAACCAACAGTTGTTATTATTAGCTTTATTTAACATTTATTTCAAAATCTCCTTTAATTCAATAAATCGCCTATTGAAAAAATAACTATTTTGTGGAAGGTTTAAATGACCGTTTTTATCACTATTACAGTACAATATTTTTACAGCAATTCGATATTTGCCTTCTCCAGGATATGCTTTCGATATTATTTTTGTTTCCAATCCAACTTTATTTATATAGCACATTTAAAAACAACAGAGTTGACCAAAGTGCTGTATATCAATAAATATATTAAAAAGCAGCATAAATACATTTAGACAAAAATAAACTAATGTAAAAGCACAAGACAATAAAGCCGTCCTTCTAGCCACAGACTGAAAACCCTCATACATGATGTCAAAACATTTTAAAATAGAAAACCCCAATTTAGAAACACAGACTGATTCCATTGAAGGGCCTGCAATAGATACCAGACAATATCTAATGCTTTTTATAACATAATCAGTTATATCATCTCGCTCAAGTTCACCTTCTATTGATGTGTTTTTACTGGGCCCTTTGAGAATATTTGTTTAGTTACAAAAAAAAACAACTCCTACAATAATAATAAACTGTACTGACATTGCACTGGTACGTTCTAGGGCTGTCCCGAATACCATTTTTCGGGCTCCGGATATTCGGTTGTAATCAGCAGCGAATATTCGGCCCGCGCCACTGCTTGCCATCGGCACTGTGCATCAACACCAAGATAACAGTATATCAATGTTTTTACTTTGCATTGATGATGTTGGATTAATAAAAAAGATTGTTACTTCCATGGTAATGACGTCATAAAATATGCTTCATGCTTTATTTGAAAAATAGGGGGGGAAACATGACATTATATACAGCCGTAGTTTAGTGTGACAGTGTGATCAAGTTTGTTAATTAGCACCAAACACCTAGTACAGCTAAGAATGATGGGATTGTCATTAATTACACACACACACACACACACACACACACACACACACACACACACACACACACACACACACACACACACACACACACACACACACACACACACACACACACACACACCACACACACCACACCACACACCACACACACACACACACAAAGGCAAGAGAACAAAAGGCAAAGTAACATCATAGGGTATCATTACACATTTGGTATAAACAGAGACACACACACACACACACTCAGAGTAACATGATCCCATCAGTGGAGACTCTGTGCTGCCCCGCCCTGATCTCTCTCCGTTTGAATAGAGCAGAGACTCCGCAGAGCGCCCTTACATAAGCTCTAGCTTAGTAACACCTTGCAGGACTTGCAATTAGATGGCAGTTCTACCATGCAACTGTTAAATGAGACTCCATTACATAAGCGTTCCGAATGTCTTTGAAGTGCGAACGTACCAATGAACTTGCTGTCACGCTAAATTAACATCGTTTCCTTGGTTTGCTCCAAATGTGTGTTAATTTACTCATCTTGCTCTTTTAAACACTTTTTTTTTAACTTATGTCCTACATGGTTGCACAAATACATACTGGCACACAGACACTCATACACATACGAACACATACTACATTCGCAGTGGCTAATGAGTGCTTGCTTAGAGGATGCAGTCATTAGCAGGGTTCCCAAGAGAAAAGTGCCAGAGTGTGAGGTCCACACACACACTGACACAGAGAGAAAATAGACCTGGGTCAAAGGGTATTTAGGAAGATTTTGTTTATTCTAGCTTGTTCGCCAAAACTGTTGTGGGTTAAACTGAGGACACTCATTTCACTCCATTACACTATTGGACAACCAAACAACATATTTTCCATTCAAACCAAATAAAAGAGTATAAAAAGAGCCAGATACATTTAATGCTGGTGATAAAAAGGCCCGGATGGACACTTGAGATTGGCTGTAGGACTAGTATAAGCACTTGTCAATTACATTTGACAAGTGAGGCATTGATTGTATTTATCAGCTTGAGTAAGGCAGGTTTAGGACAGCATGTATTAGGAGAACTTGGTTTTCATTGGAGGGTGTTTGAGTTTCAGTTGCTGCCTCCCACACACTCCAGCACCCACAGTGATTATATCAAACATGTTTGAGCCAAATCAGAAAATCTTCGGCGTGCCTAGACTGGAGCAGAGGAGCCACGATTGAAATCTTTAGAAACGTTAACACCACCAGACGAGGGGGATTAGTGTTCATTATCAGGGAATGTTCCAATGAGGGTCTGGAAAGGCCATATTGGACCCGTTTCTTTCAAATTCTGAACCCAAAATGTCAAACGTCATACTGGTTGACTGTGTTTGACCTGAAATGTACACAGAGAAAAAAAGATAAGCATAACTTCCAAGTAATATTATCTCCCTTCAAGTAGCTCTCCTGTATTAATGTACACCTAACTTGCCCAGTACACGGGCTGTAACCCACCTAGTTCTGACTCTGATTTGATTCTGCTTAAACACGTTGAGATCCACACAGTTTTTGTAGGTGTGGTGCCGTGTCAGACCAAGCAAAAACCCAGATACTGCTCATTCAGATTTGACAGGAGAGAGCTACAGAGAACCAAACCCAAAGGGACCAAACCAAAGGTAGTAGTAACAGGAGCTGTGGTTCCCCAAGATGCTACTTTTGTCTTTTTGGGGTTTTCAAGTTACAAACCTGCAATTCAATACAACTCCCAGCTTTTTTTAGAAAGGCGACATGGACCTTTGTGGTTGTTGGTGGTAAATACATTCTGACACACTGTCAGCACATACAGTATGTTCAATGTATCCACCCTTACTAGTAACCCCTATTGTACGATATTTTGTGCTATATATTTATACGTTTTTAAAACTGTCTTTTATCTCTTTCCGTGTAAACATGGCTCTGCAGTTGATGATGTGCCTTTTAAGAACAGGCTGACAGATCTATGAGCATTTACTGGGAGATACCACACATGCTTGGCACACACCTGAACTCATGACTGCATGTTTGGATCAAGGCTAGAGGTATCGGGTGTCTGCAAAGTTGAAAAACAAGAGGTTTTCTACATGGTGTCTTCACGTCTCAAGAGCTTTCCATACACAATGATATTGTTTAGGTGCCTAAAAAGAGCACTCTCTCAGGCAATGTATGAAATAAGAGAAATTCATAACATGGTGCAAAAGTAACTTAATAATATGTAGGCTATAGGACCTTTCAATCTCTGATGGAGTACTTCCTTTTGCATCTCATTTTCATATACTAAAACATCATTTGCCCAAAATTGGCTTGAATGGTCGAAAGAGAGATGGCAGGTTTAATACCCCCATCCCTCGAGGCTGAAACACACCATTGAGTGTTTAGTGAAGAATGGACTGGAGGCAGGACTCCATCTGGTTGGCCCAATCCTTAAGTATGTCTTAATGACACCCCAGGAAAAGATGCATTGCTCACTCCTTCAAAAACCTATGGCATGCTGTAAGTAAGTATGCTGTAATGTCTTAAGAGCTTTCGTGCATTCTTGGAAATGCATTCATACTTTAATGCAGACTCATTGTTACAAACATGGTGAACAGAAACTATCATTTAAAAGTATGTCATTGCAACATACAGTATAGTGATGGTGACAGTGGCCGATACTAGCGCCTCATATTGATATTTCATGAGGGTAAACATCTTATATTTGAGAAGTTTGACCTGTGACTATTTATAGTTTGATTCAGAAGCAACAATATTTTGAATCAAACGGTGAATAATCTCACCCTTGGAAAACCCAGTTTCATTATGCTTCTGTAATCCTAGCCCAAAAAAACAACAACTAAAGCTTGGTTAGCACTTTGGGGATCACAAGAACTCAAATCGATTCATTCAAGCCTTTGCTGGACTCGTACCTAGACATACCTTGTACCTGAACACAACAATGTGCAGCACACTGTGTTGTATTTAGTCAACTCAAACCCAAGTATCCACTGGTGGCACTTAAAGCTGATGTCACAGGAAGGGTTTGTCTACAAGCCTTTCAAATGTGTAGTGGAGTATGTCAACCACTGAAGCTGCACCTTCACTCTCCACTCACTCCTGGGTGTAAAATAATGGGGGGGGTGGGAACACTCACTCATACATCCCTAGTGGAGTGGAACATTGTGTATGCGTGTGCCTGCATGTGTGTGATTGCGCGATTGTGCATGGATGAATGGGCAGCAAGCAAGGGGGAGGAAGAAGAGACTGAGGAAAAACCAATTGAAACTCTGGATAGTGAACCTACTGCTCTCAATTTCACTGTGTTTATGGCCATTGATGTGTTCTAGCATGGCCAGTTAAAGGCAGAGAGAGCAATGCAAGAGGAAAGAAATTGAGTGAAATGTAAGACTCCTACTGAGAAACAGGTGGAACTCTTCATATGGCTTCAGGAGAAGAAGGGGGAAGCATGCAGAGACTGGTTTCCTCAGTCCTCTGCAGCTCAATATGTGTAGTGTATTACAATGGCTAACCATGACATAAGACATACATTTACATTTTGATGGCAATATGTGTTTGAAAGTACTCATCATTGGAACTAGTAAAGTTGTATACTCTAACTCTGACCAGAACCAATTCAAACAAAGATACCATCAATGTAATTCCTTGTCAAACTAAAGCTTTGTTCAAGCAATAATGCCTATATATGACTTCGTAAAATAACCACCCACTTAACCCCCCTGTTTCTGTCCTTCTGTTTCACTATAGGAAGACCATGAGATCCCCACCAGCGTGCTTGTCAAGGACTCCCTCAGGACCCCCCAACCAAGCCAGTATGATGCAGACTCCATCCTTCCTGCTCCGTCTGTTGCCGGCTCTATTGATGGCAGCCGTGCCAATGATGAAGGTCTTCTGACCATCAGCCTCTCCTCAGACGACGATGATCTTACAATATACCATGAGGAGGACGAGATGTTTGAGGGCGACGCCGCGATGGGCCTGGGCCCTTCCAGCCCGTATGAGAGAAGGTCTGACAAGTTCAAGCGCAACAGCCTGAAGAAGGTGGACAGCCTCAAGAAGGTGTTCTCGCGTCAGAGCATCGAGAAAAAGATGACCCAGATCACCACAAGAATCGTGCCTCAGGAGCAGCGTGAGAAAATAAAAAAGAGCTTCACCCCTAACCATCCCAAGAGCCCGACTGCCAAGGCGTCCTCTTTCAAGGTGTCCCCCATGACCTTTAACGTCAAGAAGGTCCGAGACGGGGCGGTCCTCACACAAGAATTGGGCTCGACTGAGGAAAAGGTCCATGTGGAGATTCCTGCTCTGGGAAGCATGGATGGAGAGTTTGTCCTGTCGGAGGAGCACACCCGGGAAGGCGTGGTGGAGCAGATCCACGAGATGCTCGGCTCCACCTCCAGCATCAAGGCACAGCTGGCAATCAATGGAGAGGCACCAAGCTTTGAGTGCGCCATCAATGGTGATCATGTCGCTGGCCTGGCAGTCGCAGAGGTTGATGATGATGTTGGCGAGGATGGAGAAGAGGAGGAGGAAGAAGAGAAACAAAAAATCCCTGTTGAGAAAGCAGAAGAAACGCAGATTCCCACAGCAACAGTTGCTGTAGAGCAAGTCGCTTGATTGCCATTATATATATTTTCTTGCATAAGTTTCTACATTTATGATTACCCAGCAGGCACAAATCATCCCTCCACTGTAAATAGGCTTATGTTCTTGTTATTAACACCCGTAAACACTAGAAATATATACTCTTGGCATCCTAGCATACTCAACCCTAACCCTAACCACTACCTTATTACAAGCTTAGTCTAAAACACCTTGAAACGGACTGTTTAAGCAACTAGGTTAACACATACACCTACAGTGTGTCCGAATGAAAGTGCTTCCTAAACCCTGTGGGAGGGTTGTCCAAAGAAAGCACCAACGCACCAGTGTACCATAACTCACTCCCCTTAACAGGTGCCCACCTCCTCAATAGCAGCACATCTCCAGGGCACTGGGCCAACTATCTCCCTCCTGCTCTGTTTGTCTGCCTTTGACGACCAGCCTCTTCATTCTTTGTGTTTGTTTTTGTAAAAACAGTAAATCTTCGGCAGCAGCGGTAATGCCCACAGAATGTTGAGGCGGTGTGTTGCCAGGTTGTAGAAGTGATGGAATGAGAAGTGTCAGGGTTTTCAGTGAGAAGGTTCTGGGGTGTTTTGTTGTGGACTAGAGGTTGATACTAAAATCTTTGGAGCTAACAGTTGAACTTTATTAAGTTGAGTGGCACTGTCTCGTATCCTGTCCTTCACTTGCGCCCGTAGAAATACTTCCATAGTGCAATCCAATTGGTCAATTTCACCTTTATCATGTATGTTCTACCTAACATACCACAGGAGGTGCTTGTAGGGCTGTAAAGTATGTTATTAATTTGTGATTGCCAATTGAGTATCCTCCAGGTGTAAGAAAAATAGATGGCATTTGAAAAAGTCTAAATGTTTATGCAAATCACGTCAATCATTAGCCTAAAAAAGCTAAAGGACAAACGCATTTATTAATAAGTGCTCACACAATTGTGCTTAATTACACTGGTGCAACGAAGGACATCGTTGCAGGATAGAAGCTACTAGAATATTGCATTAGTAACACAAATAACCCTGCAGGTTTAATACTGACATACTAAATGTGCCTTGTACAGCCCTTTTGCTTTTTTGCAGGGCAACTTTATGTTAATGTAGGATTTATTTTCTTCTGTGAGGCACACTACTATCTAGGTATTTACAGTTTCACAACTATGAAATGCATACTTTATGATAACTGCCCTGAGTGTGTACTTTATCAGTAAATGTTGTATCTGTGAATTTGTTTTGAGTTACTTCATGATAGTCATCAATAACTTGCATGGTGAAATGTTTACCAATATTCAACATATAAACACTATCTTATACATTTGCCAGGTCACCATCACTAAATCGTTTGCCCCTAGATTCATGCACACACTCCTACAGTGTATTTGCCTTGCAAATATGAGTATGGTATGAGTAATTGCAGTCCTGAAGGTATGGATTCCTATGTTTTAGTAGATACGAGTGATACTAAAAAAACCTGATTTATTTTATTTTCTCCTGAGGAATTCCTCGCAGCTAACACTTTACGGGGCATAGTCATAAAAGCTGAGAAGTTCATAGAAGGTGTAAATTCTATTTCCAATCATTCCCCATATACTTTTAGTTTGTAAGTCATGCCTGGAAGTTTCAAAAAGTGAACTTGTTCTAGTTGC
The DNA here is from genome assembly GCF_902827175.1 of Gymnodraco acuticeps. Lineage (NCBI taxonomy): Eukaryota > Metazoa > Chordata > Actinopteri > Perciformes > Bathydraconidae > Gymnodraco > Gymnodraco acuticeps. The sequence goes on along the minus strand of NW_022990274.1, from coordinate 5,336,761 downwards.
ACACCATTAGTGCTCTACCAGCCATAGTTACAGATGTCTAATGCCATGACTCCCTAGAAATAATTGAACAAGTGGTACCAGGTGCCAAGGATCCAGAGAGGTCAGCAAAGTGGATGAAGGCAGAAGACAGTATTCCTAGCTTTGACGGATGACTCCTGCTCAGCCCATTTTTCATGCTCTGGCCTCCTTGTTGAGACGGTGCCGAGAGGAAGACACGGTCTGAAGCCACAGGTGTTCCGCCCCTGTGGAAACTACTGGGCATGTAGTGGAAAGAGGACAAGTCTGGGTGTTGGGAAGTCTGGGAAAGTGGGATGAAATTGCCTCAGGGTTAGGCATATGTGTGCACAATTTAAAAATTAGACCTTGGGAACTGAAATAAGTTGTAATGAGTATTGCTGCCTCCTTACAAATAGATGATTTAACTATAAGTAAAAAAATATAGTGCCCCAATTTTTGGGAGTATTTTCACTATGCAAAAACTGTATTGAGGTCTTAAGTATGTAATAGCAGAAATATCTTCAAAATGACTTAACATAAACCTTTTATCCATGTACTACATAATGTTACCTGCCGTTAACCTGCAAATCTGCTTAATGGGATCTGTATATTAAAAGAAATGAATGATTTGAAAGAAGTCGTTACTTGTGTTTATTAAATGATATTATGATAATCCTTACTTTCTTTTTATTTCTTCTTTGTATAAATAATCTTGCTGAAAAGGGATTGAACACTAGTTTATGTGAACATGATTTGAACTGAAGAGGTTAATATGTGACTGGCTTCGAGGTATTGTCTGCTTATTCATGCAAATCTTTGATATCTTTGTCTGCTAATATTAAAAATGAATATATAGATTTGTTAATGTGTGCAACAGTCCTATGTCCTATTATGTGTCCTGAAAGCAGACTGCTTATGTCTGGATCATACTGTATGTGGGAGCTGTTTTAAGCAACATATATTTGCTTATCAAGTAGTGATATGATGTTTAACGTCATCTGTGTTTATACAGAGTTCTTTATAGACCATTTATCTAGTTAAAGGTGGGGTATGTCATTTTGGAGAAACCAGCTCGAGTGCGCTAGAATTTGAAAGTAGGCCTACACAACCGGAACAAATCTGCCACTTCCTTACAGAGCCCCTCCTCCAACACACACGAACGCGCACATGACCAATGAGGGCACGAGATAAATGTGTGCACAGATGGAAGGCTGACAGGCAGGTAGGCCATCCAGTTACTTTAGCCGGGCCGGCTCAGATGATTGGTCGTGCTTTTTACAGCGCCACGGCTTCCACAGATGATATTTTTTTAATGTATTTATTGTCAAAGCATTTAATATATTCATTGCTATCGGGATGTTAAGAGCATTCCATGGAACATAACTAAAAGTGTTTCTGAAATAAATTACATACCCCACCTTTAACCACTTAAACCAAATAAGTTTCCTTAACAGCAATAATTCCTAGAGGGTTTAAATAATCGCCTTCTGACACTTGTTTCATCTAGTAATATAGATTATACATCAATAAAGATTTTGTAACATCCACATATTGTTTTTGGTCTTGTTATTGCAGTCTGCGATGTCAAGGGAGGTACAAATGACATCCTAGTTGTTTAGTGTGGCTTAAATGTGATCCTGGTGACTTGCATGTTTGACCTACAGTGCACAAGAAACCGTATTTAAACTAGCTGTAGGTAAAAGGTAGTGTAGGATTATTCTCAGCAAAGGGAGTGGTTAAATTGCTCAACCTTTATTTACATAGCAAAGTTTGAGCTCTATAAAAACATGATACAACAGGTGTTGGGATCAGAGCTACAATATATGATAGCTTCACCTTTACAAAATAACTTGCATAGTTAGAAGTTATATGCCCAGTTGTTTAAAAAAATACAACTGTGGCAGTATGCTCATGAACACGCTTTAGGCGATAGCTTGGAACTTGTTACGACAGGAGAAGAAGTCCATTTGCAAAACTTTTGAGTTAAAGTTTTCTAAATTATTTGGTTAAATACCTGAGTTTTTCAATACAATGAGCACCATACATTCGAATCCTTTCCCCGCCTGTTTATCGGGAAGCGGACGAACTATGAAACAACGATAAAGAGATCGATTTTTGCAGAACTCGGCACATCTGTAAAGGGGTGTTGCTTTTTACAACATAGTTAAACAGTGATCATGTTGCATAGGTGTGTTTTGGTGACATACATATACATTGCCTTTCTCAAACTAATCGAAACTGTTAAGGTTAATCATAGGGTAAAGTCATCTCCAAAAAGGTTTTCTCTGAACTTCCGTGAGGAACTCGAGCTGTTTTGATGGTGTTTGGCTCCCTCTTGTGTCAAATTTACGACAACACCAGCTTACCTATAGTCCCTATTAATCATACCACTAGAATTAGCCAGTAAAAAGGAATACATTATACAGCAAGTATATGTCTGTAAAACGTTATCATAATTAATATGTATACAAACTAATATATGCATATATAAGATGATGCCTGACTCTTACAACCTTTTATACAGTCACGGTGGCCGAGAGGTTAAGGCGTTGGACTCGAAATCCAATGGGGTTTCCCCGCACAGGTTCGAATCCTGTTCGTGACGATTTTGCGTCTAAAGAAAAAATGCTACAAAATAACTTTATTGTTCTATGTTTACAACACGCAGTCTAAACCCTTAACATTAGCAATTTATATCACTCTGTACCATGGATTACTTCTATGGGGACGCATTTAACACTCAATGTGATCAATCTGAGTAAGTGGTTGGTCACACTGGCCTTTATTGGATGTTTAATAATAGAAGAAGCAATTAGTCGTGATAACATAACAATAAGGTGACTATTTGGCTTTGTATAACAATTTACAGTCGTTAGTCGCAGATTTGATACTGAACCGTGGATGTATACTGAACTCACACATGCTTATTCTCGCGTTGTTTGTGAATGAGATTAATTTGGTACAAACCAACAACTCTCTTTATTTTCTCCAAACAGGTCAGCGAATTGTTTGTTTGTATTCATGACTGCAGTGTATTTATAAAGATAAGCTTGGTACTTGTCCTTATTTTGTCGACTCGATTGAATAAGAGCACAAAAAGGAAAGGTATATGTCATGTACCCCTTCTGAAAGTATAATGGAACTGACCGAGTCATATAAATAAGGCCGGCAACGCACGCACATTGACGTAGCTTTTGCGGCATTGTTTGAAGCAGGGGAAGTCGTTTAGTTAACAACGTGTACAGATTGTAGACAGTGTTTTCGGCTTTAGAGTCAAGGCATACATAACCAGGTCCTTGGATATAAGGGTCACAGTTTTATATTTACACACTAGTCTTTTTGTGAATAACTTGGCCAGACCGCGCGCTAGCAAAGCTAATATACGGGTTTGTTCATAAGAGGAAACACAAAGGAAATGCGCTCGCTTTAACAACACTATCGTAAACTTGAGTTGTCTTAATGATCGAGGAAGATAATTGTTACCTTCAAACAGCCTGCAACACGGACAATATCTCAAGCTCTGGTGTTACTTACAGACAGTTGAGGTATCTCTGTTAAAACAGAAACATCTCAGATTTGAAAAACAATAATACAATTTTTTCAGAATTTGATATTTAGTCCAACTGCCTTACTAAATCGTTAAGATCTTATTCGTGCTATCGGTGAGTGAACAGCTGCTATTATGGGGATAATCGTAAAAAGATATATGGACAGAGACGCGTACAGTGAAATCAAAAGAAGGCAGCCAGCAAACTAGCTTGTTCAGCTAACGATTAGCTAAGCTACTCGGTTCGCAATTCGGCCACCTTGCTAGTGTGTAAGCTGTTTTGAAGAAAGCAGTCAAAAGTCACTGGTATGTTTCAGCTATATCACCCAGTGTCGGTATTTATTGTGTTTGACTTGGACGACTACCGTAGAAGCCGGCCCCTGTGATTAAACATTTGCGCTAACGTTAGTGTTTGTAGTAGGGCGAAGTTAGCATTTGGCTAAAGGCTAATTTGTTAGCAACGCTCAAGCTAACGCTGTTCTGTTGTAGCTGCAAACAGTGATCACTGAGTTGAAGTGAAAGTAAGGGGACGAGTAGTGTTTATTTTTCCTCTTGAGAAACAATGGCAACCGCAACAGGCGAGGCCGTGTTCTTGCTAAAGGATGTGAAGCCCGGTTCAAAAAACTTGAACATCGTTTTCATCGTGTTGGAAATAGGTAAGTTAGTTGAACCGTGACTCTTATCTTAAGGAGTCTATCTGATTGATTGATTGATTGAAAAGTTTATTAACAGCTTGTATATTGGGTACAGTACAGTACAGCTCAAAACATACAATTGTTAAGGGGATGCAGACCAGAGAAAGACTTTTGTCTTGTTTACATCAGGGTCCCCCATTTCCAATTCATCATATCATTTAAGACATATTTGACATACAAATGGCTTATTTACAATTTACATACAGGTGGTTTTTTACATACATATCCATGTCATCAACGCGTGTAGTTTTATTAAACGGGCCAGCGGAATTGTCGGTAAAATGTAACACCAATGGGGACATTTATTATGTATTATCACTGTTGATTGAACTATGTTAACTTCTTGTTTGTTCTCCTTAGGAAGAGTAACCAAAACGAAAGATGGTCATGAGGTGCGCTCGTGCAAGGTGGCAGACAAGAGCGGGAGCATTGCTATCTCTGTGTGGGACGAGCTGGGCAGCCTCATCCAGCCGGGGGACATCATCAAGTTGACCAGAGGGTAGGAGAGATCTCATGCATTCACACTGGTGACATGAACAGCACTGGCTCAGTTGACTGTGTACTATGAACCAATGCAGATAACTATACGTTCATGTTCAGGTGGTTATGTAGATGTTACACATTTCATGAATAATTAATTTTTTCGAAGTTTAATTTGAGATGTTTTATTTTTAGCTATGCTTCCATATGGAAAGGCTGCCTGACATTATACACTGGAAGAGGAGGGGATCTACAGAAGATTGGAGAGTGAGTAGCTGGCCACCAATACATTTTTCTTAACCTTCATACACCAGTAAAGTTGTTATGCCTGTTAGAATGCCATAAGCAGCATACAAGACCGAAGCAAGCTGCAAGCTGCATCAGGAACAGGATGGTTTTAAAGCACAGTTTAAATAATATCAATACACACCTATTTATTCTATCATGTAAACATAGACAATAGACATTGTTGAATAATTCCATTATCTGCTTTTTTTCTGTTAATATAACCTTTAATCTCAGGAAGTCATGTTTATTACTCTGGAACATGCACTCTGGTTTCTACAGAACAGATGCATCCTCCTGTACAGCTGTATTTAAGAACCACATGATCTAAATGTTCAAACGGTCACACAATGAAAATGTAAACCCTCACCATTTGTGAATGTTCTCTTATAACTCTGGTTTTGTCTCCACAGGTTCTGCATGGTGTATTCAGAAGTGCCTAACTTCAGTGAACCAAACCCAGATCTGCTAAACCAAACAAACCAGCAAAACAAGTCTGTGAGTAGCCATGCAAACACTTCATCAACAAATGTGTACAGAATATGAGTATTTAGCAAATCTAGTGATCATACATACAAAGAAAATCAGTCCAAATTGCACCTAATCCAGCCTTTAATACACTGAACGTTTCACGTCTATTATATTGCAGCAAATAAGTGCTATTCCCCATATGATCCTTGTCATTCAAATATGTATACTGGAATCTTCTTATCTTGCATGGCAAGACACAGATTGTATTGCATTACAGAAGGCACATATCATTTTTTTGAGGGGAACATTCTTTTTTGCATAAATATTCTTTCACAATAGTTACTGTTTTCGTTTTGAGTCTTTGTCTCCACTATGGTATGGCACATTTCCACTGCGGGGCCTCGCACGGCTTAGTACGGTATAGTTAGGCCATGCTCCCTTTATGCTGCGTTTCCATTACAGTTTAGGAACTGGGGTAGTAACTATAGTAACGCAGTGTAGGCGGAGCCGCAACGCGAACCACAGAAAACCAACATCAGCTGTTAGCTGTTAGCACTCAGAGCTCACAGCTCCTCATATCTGTTCAGAAACTAGACAGAAGTTAAACAAGTACAAACCACAGACTGTCTGTCATGGCGAATACAGTCTGGTTTATTTATAATAATAATAATAATATTAATAGATTTATTTTGTTAGTGCTTTTACAGGTGCTCAAAGACGCTTTACAGATATAGTGAAAAGAACAAATAATAAATATATAGTTAAAGTCACACATTAAAAGCCAGATTGAAGAGGTGAGTGTTTTGAAGGTGGTGAGGTCAGTGCAGTCTCTGATGGGTTGTGGGAGTGAGTTCCAAAGGGAGGGGGCAGCGACGGAGAAGGCTCTGTCCCCCCAGGTCCGGTGATTGATGCGGGTGGGGATGGATAGGAGGTGGTGGTGCAGCAGGTCTGTGAGGTAGGGGGGGGGGCTGATTGTTGAGGGCTTTGTGAGTAATCAGGAGGATTTTAAAGTTTGGAGGATTTATGTCTGTAGGCCGTTGTTGTGAGCGTGGACGGTCGGAGCATATACGACGTTAGCTTAGCCGATCTCATTTAGAAAACACGTATTTTAAAAGGTTTTTCGCCTGCCGTCTGTCTGCAGACTTGTCAAAGCAGTAATTCATGGTTTTTACTAACCAGTATCAGTATGTTGTTACTTCGGCATCATTTGGAAACGTGTATTCAAATTAAATCACGGTAAAATATGTTCATCTTGTTGTAGTTGCCAGCGATTCTCTCACTAGTTTAGCATACTCAGCCCGGTTGTTGGCCTGAAAAGAACCTCGATTTTGGAGAGCCAGAAAACTGTGAAAAAGTACCAGCTAGCCGGAACCACGCCTAGTGGAAACGAAACCAAAAACGGGCCGGGCACGGCAAGCTTAAACCGTGCTCTGCGCTGTAGTAGAAATGCGCCATTAGAGTAAGAAAGCTAATAAGTCACCTTCTGCAGATACACCTAATTGTCCTGATAAAGGAAGTCTGCACATAAAAGTCCTATACTGTTCCATACGCAGTGTTAACGTTGACATTCTCTTCCACTTCCAGGGTAAACCAGACCAGAATCAGAGGGGAAACTCTCCACCCAATCAGAATTCAGGTACACTTGCCCCAGGTCGGTATAGCTATTCATGCAAATGACCACAGCTCTACCCGTTACTCATTCATAGGAAACGGCAGTCGTGCATGTCCTGTGGAGTGGTAAACATCAACGGTATCCGTTCATCTACAAGGACTTTTATTGCACTATTTAACTTAAATTTAGCTTGTATAAGTATTTTTTTTAATTCTCAAATGGTTCCACTTCAAATAAAGTATTCAATATCAAAATGACTGGAGCATGTCAGTATAGTGATAGGATTACAAAAGTGTTTTACAGCACACATTGTGACATGCATTATTTAGGTTAGATATACTAAATCATCCACAATTGGAAAATGGCCACAGCAGCAGAAAGGGAACAGATATTACACATGGGTGTAAAATGCCAATCAATGCACCTAGAAGAAAATGTATAAACAATATTGAAAAAATACTGAATAAATAAAAATCTGCTTTAATAGACAACATTAAAACATTTTAAGTGTCTCAGTAAGCCATGATGGTTTGTCAGTGAGTCAGCTTTAACAATAACTGGACCATGAATCAAAGCAGCCAATGAAATGCAGCTTTCATTGATCACACCTGTGCGTGTTTTACTGTGAGATCTCCAAAGACCCATTAGGGATGTTTCTGTGTGTACTTACCTGTGTTTCTCTACCGACAGGTAATGGATCCTTGTCGTCGTTTAACAACAACAACCCATCACCCGGTCCCCCCCGTGACCCTACGTACGGGGGCATGGGGCGACCCAACGGTCGGTCACCTGGCAACGGAGCACCTCCAGCCACTGCAGCAGGACCCCCCACAAAGTCTTCAGTTACCATTAGCAACGGCAGGGACCCACGGCGTGCCAAGAGATGAGATCGCGGTCGGGGGGGTCATGTGGGAAAAATATGGACATGCTCATTTCCCCCTGCTTTTTTTTTTAATATATAAACATTTCTGCCCTTCCCATCACATCCCATGTTGGCTTGCAAAACTATGAATTATGGACATGTCGTGAAGCCTTAGTGGTCGAGTGGTACTCAGCCTTCTTTACTTTTGGCAAATTGCCACCCCCCCCATACACTGTCCAAAACCCATTTATGTTCTTTCAAACTACACACCCTACTTGAACACTTGATGCACTTTCTTCTCCTAATTTATGTTGGGGCAAACTTGGCTGTCATTTAAATCAGGAAACCCCATTTCTGCTTTTTGGTGGAAAAGGCCTTAAGTTGGTGAAAATGGACTGAATGCACGAGCAAACTTCTTCAAAAGGGTCTCCTCCCTCTCAACAGAACTGTATCTGAAGTGACTCTCAAAGGAAAGGTGTTAGTTTAGAATTTTTAATGATAAGTAGGTAGACCGATATTAAACAGTTTTTCATAGATAACTTTTTTTTGCCATTTAATTGTACCGTAATCAAGGTGGGACCATTTAAATATGTTTCCGAAAAACATTTTATTATAATTCAGCCGCCACATGTAGTCTGTGAAATGCATGTCGAGTTGATTATACTGCCCCTAATGAAACATGGCTAACAAACACATTGTGACTGCAAGAGTACATTTAGCTATAAGTATTTACTTGTGCCCCCCCACACACACGAACAGTATATAGCCCTCTGAGTGAGCTCGACACATCTCACCAGCTTTTAGACCTCCATGCTATCGCTAACACATTTTAAAGTAAGCCTACCATTCAATTCCATGTGATGTTTTGACTATGGCACCATCTAGTGGCTATTAAAGTAAACTGCATTTATAAGTCAAACTTTATTTATGTAGCACCCTTCTCAACACGAATGTACAAAGTGCTTTACAGTACAGTACACAATTCACAGTACAACTATAAAAGGCATAAAACAACAGCAGGTAATACATAGGATAAAACACCAATGAAAGACAGCTACTAACTCACCTCCTCCGGCGACCCAAAGGCCTGTCGGAAGAGGTGGGTCTTTAACTGCCCCTTAAAAATCTCTATTGAGGCTTTTATTTCCTGGGGGAGTTTGTTCCAAAGCCTTGGGGCCACCGCCTCAAAGGCACGGTCACCCTGGGTCTAGCCTGGTTCGGGGCACCCTTAGGAGGCCTTGCTCAGAGGACCTCAGGGCCCGGGTTGTGCTGTGAGGGTGGATCAGGTCATTAATGTAGGCTGGGGCTTGGCCATGGACAGCTCTATATGTGAAGAGCAATACTTTGAATTGGGTTCTGAGATGGACGTATAGAACATGTATGTGCTTTATCTCAGTGGTACCTGATGTGTGCCTCTTTTTTTTATCAGGTTGTGGCAAAAATCACACAATTAATCAAACATTAAGTTTAAGATTTGTACTTGTGCAAACCAAAAGCCTTTGTGTTTCATTTTGAAGCAACTCATTGCATATACCAAACCCTGTTTCCTCATATCCTTTGTTGCACCAAGCACATCAACGTTAAGGCCTCCTGATGTCGATGTTACCCCATTTAACTTTTTTCTTATGACTGTCTTTTTTTTTTCAGGTTGAAGACCAACAAAACATTGCCAACATAGACAGATTAATCTGACAAGACATTACCTATAATACAATACATTAATGTAATACTCTTGTGAGGAAGGATATTGAGCAAAAATATCTAAAACGAATACATACATTGAGCAAAAAGTCACTTGTTCTACCTGTTTATAGCCAACCATCAATCCCTCACACACTCCCTCTCATCACCTTCTGTCATGCTTCAGACACATCTCAGTATTTACTATAAAGTCAATGAAAGTCTCCCAAATCCATTTGAAGGCTTTCCTTTAACCATATGAATGATTATCTCCATTTAAATACAGAATGATATATCCCTGACACTGTCTAAATAGTGGTTTCCTTACATATTTCTCAGATAAAGCTATTAGCCGCTTAGCATGGAGGAAGCACTTGCTAATTAAGGCTATCATATGTATTGTACGTTAATATAAGATGGACAAACTTGTCATGAAACAATTTAGGGTATCTAGGTAATTGTATGCATATACCTCACACCAAAACTAATCTCCCCACACTTAAACTACATCAAACTAAAGAACACTTGAATCACATGTATTGAGTTGTTGACGTACGCATTAGCTTGTGTGTTGCTGTGTCACCATCACATGGGATAGGGAAGTAGGGAACTTTCTATCTAATAGAAGATACTAGAAACAGTGTTATTGTTTGGAAACCCAATCATTTGTCCTGCCCATATGTTTTCAACATGTTTATGTAATTCCACTTGTGACTAAATTGCAGTACTTGTGACACTGGAAGTTGAAACACATGAGAAGTGGTGGCAGGAAATGTGATGCTTGCCTCATGCATGTCATGAGCCGGGAACTTCCTCTCAGCGGGGTCACTCAGATGCATCATGTGGTATTTTTTATATTTCACTTAGTGATAATAGGCAGAGGAAAAGTATTTAACCTGTTACGGGTTTTCTTCAAGAGTTTTAATAATTTGTCCGTCACATATACATTTCAGTAGGTATATTGAAATGTTGCTGCATTCAACTCCTAGGCAGGGAACAATACAAGAATAAGACTTGTGAAAAATATGAGTTAAGAATATGACAGATGGAGAAAAATAATAACATTTTACAAAAAGTAAACTTACATGAAAATATTAACTGTCCATACGTATATTTTTTACTGTTAAGATTATTTTCTGTTTTCTTTATTTTTAACTCATGTACAATGCTTTGTTTACATGCTGTTACAAAATAAATTCCCAAATTGGGATCAATATAGTAAAGGTAATTTTATCTTAACTAACAACTAACTTATTTTTTACAATATGTAAGTATTTATGTGTCTTTTTGAATACATTGATTTACTATCTAGACAAGAATAAAGCCCTGTTTACCTGGACTGATTAAACAGGGTGTGGAAAAGCAGGGAACCTAGCACAATTTGAATAAACAAGATACCTTTTTAAAATACTGTATCTTGTATATATACACCCAGTGTTTGTAATTAATTCATGAAGCTGTCATGAACGTATGGTTTCTCTTGTGATTTGGCACACACAGTGACAACACATCTCATGACTGCCATGAATCAGATGACTGAGCTCCGGTTCGTTTACGGGGAAGTATCGTAGTGAGGGAATAACCAAACTATGATTATTGAAAATTGTGAGATTTAACTTAGGGCTGCACGATTTTGGGAAAAAAATCGAATTCGATTTGCGATATTTGTTTTTAAGCGACCCAACGGAGGTTTATTGTTTATTGTATCTCCGGCTAGGAAGGTCGCATCAACATGCTCCCGTCTCTAGCACCCCCGCAGCCCGAGTTGAGTGAAAGAACTAAACTTACATGAAACTTCCGTTGGGTTGCTTTAAAGGGGACCTATCATGCACAATGCACTTTGTGATGTCTTTTATACATAAATATGTGTCCCCAGTGTGTCGGGGAACTCACGCAGCGTCAGAAAATAAATCCCTCTCTCTTGTCCTCTGTAGCCTACCCAAATCTCTAAAAACGGGGCTACAACAAAGCTGATCCAGATTTCCATCCGCTGTGACGTATCCATCCGATCTGACGTCAAATCGGCGGCAGACCCACAGAAAATTGCTATCAGAAACAATGCCTGACGTGTTTTGGACGTAAAAGCATTGAGCTCCATACTATTTCAGAAATAATCCTTGACGTGGTTTAAACAGGATGGCGTTTTATCACAACCAAAATGTACTTTATCTCCGGTAGAATTCTGATCAGGCATTAGCTCCGCCTCCTCTTCTTTCTTTTTCAAGCTAAGGGCCCACAATCTGCATTTCTCTAACGGGCTGCAAAAGAGGGGTTTGAGCAGTAAGAGGCATGGCTACAATGGGTGAACTGTTTGGTATTTTGAAAAAAAACTTCACAAAAATGTTTTATATAGATATGGCCCTACAATATATTTTTCAAATATAGCATGATAGGTCCACTTTAAAGTCAAGCTTCAGTTTAAGATTCACCCTGTAATAGATGTAGAACATGTGATGGAGCATTACTAACCTGACTCAGATGGTTTGTTTCACCAAAGCATTTAGCTCCATTGGAAGCCATTTGGAAAGGGCAGGCACTTTCAAAAATACTTGGCAGGTGATTGGATGAATCTGTCTATCACCTTCTATCATGGGCCACTTCTGATTGGTTAACAATGGCTGGTACATGTGGAGCACAGCACTTCTCATTGGTGTGGATCACTGACACACAAGAAGAACAAAAAAAAAAAAACACCTAACAAAACAATAGCTAGGTCTTGACAACATTTATTCATTTAACCAAATAGTATTTGAATATATAAAATGTCTTTGGAGTGGGCTAAATCTACAGAATATAACACCTTAAACACAACCTTCAACTTACATTTTTAAATGTGTGATCTTCTTCCTGTGAAATGATATCTTCCTTTTTGAAATCTTGAGCAAAATCTAAGTGTGTGTGTGTGTGTGTGTGTGTGTGTGTGTGTGTGTGTGTGAGAACAGGACAATAAGTGTGTGATGAGTGTGTGTGATGGGAGGAGTGTAGAGAAACTGGTTAAAGTGTGTGTTCCCAGTGCCTTTATGACATACTCAGAGCCTCTACACAGAACACTCCACAATGGGTGGTGAGTAGTCATCCTTAAAATACAAATGTACATTTATTATCCTGATTGAAATTCTGAAAAGATGTAAAGAAATGACTGATTTATCATTCCTTTCAAAACTGTAGAATAATTATAGTTATATTGTTTCATGCTAGTTACAGGATATGTTTACAACACTGTAACAACTAATGTTTAAACATTAATATTGTCTGTGCCAATGTTGAAATGTAACTAAATACATTTACTCAAATACTGTACTTCAGTGAAAAATGTAGGTATGTGTTCTTTACTTCAGTATTTTCAGTGTATACAGCTTTGTATTACTCTTTAGTTACATTGAAATCAAATTAATTCATACATTATACTTTATTTGTATAGATAAAGCTGCCTATATGAAGTCATGAAAAAAAGCTTCACCCATAGTGGCTGTATTATTAAATGCATAAAGAGTAATAATCCAATAAAATAATACTACTCTGCATGATGAGTACTTTAACTTCTGATAATTTATATGATAATGATGCTACTTTAGTTCATTTACTTAAGTAGGAATTTAAATACAGGACTTTCCCATCTATCAGTGTAGTTGTACACTGTGGTGTTTCTCAAAGTACTTCTTCCACCGCTGGCTTTGTGCTCTGCTGACTCACAGTGACTTTGTGTGTTCAGCCTACTGCATGCAGCCTGTCAGATCTGTTCAATAATACATTCATGTTATCGTGTTTAAGTTAAAGGTGTAATGTGTAAGACATTTCATTTGAAAACACTTTCTAACAAGTTGATCAAAAGAAGCCCAATAACCTATTTGCATAACAAACCAGAAATATACCCTTTATATTTCTGTTTTAAGGAATGAGCTGCTAACACTTTTTGAAACAAAATAAATGAAACCCTATGGAGAGCTGTGATGTAGGCTGTTTTCTTTATTAATGCATTTTCAAGTATCAAGCATGATTTACCCACATTTGATTGATTTTGCTCTCTTAACTTATGAGGCAATATACCTCACCTCTACTGAGTGGCCCAGCCCTTCCTATGTCTCTCTGTATGTTGCCCTCAGTGAAAACGTTTGGAAACCAGTGGGTTATAGAGTCAAATATGTCGATATATTATGAGAGATATATACAGAATTGAAGCACTTCAGTGTAATTGTGCATATTCTTGCCCTGTTAGTCTTTTTTTAATGAAATGATGAGTAATTTTTGATGAATGGACCCTATAGCACAGGTGAAATGTAAAACTACACATTGTACCTTTAACAGCTTTATAGTAGTTGTTTTACATAACTAAAATGTTATCCTGATTGCTATCCTCAGATCCAACCACATTTCCCTTTGTTCTAGACTTCGGCGCCATTTACGATGAACTCAACTTCACATACATGTACAACGACTCGGAGTTCACCCTTAACCCCGACACGCAGCCCTGTGAAGCCAACTCCATCCCAAATGCAGCCATGGTTGTCGTCAGCGTGTTTTACATCCTCATCTTCCTGTTGGCCATTCCTGGAAACCTGGTGGTGACTCTGGTGATCGGCCTGAGCAAGCAGTCGCTGCCCCCCTCTGACCTCTACCTCCTCCACCTGGCTGTTGCTGACCTCCTGCTGGCCTTCACCCTCCCGTTCTGGGCTACTTCCGTCACGCAGGGATGGGTGTTCGGAGACGCCATGTGCAAAGTCGTCACCATCGTCCAAGAGCTGAGCTTCTACTCCAGCATCCTCTTCCTGACTTGCATTAGCGTGGACCGCTACATGGTGATCGTGCGAGCCATGGAGGCCCGCAGGGTGAACCGGCAGCTGGTCAGCTGGGGAGTGTGTGCTGCCGTCTGGGCTGTTGGAACTCTTCTGTCTCTGCCGGGGCTTTTTAATTCCTCCTTCAAATCTTCTAACTTCAGTCGGATGGAATGTTCTGAAAAGTATGATCCCACTAGTGCCAACGAATGGCGTCTGGCCACTAGAATTCTTCGCCACACGTTGGGTTTTTTGATCCCCCTGGCCATCATGCTGTCCTGCTATGGAGTAACCATCAAGCGCCTCCTTCACATCCGGGGAGGGTTTCAGCGGCAGCGAGCCATGAGAGTGATCGTGTCTGTGGTGGTCGCTTTCCTTCTCTGTTGGACGCCGTACCACATCGCAGTGATGGCAGGCACCCTCTCCAGGACCAAGATAGCGCTGTACCAGTGCTCGGCGAGGATGGCAGTGGACCAGGCCATGTTCGCCACCCAGAGTCTGGGGCTGCTCCACAGCTGTGTCAACCCAGTGCTCTATGCCTTCGTGGGGGAGAAGTTCAGGAAGAGCTTTATGCAGATCTTGAGGAAGATGCGCATCCTGGAAAGAACGTCTGTGACCAGAAGCAGCAGGTCTTCAGTGTCGTCAGAACTCACCTCCACATTTATGTGATAAACCCAAAGAGACACTTCGAACTATTTACAGGAAATAATCTTGTCACTGCTGAACAACAAAGAACTAGTTTTGATACCTCTCTATTTTTATTAAATCTCAACATTGGTGGACTTTTGAAACTCAATCACTCAAAAAAAGAGATATATATTAATACGTATATGTTGTCATGCTTTGTTATATTTTGGACTTTTACCCTATATTTTAAAAATATTTTTTCTGTTTTACTTCTTTTTATACATATTTAAATGAGACATCTTTGAGGGAAATTTGGTAAAGCTGTAAACATACAGAAAATCTCTTTCCTCAGACAGACATGTCTGAGGAAAGGGATTTTCTGTATATTGTGAGGACATTCTGAGGACATTCTGTCAAGTTTCATTTTCATGTGTAACTAATGCAATGTCTCAACATTAAGACAAATTATCCACATATGAACACTTTTATATGCAGCTGATATCTCTGGACAAAGGTAGAATTGGACATTGAGTTAAGATACTTTTTTTTAAAATAACATATAAATGTGATATCTCAATCCATGATTCCAGCTAAAAGTGTATTGCATCCATTGCGTCAGAAACCTTAAACCATACTGTACAGTACTACAGTGTATATAAATTCATACACATGTTCAGGGTTATTTACGTTTTTTGTAAGTAAGTCTGTTCATTTCTTTGGTTCAGTAAGCTGAAGACAGCAGGTTTTTATTGAGATGCCACACAAGTTGTAATCTTTGCAAAGTTGCAATCATCATAAATTATTTTAAACATATACACTGCTCTCTGTTTCTGAATATTATATAACTCTTTTGAGTCACCTTATATGTCCCAAAGCTGATAAGACGAGTAATGTGTTTTAAAAAAAAAATATATATTTATAGCCACAGCCAAAGCTGCTAGTTCGGAAAAGTAGATGTCGTGGTGAATGCAGAAGCAACACTGAAGCAATCATTTTAAGTCAGAGAGGCAAGATTTGCTGCTCTATATGGGGAAAAATAATCTTTAAAAAGCACTGATTGGTTACGAAATGATACTAGGGAAGTTCAGCTGACAGGCACCACCGCTAATTTAAAAGCAGAACAATATTTTTGCTGTAGCCTGGCTAATGCATTTGTTACACATTTAATTAAGGAAACTACATTTTGTATAGAAATAATTTCAAATGTTCTTCTATGAAAGATATTGACATTAATAAACATATGTTATATTACAGGCAATTATTCTACCCACTCAAATAAACACACCATGAGAGTGAGCTAAATGTCAGTCTCTTTCCTTCTGCAATAGGCAGCAGTTCCAGTTGAGGGCAAGTGGAGCGGCTGCAGAGGGGAAATAGAGTCTTAATTTATTTGGTAGAAAAAGAGCAGGAGGCAAATTAGTTAATTGGGCTGAATGTGCCAGCTGGGGGCCAGAGAGAACATTCAGCAGAGTTTTGGCCCCATCCACACAGAGACGAAAGCAAACTGAGGTCGATATAAAAAAAGTCTTCCGTCCACACGGAATCAGCTCAAGAAACGTGTCCGTCCACACGAGACCGCTCGACCTGCTGGAGACGCTGTAGTACATATGCCGGGCCTGTAAGTGGCGCTGTACTTCCTCCACAAAATACACCAAAAGCAGCGAATATGACCCCTGGAGGGCGCCAGAGCTTCACGGGAGGCGCAGCGTGAGAAAAAACAGTTAAATCTAGCTAGTTAACTTCAGCTAACTTTATGCGAGTGGCAACATGGATTGATTGTTAGTGAAGTTACCTAAAGTGAAAGAGGAGACAGCGTCTGGCAGAAAACGTCATTTGCACACTTTTGGCTGTCTGTGGAGACCGAGTTCCCCCACCTCGCCAAAAAGGCTGGAAAAGTGCTCATTCCCTTCACCTTGCCTACTTGAGTGAGTGCGGGTTTTCCGCATTGACTTTGATCAAAGGCAAGTACCGGTCAAGCAGGGGCGGATCTACCGGGTTGGCAGCTTTGTTTTGAAATAAAAGTTGTAGCTCATCGGACATTGCTGATAGAAAATCCCTAATGTCCGAGTGCAATTGAATGCAGCACAAGACGCAAGCCTTGTAACCCCTCCCCCGGCCCTGGCACGAGCAAGGAAATGTGATTCGCGGCGATTTCATTTGAACAGGACGGCGCAAAACGAGAAGCATTCGGACCCAAGTAGACGGAAGGAATGAGGTATTTGCGGTCTATCAAACATATACAGTCTATGATCAAAACGCACTAATGCTTTAGATATTAAAACCCTCTATGGCATGACTTTTTATTTTGGGAGGAAAAAAATGTTTCACCATGTGTTTTAGGAGCTTAGGGGTCCCTGATATTATATCAATTATCAAATGTGACCCCCCCTCACCCCTCAACCAGGGGTTGGTTTGTTGCCTCAGGGCAACAATGTGCTACGAGGGTATGAAACACCAAGGATTTCTACAATTCAGAAGAAATAGAAAAAACAACTCTATATGAATTCAAAAGGTTTTCTTTGTGTGTGTGTGTATGTGCGTGTCTGTCTGTGTATATGTGCGTGTCTGTCTGTGTGTGTGTATGTGCGTTTGTGTGTCTGTGTGTCTGTGTGTTTGTGTGTGTATATGTGCGTGTCTGTGTGTGTGTGTGTGGGTGGGTGTGTGTCTGTGTGTGTGTGTGTCTGTGTGTTTGTGTGTGTATATCTGTGTGTGTGTCTGTGTGTATGTGTGTTTGTATGTCTCTCTGTGTGTGTGTGTGTATGTGTTTGTATGTCTCTCTCTGTGTGTGTGTGTGTGTGTGTGTGTGTTTGTATGTCTCTCTCTGTGTGTGTGTGTGTATGTGTTTGTGTGTATGTGTTTGTATGTCTCTATGTGTGTATGTGTTTGTATGTGTCTGTGTGTGTGTGTTTGTATGTCTCTGTGTGTGTGTGTGTGTGTGTGTATGTGTTTGTGTGTGTTTGTATGTCTCTCTGTGTGTGTGTGTGTGTGTGTGTGTGTGTGTATGTCTCTCTGTGTGTGTGTGTCTCTCTGTGTGTGTGTGTATGTGTGCCTGTGTAATAATAATAATCCTTATATTTATTATAGCGCTTTATCAAAGACTCTCACAGCGCTTTACAAATACACATTACACATACAGATCATACATACATGTAATGGTCATCTACTGTGGACAATACCCACAGGAGCAAATTCGGGTGAAGTGTCTTGCCCAAGGACACAACGGCCTGACACAGTGGGGCAGGAGCGGGTTTTGAACTGGAGTTCCCCAACGCCCCCTTGATCTGATGATCAAACGCACGGACCACTGCGCCACCCGTGTGTCTGTGTGTGTGTGTCTGTGTTTGTGTGTATGTGTTTGTATGTGTGTGTCTCTGTGTGTGTGTGTGTGTGTGTGTGTGTGTGTGTGTGTGTGTGTGTGGGTGTGTGTGTGTGCGTGTCTGTGTGTATGTGTTTGTATGTCTCTGTGTGTCTGTGTGTATGTATGTGTGTGTGTGTCTGTGCGTGTGTGTGTGTGTTTGTGCCTGTGTGTGTGTGTGTGTGTGTGTGTGTGTGTTTGTATGTGTGTGTGTGTGTGTGTGTATGTGTTTGTATGTGTGTGTCTCTCTGTGTGTGTGTGTGTGTGTGTGGGTGTATGTGTTTGTCTGTGTGCGTTTCTGTGTCCGTGAGTGTGTCTATGTGTGTGTTTGTGTCTGTGTGTGTATGTATGTGTGTCTATGTGTGTGTGTCTGTGTGCCTAACCCTATCTTGACCTTCACTGTCCTCACTGTCAGACGGAATAGCCCTAACAGCCTGATCGTGTCCCTTCTGCCCATAACATGTTTTGTTGTCCATTTCCTGTAAATATCAGTAGATGTAAAAACATTGATTAGGTTTATCATTTCACAGCTGAGCACATTTGCACACTTGTATGATATTGCCTGGAAAAAAGTGGTCAAGTGGCACAGTGTTGCCCTGAGGCAACGAACAAAAAAACATAGTTTTAGCTAATTAATAAATACATAATAAGTCTTTAAACAATCAAATATACTTCTTTACGTATTCATGCACATGCATGTATTTTTTATTTTAAGTTGTGTACATTTCTAATATGTTAAAAAGTTAAATGTATCTTACCAAGTGGTGGCCCTGAGTCCCCTGCAGTTTTGCTTGCAGAAAGGACTGCTCCACCCCCAGACAAAATGCCACACCCATATAATTCCCTCATTTTATTGGACACCAGCATGTCAGGTGACATTGTGTATATTTAAAAAAACATTTTTTTTTAGAGGGCCAGTGTGAGGTCGAAAAAAGTGGTTTGTTACCTGAGGGCAACAGTATGCTGTAGGGTTAATAAGCAGGGGTGCACATAACTTTTTTGCCCTGGTTCTCAAAGGAGCACCTGGAGATGTTGCTTGGTGCTCATCCTTAAAATGAAATAAACCGTAACTTTTGAGGGGGTCTTGACTTTATTTGCCAGACACACGGCACTGAACACACATGCAGAGGTGAACACAGAACACACATGCAGAGGTGAACACAAGACAACATTAGCACGACCAGTAATCCTACAAGCTGTCATCACTACCCTCCTGACTGTTCTCCTCACTGTCTTCCTCTCTGTCAGACATGGTAGCTGATGATGTACACTGTAAAATGTTTGACTGTAAAATTACAGTAAATTACTGGCTACTAGTTGCATGGATTTCACGGTGAATATGACTGTGAATATTTCACAGTAAATTACTGTAGATATTTTTACAGTAAATTAGAATAAAAGTACAACTAAATACTGTGACTTTACAGTTGCCATGCCCATGGAATTACTGTGATATAGCAGTACAGAGCTGTGATATTATGGTACCTTGCTGTACATAAATTACAGTAATTACCTCTATTTTCACACTATTACTGTAAAAGTAATGCAACACAGTAGCCAGTAATTTACTGTAAATATAAAAATGTAAATAATACGATAATATATTGTAAATCTGACTAGTTAACTGGGATTTTACCATAACTACACAATTCAATCAGCTCAATCAACAAAGAAAAATAAAGAAAATGCCCATTTTAACTTTGTATTACTCCATTGAAGTGCAAAGTACATCTCACAGTGTCTTGGACATGTTGTTACAGCCCCAACCTCTACTCCGCGTAGTGGCTGGTGCTGAGACCTGCAACATGAAAGAATACACGCAATAACCGGTACTTGGTAACGAGCATTTATTGATAATCAGCCGTTTGCTCACACAAGCAAAACGGGAAACAAAAAGAGGTCTGGAGGACTGGCCAAAAGGAACAAACAGAAGGAGGGAATCGGAGCCAGCCACACCACGGGCCGTAGGACCCAGAACTCCCCCGCCTAACCAAAAATCAATTATAAACCTAATGGGAAACAAAATAAACCCACGAAAACTGGACTACCAGGTCCTCCAGGCTAAACATAAAGACACCTGCAAAAATATGGCCTACAGCTCAAAATGGCAAAGAGGTATTCTAAGGAGAGTGTCTCCCGGCGTTAGGATAGGCGAGACCTCCTTCTCCTCCAGCTTCTCTTTATATATACACGGCTGAGTGGAATTTTAAACACCTGGGCAGAGGCGGAGCCAGGGGCAGACCAGGTGCACCTGGGCAGACAGAAAACAAGGAGGGGAGCACTTAACACATGTCTACACAGACATCCACTCAAAGTAAAAAAAAATCAGAAGAATGTGCTGACATGGGGGTTTAAATTGCCATGCCTCTTTTTGGCTTTCGAGCCCGTCTCAGGTTTAATGCCCAGGAAGCACCTGAAAACAATAAACCAAGACAACAATTTCAATTTACATAGATGTATATGTTGCCTCATTTATTTTAAGGCACATGCAGCGGTGCCCCTGCACCAAAGAAAGAAATGAGTATTTAAAGCCAAGCAAGAGCGATACAAGCAAGAAAATCACTTAATTTGTTGTGTTATCACAGAGGATGGTCTGAATACAGTATTTTACTATGAAATAATACAGTAACATGTTGTGAAATCCTGGTAATAATTTATCCTGTACATTCACAGTAATTAACTGTGCCTGTATTGATTTCACTGTGACATTCTAAATTACAGTGTTATATTGTGAACATTACAGGTAAAGACTGTAAAGTGGTAAAACAGTAATTTATTGTAAAATATTACAGCTAAATATTGTGAAATCATGGTAATATTTTACAGTGTATGATAGCTGCCAGCTTGCAATGTTGATGCAGTGATAATATTTTCGTTTTCATGATATCTGACCACCTCAACAAAATTGGGAGGCCATGGTCAGCCCCTACATTTGACCTACAAATTAAATATCTGTCCCAGACCAACCAGCCTCTTCTCTGTGCCAAGTGTTGCACCATCTCACATGTTCTACTGACCTCAGGTTGGCTAAAAATGACAAGGGGGCGGGAGCCTCACAGTGAGTGGGCAGACCGACCACCATGCAGCTGTCATTGTACGGCTTGCTAGGCTGTGACTGTCATTTCCCCCTTCGGACTGACTGGCAGTGGTAGGGGGAGATCATGAGTGGGGTGGTTTAGCTCACTGGACAAGGAGGGGGGTGCTGTGCAACTTGCTGGATGTGACTTGATGCTTGCATTCAAACAGAAGACAAGCAAAAATAGAGTTCAAAGCTGCTGGGAATTAAGAGAAAACTCGCTGAAGAATCACCTTGTTCTGAGGAGAAATGTCACGCTGATGGGAAATGGTTTTAAAAGGCTGAAAAGTCAAAGAACATCGGAGAAAGGAAGGCCGTCACTTCCAAGAGAAGAGTCAAGGCAAGGGAGCTGTTAATGCAACATGATCCAGTGGGTCTTGCCCTAAAAATACCTCAGGACAGAAGAGTGGCAGCAGTCTGCTTAATTACTTGGTAATCACTTATTTATTTTTCTTCTTTTGAAAACTGAGGTTAGAGAACAAAGATTTGAAGAGATATGTTTCAATATATTGTAATTCGGTTTTCCAAGTAAAAGAAAGTTATCTTACATTTTAAAATGTGATCATTTTGTTAACTAAGTTATATGTGAAGCCTTCTCATAGACTCACTGTCCTCAATTGATTTTGGTTTAGAGTTCTAAAACTAATTCTGAACAGGGATAGTAGCCCGATATACACAGTGAAAGATTCCATTGTAGGGTCTACCCAATAAGTTCAACCATGAGGAAAGCTGAGGTGCAAATGACCCTGAAAAAGGGGGCAGATAAAGCTGTGACATCCCCGAGCCCCATCATCCCACCAAAGCGGTCCAAAGCGGGCCCAGTGCAAGTTACCCCGGACCCTCGAGGACCCGGCTATCCCAACCAAACTCCACCTGTTTTTGCACGCAAAATGAGGAACGCCGCTGTGGGGACGGGCTGCGACATCCGTCTGAAGGTGACTGTGGCCGGAGACCCCCAGCCATCCCTGTACTGGTACCACAATGATGAACTCCTCAACATGGAGAACCAGGAGTACGGAGGCCTCTGGATTAGGGATTGCAAACCAAGTGATGCAGGCCTCTACACCTGCATCGCCAATAATCACGTGGGAGAGGCACGGAGCAGCGCTGTGCTGGCTGTCCTGGATCTGGGGGAAGGTAATACTGCTGAACACACTCAACATTTCACACTTATTTTAAAATGTGATTTGGTTTTAAATGAATTAGTGTAAGGAACTAATGAAGCTTAATCAGAATACTTTATTTATCCTGGGAAAAATTGGGTTTTGTGACACTTGCTATATTTTATCATGAAATTCAATATATTATACTTAATGTATTCAGAAATTTGGAAAGTAAATGGATTTGACTAGAAAACAGTTCCTCCTTCATAATAATGTAGATAGCCTCTGATATAACTGATATGATCTACTACATTGTTCCATGTATTTAAGTAATGTCATTTTAAGCTAACAATGAGGTTTTAACTACAACATAATTTGTTTTAACTTCCATGAAAATTACCCAGCATTCCAAAGTCATTTGTAGCTTCCTGCTCCATTTGCTGGACATGAAGTGTTTTCTCCTGATCCCAACCAGGATACAAGCTACTACTGAGACCTATGTTAATGCTATCAGTCATATTTAAGGATACAAATCATCAGAATACTTTTTACTCTTGGGTTTCAGACAGTTGCTCAATTTGACAAAAACAAATAATAATATAAACAAATAGGATACAATATTTTGATAAACATATAAAAAAAAGACCCCTAGGTGCAATTTGTACATCAAATAAAAAAGTATACTTTCAGTTTTTATTTAGTTTGTTAAATTGTTTCTTTAATTGTTGCGTCAGCTAATGCAAAACCTTCCACCCAAAGTTAATTGGAAAAACACATTTGATTGGATTCATAGACAGAATTGTATTTGTTTGAATGCTTCAAAACAAAGTATAAGAATGTACATTGTTTTTGGATACAACTGCTCTATATGACATGTATTTTACTATTTTCTTTCTTTTATACATCTGTTTAATTTAATTCACATATACAAATAAAGAGGCTAGATTTAGTTGTCCTAAAACATCTGAAAATGTGGACAAAAGCTACAAGCATAGGTATAAACTGGTATTATACAGAGACATCACTATCAGCAAGAAACGATAGTTGAAGAACTGGTGTCTCGTAACGTTTGGTGAATGGATAACCATATACTGAACACTTTGATAGTTGAAGAACTGGTGTCTCGTAACGTTTGGTGAATGGATAACCATATACTGAACACATTGATAGTTGAAGAACTGGTGTCTTGTAACGTTTGGTGAATGGATAACCATATACTGAACACATTGATAGTTGACGAACTGGTGTCTCGTAACGTTTGGTGAATGGATAACCATATACTGAACACTTTGATAGTTGAATAGGGTCAGGTATTTATCCAAAATGAGTAAATGATTGTTATTTCCATCGTGCAAAGGATAGAAAGATGGTTGTTGTAACACACAAGTGACACAGAGGAGGCCTGTAAGATTCCTAATTAATTGTTTGTATTTAAATCATTATAATAAACAAATTATATATGGGACATATTAGATAATCCAAGTGATAATATAGAATATATATTTTGAAGTTTGAATTATAAAACTGAGTTTCGAATAACATCTTGAGGAGAACATTTATTATACTTCCACCATGTATGCAGAGACGCTGATAAATCATTCTTTCAACACACGCACTGCAAATTCGGCCAAAGGGAGATTTTGAGTGTATTACAGTCCCATTTCTCAAGGGAGCTCCGAAGGCCTATGTAGCTCGGTTAAAACAAACGTCCACTATGATCAACAGCATCTTGTGATCTCCAGCACTGATCTAAATTCTGCTCACCTGAGAGCGTTTTGCAACTCGGTTGCTTTGATAAATGACAATACCAGCTCCACACATATCCTCTCATATATCAGCTCAAGTAGTCTGTCATTGTTCCGCAGTGTGAATGCGGAATGAGGAAACTCACTCTTCAATTTCAAACAGCTGAGCGAGGATATGTAAAGACTCTTCACTGCTGAATGCAGTTTAACACGAGTAAAGTTTCTGCTTTCTCTGACGTAGAATAAAGGACTGGCTGCGTACATATTGATATCTGCTTAGTGCAAGCTCAGGAGAAGAAATTGGTGATAAAAAAGTGGTGATGACTGCAGACTGGGCAACGTGATGACAAGGATTCCTTTTAGTGTGGGCAGCGAGAAACCACAGTGTGTTACATTTTCTTAACAGTATGAATATGGGATGCTTGGATAGAGTCTACACCAACAATGCACCATCAATTCAGTACTGCCACATGAACGACATGCTTAGTTTACAAAAAAGATGCCATGTCAGGGTGGGTCTTGGGAAAGTAATTTTCTTGTAAAATACTTTTTAAAAAACTTTTTTTTCAGAATATTGCATATTAGAAAATGAAGCAGCCAATCATTTTAATAATGAAATAATACCAGTTTCTTTTAGCGAATAGTCATTCATTGGTTAGTATCAATCTTGAGTTTGACAACATTTACTTTCACCCTTGATCCGCAATTTCAAATATTTGATGGCAGAAATGTGTTGTTTACACACTATCACTGTTTCATATACTATTATTGCGTGCGTCCCATTAGGTGAGCCCCTATATTTTGAAATACATAAAATAGAGAAGTAAGATGAGAGAGCTATTTCACCACAACCGTGTGATACTGTATGATGGCAGTAATCATATTCACACAGTTCACTGAAGACATTCCAAAAAACGAAGCAACAGATATTTCCATGGCTCTGTGTTACGACTTCCTGCTAGACAATAGCATTGTTAGCATTAACAGGCACTTACAATATAATAATAATAATAATACTATACAATCCATTTGCTCCTTTTTTGTTTTGTGGTAAGTGCTGTATTATTTGGAAAAAATAAGTAATACATTATTTTGAGTGATATTGCAATTGCAATATGTTTCGCAATATTGGAGTGACTGATCATTTTGAAACATTCACCTTATCTTGTGATTATTTTTTGGAACGTACAAAAACAAGGCTTTTCATTCAGTCTGTAGAATAGCGTTCATAGGCCAGTTTCTCTGCAGCAACACAATGCTTATTTGAAATATTTTTTGAAATGTTGGCCTTTACCCAATGTTGCGCTCACTACGATTTGGATGTTGCACTAGTCAATAATGTGATTTTGATCAAGACTTGTTTAACTATGAAGCCCTACTTGTGGTAGATGCAAAGTTATCTACAACTAGATTTTTAGCCACACAGGTTATATTATAGGGAATTCAGAAGCAGTGGTAGCCCCACAGTATTCCTAGTATTCAGTAGTGATAATCTTCATATCATATTCTCTAGACGTGGCTAGAAAACAAGTTTTCCTTTGGTTCTCCATTTTAACCTTCAGTTTGATTCAGCTCTCTGCTGCTTTGCCATGTTAGTATCTCCAGCTGTCCCATCACTCTCTGAAACTGCTTGAACCCTTTCTCTCTCTCTCCCTCTTTGAAAATGTCCCTCTGTACCGCCCCCCCCCTCGTCCACCAACTCTCCATAGTTATTTATACAGCGGAATGTGCCAGGCCTTAGATTTTTGTGATGTTAGCAGGCCAACGTCTCTCCTATTACACAGGAAGACATCACTGCTAATTTTAGCCCCGGCCCTCTATGACTATTTTTCCCTCCACTGATCAGTCAAAAGAGCTGATTCCGAATCCAAAACATCGACTAAAAACGCAGGAGCATAAATAAGTCTCCCATATGTCGAAGGTCGTGCATCTTTGACGATCTGTATTGTTTTCACCGAATAATGTCTCTATAGGCTTACAGTTCTACTTTTGAATCAACTCAGTTGATTATGAAGACAAAAAAAATAAAAATGGAAAGGTGAAAATAATGAAATCAAAGCTAAAATTAAATAAACATAATCAATCTACATTTTAAATTCACTTTAAAGAAAGGGAACTAAAACTGTAAATTTGAGGCCCTAAAACAAAAATAAATACCTGGATACGTTTGTTCCACCCAGTGGGCGGGGCTTGTTTTGGCTCGACTGTTTTGAACATGGCGACTGCGTCACAACATTTCTCATTTAACAACTAAACAGTACACTAAAATATGTTTCGGACGTAAGAAATAGTAATTGCTGAACCGTAATTATGATATATATTTTGACAGTTTGATGGGAGTTCACGAGAAGGGATGCAGATTTAAAGCTTGTAGGTAAGATACTCTTTTGAGAGATCTAATACCGGGAACTGGAGATGTCACAACTAAGCATGACCATGGCACCTTTCCAGTATGTTCAGATAGTTACCTCACCACTTTGTCCTCCTCCTGGACCATTAATGTGTTTGAGCAGGTGTAGCTGCTGTGGAAATCCCCTGGTTGCTTTAACAGGAAGTTAGAATTGATAATAGAAGATCAACAAATGAACGTTGTTTATTGTGTAAGAAGGTGATTATGGAGTCTGTTAGAGTTTAGTAGCAGGCTCTTTTGTCATAATCACAGCAATCTGAATTAATGACTAGATTAGGGAAACTACTTTGAAAACAATTGTACAATTTAAGGCTGAACAATAGCTAAACATTGCAGCAAATTGCAGAATGTTCGGTTTGCCAAATCAGCTATATAAGGAGAGCTTAAGGAATATGTTTTACCTTTTTGAATGCTAATCATTTTTTGTTGAGAACCTATAATCAGTTTCTGTATGTAGTATACATTCACTGCCCATTTATCAAAATGAAATAACCAATATAACCAACTGTAATTAGTTTGACTTTATTGGAGTACTTATCCATAGTTAATGTATTACCTACTGTAGATGGCGGTCGGCGTGCTCCCAGTTTAGAGGGGAAACGTAAACTTATTTTGCCACCGTTAAAAAACAATATAAATTTAAATGTATACTACATTTAGTTTATTTTCACTTCGTTGCCGTGACGTCAGAAAGCCTTTTCTGACTGGGAACCAAAGGAGTGATTGATCTGACTAGACTCCATTAAAACAAAAACAAATGAAAATATTTACTTTTCTGAATATTGAAGTTACTTACTACTACAGCTGCCTCTTGGCTTTTCTTATCACAGATTCACTGAAGTCAAACAGCAGTTATGCACATTTTCACATTAAAGGTGCAATTATAAGCATTATAGAATCAGTATGTAACACTGGATATGTAACAGTAACCATAAGACATAAGACTGTCAGCCTCTATATCCATTTGTTGACACATATCGTGGAAAATCACTTAAATATAACACATTACTCAGACAAACTGATATGCATACATTCCAACACATAGCCTGTCTCAAACTCCCCCCCGCTAAAACAAATGTCATTTTTGTAACAAGACTGAGGATCATGACATCTCCAGTTGGGTCAAATAATGTCAATTCACATATAAGTTAAGTACAGCTACCAAGGAAAGAGACATCCCTCTCCATAGTCCTTCATAACATAATCACAAATCATGTAATTAAGATAAGATAGAACTTACAGAATTAAGCCTGAATTATAAAAGTGATAACACAACATTTTGTGGCTGTAACCCTCACTTATTTACTGTGAGTTATTATTAATGTACCATTATGTTTTACAAAGATCTTTAGGTTTATTAAAAACATGTGAATGTACCAAGGTACAGTGTTTGATAAAACAGTCAGCATGCTAGCTTTGACATGTTGTCATGAGCACAGTGTGCTGCTAAGTGAATTGAAAGGCCATTCCCAAGCGTATGTATATAGTGTACCGGCTTATATTCGGTGCGGTGATAATATGTGTAAGCAGTAATGCCTTTTCCTTTTCTCAGGAGAAAAAATCCTTAGATATTGAGTCATTCAAACTGTAGCATGTTAGAACATTGAAAATGTATTACACCAAATGTATCAAACAGAAGCAGCAGTTGATATTGTCATTTATCTATTGTCTTTTTGTGTAGCGCAGTGAGTAGAGCAATTCAATCCATCCCGTCCTTTGGACATATGATTGCTTTGTGTCTAAGCAGCCAGCTCACACATTTGCTGTGAGAGCTAACAGTGTTTGAGTGATGCAGAGAGCAGCGAGGAGGTCCCTTTAGCTGTTGCAGCGATTTCCCCCCTTTCTCTTGCCGACAACACAACATTGGCTCGTTAGACCAGTTGAAGAATAAGACACAGACACATGGGGAGGAAGGGAAAAATGAAAAATGTCAACCAATGCTGTAGAGCAGTGATCTCTAGAGGGCTGGATCACTCCCACTGGTTTTTCTGCCTATCGGTGTGCACTGCCTGTGGGGTGGAACACAGCGGGGGAAGATGCTCACACTATCGCTGGCTATTGTGTGGACAGGGGGGGCTCCCTCAGAGTGGATGATATGCATTCAACAGACATTTCCACCTGCGGATGGAGATCTATGCTCCGTGCTTTTCAGAAACAGATTCTTTTTGAAGAAGTGCTGCCACTCTGAGGTGCAACTTGTTATATAATGGACCAAAGTGCCTTTTTCCATTTTCCTTTGCATTTGATTGAGAAGCTTTTACTTGCACGTTACAGTATATAACAAGTTGGAGCTGTTTCCTACGAGTCAGATATTAGTAGCTGGCGTTTTGATAGAAAACGTCCTGATTTAGGCGTGTAGTAATGGCTCGGAACCCCCAGCGTATCTCGGGGAATACCCTGCTGCCGAATATAAGCCGAGACAAAAAATACCTTTTGAGGACATACCAACAGTGACCAT
This sequence comes from Gymnodraco acuticeps, assembly GCF_902827175.1. Taxonomy (NCBI): domain Eukaryota; kingdom Metazoa; phylum Chordata; class Actinopteri; order Perciformes; family Bathydraconidae; genus Gymnodraco; species Gymnodraco acuticeps. The sequence continues at coordinate 5,307,586 of NW_022990274.1, read as the reverse complement.
GAAAAAAAATCCAGACCGAAGAAAAGATCAGGCAAGTGCTATTTAATGTTGTCTTTGTCGATCGTCTTACTGTTTATTATCAACTGATTCAACCATTTACTATACGTAGAACAACAATACAGTCAAATATTTTGTGGAATGTGGACCATTTTATTAGCATTACTGCTGAACTGGCCGCTCAATGTTTTGTCAACTGACAATATCAGATACAATGACAATGTTAATAGGAGATGAAGCTTCTCTGTACAGCTTTAATCAAAAGACAAAAAAGATACCAATGTTACAGTGGAATATAATCACCTTGGCCAGAAGAAAATATCATTAGAAATCACCAAGCTAAGCACAATGCTACAGCCTTGAACTTACTTCAAACAAATGCAAGTTATAAAACTATTACCATTATCCTAAACTGGAAACATTTTCTTAAATTAAGAAAATAGAATCAAGAATCATCATTTTTTTCCTCTTCATAAAATGTCACAACAACAAAGAGAGCAAAACTAAGACATTGACGTGGTACTCAACAAAGTATAAAGCTCCTTTTGGGGGATTTCACTTGAGCTACAGTATGTGGCTTTCTGCAGGGATTCCAATGAATGTTTTATGAACCATACTTCCCTGGGATTATTGTGGGATGTATGCACTAATACCCCATGTGCTGCCGTCATGCACCTGTTAAGCCAATGACTAATTGAGCTGTGTGATGATGTCTCTTCTTCTGGAACTTGCTTACTACTCAAAAACATTTCCTGTTCAGTAATTAAAAACTAATAAACACATTTCACTATTATTGAAAAGAGTCTCTCTAATATGTTAACGAAGTTAATTGTGCACTGCTTCTCAGACAATGTGAACACCAGAATCCCAAAGGAAGATACTAGGGTTTGTGTAAGAAAAATGTTGTTAGTCAATCGAATTTCTGCCGCTGCGAAAAGTTTTGCATTGTATTCAGCGCCTCACAAAAACATTATGTGTGTGATGTATTTTCTTTCATAATCATTTGCGATGACAAATGTTCATTATTTTGAAACCTCTTTCAATCAGTTTGTGCTACCTTCTTTGCCGTTTCGGGTCCATTGATGTTTTTGTTTCTTTTATTGCTACACTTAAGTCATTAGAATACATGGTCTGGGAACAATTCATGTCTGTATCAAATATAATGCCATCCACCTTGTTGTTGTTAAGATATTTCATTTGATGTGTGGAGACTTGACCTGGCTCTTTAATGAAACCTCATGGAACCCCAAAGTAAGACACATCCTGAATGATTCCACGTATTTTCTTTTTCTTTTCAGTTTGGACTGAATTGGTGGGACATCCCTCAAGCAACACCAGCATGGCTAAAATGAGTGCACATAGTATAAGTAGCAATATCTGCGTTCTTATTTAATCAAGGCAGAGTGAAGACAGACACTTTTCCTTGCTAACTGACAGGACCATTTTTGGTTTTCACATCCTATTTTTATAATCAAACTAACAAATGGCTTGCTATTAGAATCGCTGTTTCATCATTAGACATGTTGTGACTTTTCTGATATAGAACTGGTTACTGTAATGGATATTGGAAACGAATGTGAGACTTGGATAAAATCTGCTGATGCCCATGAATAAAGCTTTGTTGATATTTTGGGTAATTCTGGGAAAACAATTGTGTTGAAAACACTTATTTGCGAATGTATCGTTTTTGGTTATACAATACCGTGTTTATATGGCCAACAGTATGTGTTCTCTTACTGCAAGGGAACAACACATAGCTGGTGTTTTTATAAATAAGTCCACCTACTGAGCAAATACCTCATGAGAGCTGCTGAGATGCCAATGACTCAATAAGGCTTTTCTATTTTAAGTTCTACCAATGACTGCATTTTCACTCAATTTGTATCAATGTTTAGGGGATGAAATGTAAATAAGGATCGTCTCTTTAATGGTGTTGCTTCTATGTGCAGTATTATATTCCCTTCCTTCAATTTAACTTGCAGATGCTGATGAGAAAATTATGAATAATAAAGGTCAGCAACTATTCATCTGCAACACACTGAGTACATTTAGCTTAGCTGTGATAATGAGACCCTGCGGGAAACAACGTTTTAAGTCCAATAACATATTCAAGTATAGATGAGGTCCAATGCAACAGAAAACTTAAGTGGTTTTTTTCATAGCTGATTGTGTTATAAAGATATTGCTGTATTGAAACATCACCTTCAACATGAATATGCTGTGGGATTTTTCGATTTCCTTTCTCCCAACACTAATAAAGAGTAAAGTGAGAAGGATAATGTAGTGTATTGGTTCCTATGGTAACAGCATGCTTGCTCCCTTTCTGCAGATATGGACTCCTGGGTTTCCACTAGTGACAAAAAAAAAAGAATTCATTTTGTAAATGTTTTTACACAATGAGGGATTCTCTTTACACTTGTATTCAAGCACTTGCGCTATAATTCTCAACTAATAGTCATCTTCAAACCTTTCTCCAGTCAAAATATAATCTTAGGAGAATAGATTTCTTATGATTGTTTTCTATATTTTTCAGATTCTGAAACAACAGAGGATGAAGGTGACCAATACGAGACCAAAGAAGATAGTTGGGATGTTGAGGACCAGGCTGTGCATAAAGGTATCCACCATGTTTTAAGATGCAATTAATACTTTAGATGTATGGATTTACTTTCTGTTTTACTGATGACCACTAATGCTACAATAGTTCAACATTTATAGACATTAATGAGAATCCTGAGATGTAAGGGGGTTAGGGATTAGGGTTAGGGTTACCTGGCTGCAAACAGTGACCTATTATCACTCTATTAAGTGTTTATGATAAAGATGTTAGAAGTTATATTATTCACATTTACCTGTAATGGTATTCGTATGTATTTCTTTCATTTAATTAATTTGCTCTCCTTTTTTTCCTTATTATGGAAATACTGGCTCTTTGGCTGCTAATTACTCCAATGTGTTTACAATACTAGGTTTGTCTGTCTGCATTTGGTGCTGGGTTAGTAATGTACAGTCAGTTAAATCGTGCTTTGGCTGAAAAAATGTGCCTTGTTTTGTACTTAATGCAAGAACCTGATTGCTTTAATGTTTCCTCTTTACATGAAATGCAGTGATGGACACATGTGCAGAAGATGACAGTAGAACACATGGACATGAGGATCACTCTAACGCAACCAGGCAAGAAAGACATGCAAATAAAATAGGCGTTTTCTCAACGACGTCAATGTGCTGATTGTATAATTGGACTAAAATTCCATACTAAAATACAATACTCAGCAGATTGTGAACAAGTAACAAACTACCGATTCCAACAGATTTTGCTTCAAATCCTCTATTTCAGGAGCCAATCAGAGCATTTTTCAAGAGAATCTCCCCCACAAGCCCTCCCACCCCCATCGCCAAGACTCATCAAGCGTCCCTCCACCTCTCCAATGCCAAGTCGCTCTGGTTCAACTACACCTATCAACTTGCGGAAGAAAGCTGTTTTGCCAACTGATTACCAAGACACAGTTCCCGGGGAGTTTGAAGAAAAAGTCAAGCAACCAAGATCTATGTCTCAGAGTAACCCCCATGAGTCACGATCTCAGACTCCACTGAGCGAGTACTCCAGGAAAGAGTTTAATCTCAGACCGTCCCCAAAGCTTACGAGGGCGAGCTCAAAGGTTTTTGAGAAGGTCCGTGGTTTAGAAGAGCGGAGAAGAAGCCTTGATATTCCAGAGGGTTCGATCTCTGCAGGATCCTGGGCAGGCTTCAATCGCGCGGGATCTGTAGATTCAGATGATGGGGGAAGTCGATTGGGTATCTCTAGAGAAAGTTCAAGGGAAGATCTGAGGGAGGCTTTGAAAGAGGATGCCGCTGAGCGGAGATCTATGTTTAGACAGAGAGCTGCTTCCCTCGAGGACAAACCTCGCATCACCCAAAAAGTTCAAGACATTGAGAACAAGTTCACTGAGGAGCTCCAGCGCATTAAGAAACTAGTGGGTAGACCTCATATGAAGAAGTCGTTTTCAACTGAACAGCTCACCCTAAAGAGCAAACAGCGCCAGCCGTTCAGGAAAATCGAACCTATTCCACCACAAGTCCTTCAGAAGCTCCAAGAAAGGGAGCGTGCCCAGTGGGCAAAGGAACAGAAAGAGAAGGAACACAGTTCTCAACCCATTCAGCAACAACAAAAGATAGCAAGAACAGGTTCAACTTCTGTAACCATCAGTAGATTTGGAGAAGTTGCAGGCACCCCAGAGTCCATGCAGTTATCTGACTTACCAGGACAACGATCAGTCAGAGAATTAAGTAGAGTCAGTCCAGTAACGGAAATAGTTCAGAGATCATCGTCACCATCATTATATCATCAACAAAGGGCAGAGTCGCCGTTTCGCAAGGTTGAACGAAGGCCACCTAGTCCACTCGTACAAAGAGTATCTCGATTGCAAGAATCCCCGCTCTTCCAAGAATCTCTCGGGTCTCAAAAAGATGAGACTTCAGGGAGAAAGACGCCAATTGAGGTCGCATTGAGAAGAATTGAAAACAGACTTGAAAGCCCACTGGTGCAAAAAAGAGTCGACATTGTGGAAGAGCTCTCTCCTCAACCTCCTTTGAAACACCCAAGGATGTCCCCAGTTACTCCAACGGAGAACAGAATGGAAGTGGATCCAGCTAAAACTGCCATAAAGATGCGAATCCCCGCCATTATTGTTGAAGATGAAAAGATGGAGATGGATGTTCCTGTGAAGACAAGTGAGCCTCAGCAGATCACTGCTGGTGGCAAAGAGGGACGACAGACGAAGACCAAAGGGAAGAACCGTCGCACTCGACCCTTGTCTCCAGAGTTAGGTCAGATTTGTTGAGCTTCTTTCATTTGGCTGTCTTTTGTAGTGTGAAGATCCAGTGTGCTTGCTTTTCATGTTTAATCAACCAATAACTCATTCCTTACCAGAGGGGAATTTCCTCTTATTTGATCACAGGGAATGAAATGACTCCTGGCTTGTCTTTATTTAACAGACTCTTCAGACGATTCTTACGTGTCTGCTGAAGAAGACCCAATGGAGGCCCCCGTATTTGAGTTTCCCCTGCAGGACACTGTAGCATCTGCTGGTGCAGATGTGCTGTTAAGATGCATCATTGCTGGCACCCCAATTCCTGAAGGTACTGTTGCGTTAGTGTTTAAACAATTAAAAATAACCTCATAGATTTTTTTTTTATTCATTTAGGCAATCAGCACACAAATAGCTCTGTTCTCTGTTCTCTCTGAAGTTACCTGGACGAAAGAGAATACGGAAATCGCCGGCATTGCAAATTACATGGTGAAAGTGGAGGGGGAAAGACATACTCTGCTCATCAAATCAGCTCAAATGAGTGATGGTGGGAAGTACTGTGTGACTGCTGTTAATCAGACGGGCAGAGCGGCCAGCAGCGCCGTCCTTCTAATCAAAGCAGGTACGTTACGACTGGGATATCAGAGGAAACTTAGGTCCATATACACAGTACTGTTATAAGGTGGTTTAATTTTATAAAAGAAAGTGTTTATTATTTGCTTGGTTTGTCAAAATGATCCTTTTCATGTAACTAAAATAATGACATGTTTTTTATTGTTTTATTATCAACCCTGATGTCTGCCCACGCCACTTGGATGAAATCAGTTGTTATCATAAACTGATCATTTGTATTACAGCCAAAATGGAATCAAACACTTCCCCCCCCCCCCCACCCCCCCCCCCCCCCCCCCCCCCCCCCCCCCCCCCCCCCCCCCCCCCCCCCCCCCCCCCCCCCCCCCATAAGGACATTTTAAAATACCCTACATAAAAAAAAAGTGTACTTAACCTTACAATCATTTTGAATTCTTGATCTTATCAACACATGTTGGTGGTATCTTCCTGACAATGCATTGTGTTTCAGCTGATTTCTCTCCTGCTCCCTCATCATTATCTCACTGAGCAAAATGCCTGTGCCATATATTCCAGCTGAACAACCTCACTTATAGTTACCATAGCAACTCAGAGGCAAAACTGAACCTATAAATTGCCCACTGAAGCTTGCTGGCTCCACCCACTGTGAATCCACTATTGTTTGGAGATCACATTTGACAGCTCAGACTGCAATTACATTTTAAAGACTGCTTTGTTTTCTTTAATGGATAAAGTCATTGAACTGTTTTTCCATTACTCCGTGCTCACAGTCACCAAAAATAAAGTTTATTGAAAAAAGCCGATGGATAAGAAAAACACTACATCATGATAATAATGTTGTTGCTTTTACAGATTCTGCACAGGAGCCAAGGGGCAACCTGGGCTTGCCTCGGGATATCAGCAGCCCTATCACATCTGATGAGGAGTACCTCAGTCCCCTGGAGGAAGGCATGGATTTTGGAGGGCCGGAGCTCAGGAAAACTATTGACACACGATTCAGGAAACCCCCTGCATTCCTGGTGAGACTGCACAGAGCTCAGTCTGATTCAATATTCAAATTGACCTTACCTTTTTAGCTTATTACTTTTATATTTTATATAAGTATATTTACTCAACTGCATTTTGATGGTATGGTGCAACATATCAAGGGATGAAATTTGGCACTCAAATTTCATAAAATGTTCTGGTGGAAAGCATCTTCCACCTTCTAACTTGCATTACATGTCCAACAGGTAACGATGAGTGATCAAGCTGTCATTGAAGGACAGGAAGTCACCATGTCTGTCCGAATCAGTGGACAACCCAAACCCATGCTCTATTGGTAGGTGCCCCTCCTTCATCCAACTACTTCACCACATTGCTTGCATGGGAAACAGAAAAGACTTCCTCTGTATCATAAACCCTGAGCAAGCCTGCTGGAGTGCATCGTTTGTTCTCGGGCATGCTGCTTTAATGCATCAGTTATAAAGGAAGTGGAAGATTCATGTTTATTGCCTCACACTCTCAAGGCTGACAGAGAGAGTCCTAATAGGAAAAAGGGAAGAATAACAACACACTTTCTCCATTCTGCACAGTGCACAGAAACACAAATGTCTTGTTAAACTAATAAGCTCCTAGACAACTATCTAGACTGCACATGCAATGCTTAGGGCATCCAAAAAAGAAACAAGGGGGATTGCACTTCCTTACAATGGCTGTCCTTTAGTGTTTGTAGGACGCTTCCTCATGTGTTCATTCAGCCAGTGGTACTTTAATGCTGCCCCTATATAGGGCAGCATCCGGCATTACTTCTATATTTGTATTATTGTCAACAAATCCCATGAAGAGACCCAAGCCTCATATATCGTATTCCTCTGTGCCATAAAGCTCTGTAGTTGTTAAGAAACAATTCAAAACACATCAATAAGCCACCCTGTTAAACAGGTGGCATGCTCTCTCATTCGTATAGGTGTTGTTGTTGATTTTAAGGTAATCCCACATACACCATTCTGCTGCTGTAAATATTCACTAGTGGACAGTCTTTAGTGTTGAATGAAAATGATCATGATTCATCAGTCTTGATTATCTATTGGGCACAGCTTGCTACTTTTCTCCATTTTGCTGAGAAGTTGTCCCCTGTTGCCTTATCATTAACAGGGCATACACTGGGTCTGACAAACAGTGCTTCCCACACTGAGAATTGAATTCGGGGGGGAAAAAAGGTATTTATAATGCCTATGATATAAGTATTTAATATTGAATTGGTCTCACTAATGGAATGAATTAAATATGAAAAGTAGCAGCATTCGTAGGAGAGACAAGCTGACAAACTGGGCTCACACATTTTAGGTCATTCACAGACATCATACAAGTGATATGAGGAGATGCTTAGACAATGTTAATTTGAATAAATGTCTGTTGAATCACCATCTATTGCTGGATTAGGAAGCCCAATAGAGCCTACGGCCAAAGGAAGAAAGCATTAGCAGTATTACTAAGCAGGTTTGTGTGTGGCGACAGTCCCAGGTAAAATTACTATCACCAATTTCTGGGAAGTGAGATCCAAAAAAGTGCACTGTTCTATCACCAGAGAAGAAGCAGAGATTTGTTCAATTGTAGCTTTAATATAGCAGACAAGAATAGGCTGGACCTCACAGGCAGGTTCTGTCATTGGAGTTAGTCATGACTCTCGAGAGACAATAGCAAAAAAAGAACCTGCTAAGCATATTGTTGGCAGGATAATGTATCCCACCCCCACCCCCTTCATACCAGCCAGAAGAGAGCATGTTGTTAAATAAGCATGTGCTTGGTCATCTTTCATTATATAAATGAAGTTTAAAAAAAAGCTCTGAGTGGTTTCTGCGTGATTCATCTCTTAAAACAAAGCAGCCATTGTTCCCCTATTTCTACTCTTTTGTAGGCTGAGGGAGAGAGTCACAGTAAAAACAGGCCCACGCCACATTGTACGAGAGACAGAAGGCGGCAATCTCGAGATGACCATCAAGTCGGCTGTGAAATCGGATTCTGGGATTTACACCTGTAAGATCATTAATGAGTATGGGACGAAGCAGTGTGAAGGAAGGCTCGAGGTAAAAGGTACGCTTCTTTTCAAAAGTCCAGGAATTATTCAGAACGTACAAAACAATCATGACCAGTGACACAATTCAGGTATCACTAAACAGCACTCTTTAGAAAATGTCCTGTATTTGCTCCCAGCTCCACCAGTTGAGCCAGGCTTGGCTGTCATCCGCCCGGTCAGAGACATCACTGCCAAGGCCGGGGAGACGGTTCTGTTCGAGTGTCATGTCATCGGACCCAAGGACACTGACGTGGACTGGCTCTCCGACGGGAAACTGATCCAGCCCGCATTGCTCAACTGTAAGATGCACTTTGATGGAAGAAAGTGCCGGCTGCTGCTCAACTCCGTACACGAGGACGACAGCGGCACATACATGTGCAAACTCAGCACCGCTAAAGGTAGGTGTCAGGAATAAATGTCACAATATCTCTAATGAGAAAAAGACGATTTCTCATCAACAATTCAAATCAAAGTTTAGTAAGATTTTACTAACCGATTACTCAAACTAAATTCATAATTAAGTAGTGCAGTAATGACGCATTTTTGTAAGCAGACCCGGATTTTTGCATCGCAAGGAGTCCCTCTGCAAAAGCCAATGGGTTTTTCCCATTGGATTTTAGAATGTTGCATAATATTAGCTCTGTGGCAAACACACGTTTATGATTTTTACACGTTTTGTTCAGCAGGATAATGTCCACACATTAAAACCACTTTTATGTTTTATATGCATTAATGCAATTGTCAGCATTAAAAGCTAACGTTAGGCTATTTACTAACCACATCATGGTTGCCTGACTTTACATTACTACCGCTTAGCTAAAGGAGGCTAATGTTCTGCGTGATGACATTTACTTTAGTGTTTATTGACATATGTTATGTCGTAGCCCAAAACGTGAACATCTCTCAAGCTTGTGTTAACCACATATGTTATTTACGCATCAAACCTCAAATGCGTTCAAAAAACCATTGACTTTAAGGGAAACGAATGGTGTAAATTGTCAACTGATTTACAGGTTTTAGGACTCATTCCTGCACCAACCTATTTTGACTTTCATTAGCTCATTCAACCATCTCTATCTCTATCTCTAGAATATAAACTGACTTTAATGGTTTTGGTTCATTATTAAAAAGGATTAAAGAAGGTTATAGGTATACATGATACTTATAAAGTGTGTAGATATTTCTCCATTATATTGAAGTTTTATGAACAAAAATGATGTAATTGCATAACTCACTGCCTTGCTTTCTTACCATCTGCTTTAACTAACTTTAGTTTGTCTCTTTTGCTTCTTCTGAATTGACATTACTACTCTCCAGAGGAAGTGACTTCATGTGGCAAACTCAAAGTCATCCCTTCGATTGAGCCTCTCTTCACCCGCAAGCTGGACGTTCTGGAAGTGATCGAGGGGCGTAACGCTCGATTTGACTGCAAAGTCAGCGGGACGCCGCCTCCTAAGGTCATCTGGAGCCACTTTGGTACGATGCACTTCATCAGTTATGCACCTAGCTGTATCACATATCATCTTAGCCCAGCCTTTTATCTGTTCTAACCCTTTTCTTTATTATCTCTGCCTCTGTTGATTTTGTGATTCGTAACACACTTTCTATCTAAAGGGATGTATTAATACAGACTCTTATCTTCTTTTTAGACCATCCGCTGACGGAAAGTGAAGACGTTAGAATTCTTCGGGAAGGCGGTCGCCACTCTCTGTTCATTTCTCATGTGACCAATGAGGATGAGGGTTTTTACACCGTCATAGCCCGTAACAACCACGGAGAGGCAGAGAGCTCAGCCGAACTTTACATACAAGAACCGCGGCCCGCTATCTCCTCACAGATGTAAGAGTTATTCTTTGGATACTGAGCCATAGCTCTGGTGTATTCCATTGACTTGTCTATAAATGTTATTTTATGCCGTAAGAGACATACAGGGATATTTCATCCTCTCTTCCCTTTAGGGCTAAACTGGAGAAGATGCCATCGATCCCGGAGGAGCCCGAGGTCCCAGAGAATGAGGTGGAGCGTTTCACCATGCCGGACTTCATCAAACCGCTTTACGACCTGGATGTGATCGAGGCGAAGGAGGCGGTGCTGAAATGTAAAGTGGCTGGTTTGCCGTACCCCACCATCGTCTGGTTTCACAACGGCAAACGGATTGAGAGCACCGAGGACAGAAAGATGACACAGTGTAAGGGATTTGATGGTTAACATTCAGCCAATGCTCAGGCCTGTAATGGGTACATAAGCCTTCACAAAGCAAATGCACTCTGGGTCATTTATTTCAGATGCCTCATATTTAGCTTTCTTATTATTTCAAGAATGTTTTCGGGAAGAATGAAAATACACTAACTGTAACAATGTTAGCTCAAATACATTTAATTAAATACAAAAATAAAGGTTTATGTCAGTATGAACTGTATAATATTCAGACTTATACTAACCATAATTTAGACAAATAATCTTGGGATCAGGATAAATAGAAAATGTACTGTATTGAATTTATAATGAATGACATATATTTGAATACTGTATATATAAAAACGATGATCAAGATGCTAACTGGCCAGTATACCCAACTTCGTATACATTCCTTTCCCTCCTGTAGTTCGTGACGTCCACAGCCTGGTCATCCGCTCCGTGTGCCACGCCCACGGCGGAGTCTACAAGAGTGTCATCTCTAACAAAGTCGGCAAGGCCACCTGCTACGCTCATCTCTATGTCACAGGTGATTCTCATACAAACCAACAACTTGAACAAGCACATTTGTTTCGGACAAAGGCGGATCAGAAACATTTCTAATCTTCTAATTGCACTGTCATCATCTCCAGATATACTCCCTGACCCTCCGGATGGCACTCCAGTGATCGAGTCCATCACCGGGAAAACCATCACCTTAAGCTGGAAGAAACCAAGGAGGCTGGACCCTTCCATCGGTACGCAAGAAAGACGATCATATTTATTTGTTTACCAGATCAAATGTGTCAATTCTAATTTCTTTTAAATGATAAATATAAAAAATAAGGATTTTGTTTTAAGCTTCCTTGGGAGGTTAGGTCACGCAATTGTTTTGTTGTTGTTGGATTGAACAAGAGTAGTTGTGAACACTGTGTTGTTGCATTTTGCAAACTCTTTTTCCGTTTCAGTTTATTCACAAAACTAAAAGAAATGGCACATCTTAATCATTCTATTTGAAGCTTGATAATAGGGGCCCAGATACTAGGAAGACGGTCAGTTCATCTCTTTTAAAAACAGACACAGGTAAGACATGTTTTAATGTGTTATTGATCCCATTGTTTACTTTGGACCTCTGCAAACCACACTGGAGCCCGTACATTTGTAGTTATTTTACAAGATGCTTTTTCTTAGCCTTCATACATGCACACATCTATATGTGAAGGGAAAGTACACTGGAAGGTCACAGAGTCTGTTGTTAAGCATATAAACATAGACATTGTGAAAGATGTAACATTCAGTAAGGTTCAGAAGACTAACTCCCTGTTTTTCTGTACAGATCCCATCTCCCTGATGTATGCCATCCAACAGCAAGCCCTGGGCTCCATCCAGTGGACCATCATAGCTTCTGGCCTGAAGGAGACCACCTACATCATCAGCACCCTCTCCAAAGGGGTGCGCTACGCCTTCAGGGTCCTGACCATCACCTCCAAAGCCTTCAGCAAGCCCTCCCCCAGCACCGACTCAGTGCAGCTCCTGGACCGAGGTACACTCATTCATTTCTTTATGAGAACCCATCCATTCATCAGTGCGCTCAAACCGTTTTTTAAATATATGTTTGTACACTTTGGTTCTCTTCTAGGCCCCTACCTCCAGGAGGCTCCAGTGATCATTGATAAGCCAGATATTGTGTTTGTGATAGAAAATCAGTCGGTCGCCATCACCGTGACCCTCAATCATGTCAACGCTGCCGTCCTCTGGAAGAGGTATCAGTGTCTCTTTTGTCAAGTTTCTACTATTATATATTATTTTACATTTATTTTACACACATGTAATTTTCCTGTGATATTTCTTTCCACCATAAATAATTTATATTTAAAATATGATTTGAACATTACAAATCAAATACAAATTGTAAAAGGCTTCAACTGGTATACCCACAGGTGCTGCTGTATTTGTCGTTTTCCACAGAGTTTGGGGCTAACATAGTTACATGTTATGGCGTTGTGTCATTCAATTAGGAAATACATGTTATTGTAATCTATCAAAATGAAATTATGAAGCTTTATTTATATAGCCCAATATAACAAAGAATACATTTGTCTCAGGGAGCTTTACAGTTTTCACAGATCAACACAACATGAATGACAGTATAATATATAGAACTACAACATAGACAATCCAAGTGACAGTATTGATAATGTGGACACATATTAAATAACACATATCGTCATTACTGAGTAAAAATATGTAATTTAAATAGTAAACAAAACGTTACTGATTTCAAAGTTGATACTCCTAGAATTTCCTTTCAGTCAACAGATTAAAGAATAAAACATTATGTTTAATGCTGTCAAAATTATCGCGTTAACGGCGGTAATTAATTTTTTGAATTAATTGCGTTAAAATATTTAACGCATGTGCAGAATGGCCCGCCCCATACATCCCTCCAGTGGCAGCGGTTGGGGTAGGCAACACCCATACCAAGAAATGGCTTAGCCCCACCATGAAAAATGATGTTAAAGTAAGCAAAATAAAGTCCGCCAACTCGCGCCGAGAATTGCACAGACAGCAGTTAGTAAGATTGATTTCAGTAGCCACTTGTCTGGAAATACCGAAGACCAGAAACGGTTTTGAAAACTTTTGTCACGTAGTGATCGTCTTCTCAATAGAACATCTTTGATAATGTCTTCTGGCCAATCAGAATCAAGATAACGGCGTGGTGTTGTTGCAGGAAGTCCCGACGGAGAATACTTTTGCTGTAGTACAGGTAACACATAACTGGTACGCAGGTTATGTGCGTAATCTGAAATGCGTACCGTCACTTGTGTCACAAAGCGCATTTGCGTACCGACGTACTTGTGAAGCTTTTCCAGAAGGCCGTTAGATCACCGGACGACAGAGTCGGTCTCCGTGTGCAGACAGGGCTGCTGTTAACGTCGGTCTGTACAACGGAATTGTGCCAAAACTACGCCAACCGGCTGCGGAGTGAGACTCCCCCCCTTCACTGGAGAACTGCGCTAAAACAGCTGATCACAACGTTCACACTCTGTGGTCACGAAGTACTCCACTAGCCCCCCCCCCCGTCGACTTTCCTGAAGTACTCAACAAAGAAATCAACACGTAATGAATTAAGACCCCACGGTTTGATGATTGATAGGTGTGTGTGCTGTCTTTCATTTTGACACACAGAAAAATGTTATAATAAACATAGATACTGTATGTTAAATGGATATATCCGCCTTCTTTCATTTATCTTTCCATTCCCACAACAATATCCATAAAGAAATGGCATATTTTGGACATAGTTTGAATGGTGATTAATCATGATTAATTAATTTTTAAGCTGTGATTAATCTGATTAAACATTTTAATCGTTTGACAGCCCTAATTATGTTATATTTTAAACTTTTAATAAAGGTCAGTGTTCAGTACTGCCTGTTGCACTGATTTCAGTTTTGTGTTCAGGACTTTTTATTTATTTATTTACCAATTGAAAACATTTATTAAAAAAGCAATCAAGATACAAATTACTTTAAAGAACTAGTAAATAAATGTATTTTTGATTACATATTAAATAGGGAACGTAATAATCTCAAACCATTTGTTACATGAAGTATGTATAGTTACATCCATGTGGTTATCACATGATGAGTTTGTTAAACCAAGTCAGGTGGTATCTGGTAGAAAGGCTTCCAACTTGTGGGCTGAGTGTATGAAAGGATAGTCTGGGAGTATGACTGACAATATAAATACAGTATGACAGTGCATACAGGCAGCTGTTTGATTCTAAATATCAAAGATTCCAGAGCAGTGAAGTCTATTATTGTGTCCTGACTTGCACTCAATCAAGACCCCTTACACCTGCCACTCACTGCTCTCCTAACTATGACATGATTAAATATAACTTGTAAACCCTTCTCCACAGGAGGGGAGCGGTCCTCTCCAGCAAGCCAGGCCTGTACGAGATGACCATGCCAGATGATGACCAGCAAACGCTGAAGCTGCTTAAAGTGAAGAGTGCTGACATCGGAGAGATGATGTTCGTGGCCTCCAACGACTTCGGCTGTGAGAGCTGCACCTTCAACGTGGAGCTGGCAGGTGGGTGGGACACTGATTCATATACAGTATACAGTATGACCTGCTCAATCACAATCACTCACGCTGACCCTGAAAAGCATTTTGAGTTGCATACACTGTTGAAAAGATGAGATTTTAAAGCTTTCCAATGATATCTTTGACTCCCAAATAGTGAGAAAAAGATCGCACGTATCATGATGACAGTTTGCTGACAGTTCTTTGGCCAACTTTATTTTAAAAGAGGGCTCCAGGCTTGATATTATGAGGGGACTTTACCCCTTGCCCACCAGATTAGCTATGATTTTAAAATCTTTGTGAGTCTATAACAAAGCTTGTAAGCAGGCAGTGCCTCTCATAATGTTCAACAGTAAGCATCCATCGACCGAACATATCATTAGGCTAATTCAATTCAACACAGCACACACCACCTGTTGTAATGCCGCTGCTGTTAAGTTTCTCCGTTTGCTTTTTGTAGTCCCTTTACAACAGGGGTGCCCACACTTTTTCAGCTTGGGAGCTACTTTTAAAATGACCAAGCCCAAAAGATCTACCTACAATCTACCTACCCTGCCCAATCTGTGTCGCGAGCGCGGGAGGTGGTGCTAGTGGACTAAACGGCGGATAAACTGCGCTTACACTAATTGCGCCGCATAAGCGCATAATAGTGCGCCGCATTTGCGCTTCAGATGAGGAGGTGAGGCCCCCTCATAACTGCATGAACCCGTATGGCACAATACAACTCAGACTGGCTTACCTGTACGTCAATCAAGTGGCAAATGCCATAGTAAGGATGGATGATAGGCTAACTTTAAAACAAATTGAAAAACATTTTTCAATGCCATGCGATCTACCCACACTACCTTTGCGACCTTTGGGATTAATATCCAAATTTGATCAGACTGGGAGCTAATGTTGACCGATGAAGATGTCATCCCTTTCTCTACAATCAATACAACTTCTGAAAGCAGAGACTTTGTTTGTTTAGAATCAACCAAAAACCCCAAATGACAAAAACATGACATGAATCCATGCAACATCCAACTGATTTTAATACAGGGGCACAGATCTATCTATTTATATAAATAAATAGAGCTAAATCTAACTTGGTATTGCAATGTATCCACAGCTCCACCAACATTTGAAACAATCATGGAGGACTTGGAGGTGTGTGCCGGGGAGACTCCGCGCTTTGCTGTGGTTGTGGAGGGCAAACCCGTTCCTGACATCCTCTGGCTCAAGGTTTTCATCCTTTTTAGCATTAAAATAAGTTGAATAGTGTTTACAGCAGAGTATAAATCTTTCATGATCAAATCAATATGTACCGTTTTTGCTTCCAGAATGATATCCTGCTCTCGGAGAGTTGTCATTACACATTTGTGTACGATGATAATGAGTGTTCCCTGGTGGTCCTGAACGCTCGCCCTGAAGACTCCGGGGTTTACACCTGCACCGCCAGGAACTTGGCGGGATCTGTGTCCTGTAAGGCCGAACTCACAATACATGAAGGTGAGAGGTCAATCTATCGGAGCCATACAAAAATCGAACAATCTTGACTGCATGGCTAACAAGCGTAGAAATGGAACAAACATGACCATTCTATCTTGTGATAGAAGTCCCTTTGTTTAATGAAAACGTGCTTATTATTGCAGCTACACGTAAACAGGAGCCAAAGGATGACGAGGAGACGATTCGAAGGAAAATGCGCAGACTGACAGATAACTATGACATTCACAAGGAAATTGGAAGGTAAGGCATTTTAAATCCCGTCTTTTTGATTAGATATAATGCAAGAGAACCACTGTCTGTATTGGAACCATCTTAATAGAATGCCGGAAAGGGTTTTCCCTTCCTGTTATATAAGTTTCTGTGCCTCTTTAAATGGTCTGCAAATGCGAAAAATCCCAAAGTTCCCTCTCCCACACACATAAAAGCATTGAAACACGTCACATCAGAGACACAAATTACAAATACGAACCTGAAAATTAGCATGATAGGGCCCTTTCAATCCCTTCATCTAGCTATTTTGAACACATTTAAGTTTATTTTTCTTTTCTCCAGAGGTGCCTTTTCCTACGTGAAACGCGTGACCCAGAAAGTTGGCAAGATGGAGTATGCTGCAAAGTTTATCTCCACACGAGCCAAGAAGAAGGAGTCTGCTCGGAGAGAGATGAACCTGCTTTCCAAGCTGGACCACGAGAGAGTCCTTTACTTTCAGGACGCCTTTGAGAACAAGAATGCAGTCATTATCATCACTGAACTGTATCCTTATTTCAAGCTTTGTGCGCGATTAGCCTTGGAGAGTAAATACAAAAATATATAAAGCGCTTCTTCTAAAGTCACAGTAAGAAATACCTTAATAAATATATGAAGATGCCATGAGGAGATTCTTGACAGATTCACAAGGAAATCTATTGTCATGGAGTCTGATGTAAGTCCTGCATAGCAATCCTATACTAAATATTTCAATATCAATGTCATGACCAAATGTACATCATTGAATTATCTAATATACTGCTATACGGCTAAGTTTTCATTTTGTAACCACCAGGTACGCTCATGTATAAGACAAATGCTCGAGGGCATGGATTACCTTCATCATCAGAACATTATACACCTGGACATTAAGGTACATCCTCACTGTCCTTTGTCGTCCTGTCTGACTTTATATGTTAAGTGCACTAGAGCCCTTAATATTTGAGAAAATGTTATGAAATCCTTGTTTTATTCTTTCATCAGCCTGATAGCATCCTCATGGCAGACTCCCAAAGCGATCAGATCCGAATTTGTAACTTTGGCAACGCACTGCAGGTCACACCCGACGAGGCTCAATACTGCAAATATGGCACACCAGAATTTGTTGCACCAGAAATTGTCAGTCAGACGCCTGTGTCAAAAGCAACAGACATCTGGTAGGATAGCTTTACTTTTGGTTGTTTTGTCTTAACACATTGCCTTTTTCTAATTGTATTTGTATTTTCCTAGGTCAATTGGAGTAATTGCATACCTGTTGTGAGTACAATTGTTCTTATTATGCATTCATTATTAAATGTATTACAGAATGATGATTATCAATGTCAGTTTTCGGCCTGTTCAGGACTACCCGTGGGCTTGTTATTAAATGCAAGCATTTGTTTCTGCTTTCAGTCTGACGGGAGTTTCTCCATTTGCTGGAGAGAATGATCGCAGCTCCGTGCTGAACATCAGGAACTATAACGTGGCTTTCGAGGAGAGCATGTTTGCTGACCTTTGCCGAGAGGCTAAAGGCTTCATCATAAAGCTGCTGGTAGCAGACAGGCTGTGAGTCACATCACTAGGTCTCTATGTCAAGATCTGTTATTGTAAAATGATTGTGTAAAATATATCTATACATTCAAAAGTGTCATTCGGGACATTATAAAGAAAACCATTTAAATAACAATATTTTTGAAGTTTAATCTAATATACAGTTTTTTTAAAACTTATTTTACTTATTTTACTCTGAATTTAAAAACGTATGTTTTTTTTATAATTAATACTTTCTTTTAAATCAGTTTACCAGCTCTGGAAGATGTCACAGCTTTCACCACATCTTGTTTCTTATGGATTGAATCCTAATAAATGGTTTCTAATATTAATGATTTATCTCTATATGAGATCCTTATTAAGAACATTTAGCATTCATATAGTCCATTATTATCTGCAACTTTCACATATTAATCCACTAGTGATATTCATTCAAGATAGCAAAAAACAAATTTGCATAAAGTTGATGACTAAAATCTACCATCATTTTCTTTCAGGAGACCTGATACTCAAGGATGTCTCAGACACCCCTGGTTCAAGGTAAGACAAGACCAGTGGTACTTCACTCTTCAGCGTTAACCATACTTAACTCTTTCTCCATTAAATACTTATTGACGATACTGAAAGGCCCCATTTCTACTTTTTTAAATCACATGAATTGTCTTTTTTTTACAGATACTTAGCAAGGGGAAGGCCATAAGTACAGAGGCCCTGAGGAAGTTTGTATCTCGGAGAAAATGGCAGGTGAGAGATGTTTATTGCTTGTAGGATATTTCTATACTGCATTATACCTTGAATGCCTAGTAATCATTCAATGGTCACATCTTTGAATGTTTTCTTACTTCCTCTCATACAGCGTTCACTCATCAGCTATAAATCAAAAATGGTCATGAGGTCCATACCTGAGCTGCTGAATGATTCCTCCAGCCATATCTCCATTGCAGTCCCCAGGAACCTCAAAGAAAGTTCACCTATGCCATCGTCATCTTCAGATTCTAATGAAGACATTGATGAACTGCCATTTATTCCAATGCCTCTTAACATGGAATTTTCTGGATCAAGGATGTCGCTGAATGACATCCAAACCAATGAGCAACAAACAGGGAAGCAGGATGGTACGAGTAAGTTGTCTGGGTCTCCTATTCAAGGCCAGGAAGCAATGGAGTGTAACACTAAGGAAATAGATAAAGAAGGGGTTGAAATAACAGGTAAAGGTCGCCTGCGTAAAAGGTCGCCAAAGGACAATGATAAAGGTTCCTCAGATGAAGAATCACCCGCTGAATTGCCACAAAAGTCACAGGTGAATAGAAAACCCCTACGCAGGGGTTCGAGTATGGACTCTGACAAACCAGACAAACCAGAAGGTGGACGACGAAGAGGAGAGCTAAGACGTGGAGGCTCTGCCGACAGTGCATTGCTGCTAAAAATTACACCCGAGGAAGGAACTGGAGAAGGAATCCAAGAGGATGGAAGGAGAGTTCTCAAGAAAGCCGTCTCTATGGAGCTACCAAGGAGGAGCACCAGTCCAGGAACTGCCAATATGAGTCAAGAAGACTACGCTCTTAAACTGGAGATGATGAGACAGCGGCTGCTTCGTGGAGGCTCTGTAGACAAAAAGATGAGTGGACTAAGAGGACCTCTGTTGGAAACATTAGGATCTTCAGATCGCTACTCTCGTACTGCACGTTTGGGCCCACCCCCGCTAATTAGAGCTTCATCCAGCGATTCTGCAATGGAGGATGATCCAAAACCAAAAATGTTGCGCAAAACTGCTTCTTTCAGTCAGGGTGATTCAGAACCCATAGCTCTACACCGCCGGTTGGGAGCTCCCTTGGAGATTCCCTTGGCACAGGTGGAAGAGAGAAGGCTTAAGGAGGCTATATCTATGTCATCTCTCACTGAGCAAATCAAGCTAGACTCCCGTCCAGTGACTCCCAGGGATCCTTCGCCAAAACCGCCAACACCAGAGTCTGTTGTGCAGGAAAGTCCAATCAAAGCGGAGTGCGAAGAATCTTTCATGGAGAAGGAGATAAAGCCTGATGACAACATGAATGAAAAGATGGAAGGGATGACCACAGATAGTAATTTTGATGAGAGATCGAGCACTAGTGGTTTCTCAGAGAAGGACATGAGCATATCAGAAGAAATAATGATTGAATCAGAGTACACGGGCCAGATAATTGCTACACCACCTGTTGTGGTTCAAAGCTCTACACTAGAAGAGAAAATGGAAGAAGAAGTAGTGAGAGAAGATGTGCAAGAAGAAAAAGAAGAGATGATGAAAGAAGAAGAAATAATTGTCGGTACTGTCAAAGGAAATGTTGAAGAAAAAAATATGCCTGCTCAATCTTCTGATATGATCATAACCACAAGCTCAGTTATGGTGAGACCAACACAGGAATATTCCCATCCATCAGCAATGGTTCTTCCTACTTATGTTACATCCTCTGTTCCTGTAGTAACTCTTCCAGATGGAAGGACTTCAGCATATGCAAGCATTATGCAGTCCATCATGGTCCCTGCAGTTCAGCCTTTAAATGACCAACCTTTAAGCCCCTCTACACCTGTTGTGGATCCAGCCATTATGTCACCCTCAGTATCAAGTGTACCCACATATTCACCAGCCAGCATGTCCTCTGCTTTACCTGGTCAACCAAAGCTAGCTATCATATCAACCACTGAGCACCCTGCTGTATTCTCCAGGGTAGCGTCACCAGAAATGATGACAAAAGAACCCACTCCACCAAGGACTACCACACATCCTTCATCCCAACAAGAGACCCCAGCAGGAGTTGACTTTAAGGACATATCCTCTGAAGAGGTCTTTGAGGCCCGCTTCAAAAAACGTGAGTCTTCCCTGTCAAGAAGTCTAAAGTTTCTGTCACGGTCAAAGGAGGACAAATCACAAGCGATGTCATCGGACTCCGCAGAGTCAGGCGAAGAGATATATAGACCTGGGCCGATTGGTGCACCTTTGGAATTAGCACCGAGGAGACTTGAGGAGAAGTGTAAGTCAGTCCAGGACCTTCGTGAAGCTCAAAAGGACCAAGGCTTTATGAAAAGGCTCTCTATGCGCCTGAAGAGAGCGCCGTCAGCTGAACGCAAGGAGGAAGCGACCAAAGAAGAAGATTCTTCAAGACGTAGGCTTTCTTGGACTATCGGCAGAAGGGGGTCACAGGAAAAGAAGGAAGTAGAGATGGCGCACAAAGATAGTGAAGGTAATGTGTTGTCGGAACAAGATGATAAGGAGCTCAAGAAACCTAATGAATCACCGGTCCTGGCGATACGCAGAAAGATTGAATCGACGGTGGCTGGGATCTCCACAAGAATTCGAAGCTTCTCAGAAGAAAGGAGAGCATCAGAGGACAAGGAGCCCAAGAGGACGCCCATTTTTTCCATGCTTCGTCGTGCAACATCAGAAAGCCGAGCTCCGAAAGTTACCAGTGTTCCTCAGAACCAGTTGGCAGCTCAGGCCAGTAATGGAGCATCTTCAGAGTCTCTAGACTCTATGGCCAGCCTGAAGTCAGAAACAAAGGGTATGAAGTTATACATCTTTATTCGGAAATGTATTCGTTTATTCGTGTATTATCAATTGCACGTTCTTAAATACATGACGATTTCTATATGTTGTGTTCTTTTTCATTCAGCTGCAGAGGGTGAGCGCAGATCACGATGGGATCGTTGGGGCCTGACCAGAGGAAGGCGTGACAAGACGGTATCACAGCCCGATATACCAACAGCAATTTCCAGAGAAAATAGTTCCCTACGTTCACGCCAGTACTCCAAACTGGCTTCCGGTAAGTTTCACAAGAGTGTGTATGAATAGATTGTGATTGCACTTGTCAAGGGTAGGGTAGCAAGCAGGGTAAGAATGTCACGGCGGCCATGACGGCCATGGAGAGTGGTAAATACTGTGGTAGAAATCAACTACAACAACATTAACATATTTTACCGTGATTTAATTGTAATACACATTTCAAAATGATGCCGAAGTAACAAAATACTGATAACGATCAGTAAAAACCATGAATTAATGCAAATGAGAAGTGTGCAGACAAGACGGCAGGCGAAAAACCTTTTAAAATGCGTGTTTTCTGAATGGAGATCGGATCCATCAGGCTAAACTAACCTGTAGCTGCTCCGTCCACACTCACAACAACGTCATACAGACAGAAATAAAGCAGCGACTGTATTCGCCATGACACAGACAGTCTGTGGTTTGTTCATTTTTAACTTGTGTCCAGTTTCTGAACAGATATGAGGAGCTGTGAGCTCTGTGTGCACACACACACACACACAAAGTATTGCTTGTGCATACAGTTGAATGTTGGAGCTTCACTGTGCACTGCTGAATGATTATGTGCAGAGTTTGACCCTTGAAGGCTGTTTCTTCTGATCTGAAATGGAATATATTTGTTACATATTAATAGAATTTTAGATTTTTTGATTTGATTTTGGATTTGCGAATGGGAGAAGTAGTAGATGGAAAACATACCAGTATTTCATTTTATATACGGTAATACTAAGAAGGCATAGGCCTATATGATGATACTGTTTGACATTATTGATATTAAAAAAGTGATTTGTTTTCCATGTCATTCGTGTGTCTTTCAGAAAATGTAAGTTATTTATTTGTAAGCTCCAAATCCTAATGTTTCCCTCAATGGCCTTTGTGCCCTGGCATGTGGCCTTTGTGCCCTGGCATGTGGCCTTTTTGCCCTAAACAAAATGGTGACACCAAAGGCCAAATGGCCTTGCCCCTAAAATGACAAAATTCCAAGCCTGGTAGCAAGTAATAGTTAGATATTCTGGGAGGTGCGATTTTCTCTATCTTATTGAGAACTAGATAAAAAAAGACCATCCTTGTATCTGTCTGTTGAATATAGGGAGCTTAGCAGAAAGAACACAAACCCAGTCGCTCTTGTCATCACCGTGAGATGTCCAGGCAACCAGCACTTCAGGAAGTGACTGCTCTTGGTCTACAAATAGCCGGCCACATAATCCCCTACTAAAACACTGCATCTTAAATGGCCTGCCAAGCCTTTGTATGTCATAAAAGTGGAGTTCTTCATTGCAGTAGCAAAAATGAATAGGGATAAGTTGTAGAAATGAAATAAAACAAAGTTTACCAGCTGATCTTATGCCAGAAGTTGCAGTGTTTATAGTGTTTGTTTTTGTATTAACCTTCACTGTGTACAGTCAATCATAGTTTTCAATTGTGCTTATAAAGACAACAGTATGGACATAATATTTAAGTGATTATATGTCTTTCCTCCCAGATTTCCCTCCAGTATTCCACATTAAGCTTAGAGACCATGTCCTGCTGGAAGGAGATCCAGTCACACTCAGCTGTCTGCCAGCTGGCAGCCCCCACCCACACATCCACTGGATGAAAGGTAAGGGTCTGTGATGTAAGTAAGGCAGTGTTACCTAAGTGATGGTCTCACAGATGGCTGAATCTCAGAATCACTTCACTTGCTAATTACAATACTATACATCATTATTCATGATTGCATGAGTGCAGCAGAGAGAGGCATAAATGTGGCGTGCATATGCATATATTGCAATAGTAGAGGAGATAAGATGAACTTTCTTATTACTTATGAAATGGATTTAAACAGTTATGTGTTCTTACACATCTTATTTTTAATCCTAGCAGCACTTTGAGAGATTAAAGAGTCAACCCTTAAATTGTTTTAATAAACCTACAAACCTGCAGGTCCGCTGCAACTCTGACTACTTTTAAATCCAGACTAAATACTTTTCTTTTTGCCGCTGCTTTTAATTGAACTATTCACATCTTAAACTGCACTGTAACTTTTATCCATGTATTTTTTCTTTTAATGTTTATTTTATTATCTTTTCTTTTTAATGACTGATTTTAAATGCGATTGTCTTAATGTCTTTCATTTTTTGTAAAGCACTTTGAATTGCCTTGTGTTGAAAGGTGCTAAATAAATAAACTTGCCTTGCCTTACATCATTATTAGAAACTCATAATAAAATGCTTTTTAATGAATGTTTCCTCAGATAAGAAGCCCCTGGAGATTGATGCCAGGATGAACCTGATCGCCTGCCCTGATGGCCGACAGCTACTGATGATCATGCAGACCACCAAAAAGGATGCAGGGGTCTATGAATGTGTTGCTACGAACCCCCTGGCCGCAGTGTCCAGCTCTTGCACAATATCTCTTGCTCGTAAGAACTGACATCACTTTTATTATCAGATTATATATAATAAGGTATAGTAACAAGTGATGTTATAGGCTACAGGGTAGACAACAGAGATCCTAGAAAATAAAAAACAATGGGTAAATGATGTAGACACTTTATAATGACAATATTTGTTTATACAGGTCTGCCCAACCGTCCTGGGACCCCTGAAATACCTCAGAAGTACAACAACACAGCTCTGGTACTGTGGAGGCCCTCAGACACAATGGCCCCCTGCACATATTCTCTGGAGAGAAAAGCAGAGAGTACGTTTCTACTAACAGTTACTTCATGTTTTATTCCTTCTTTTTCAAGGACAACCATTTAACAGAATGGAGGATGTTTGTATTCTAATGAAAGAAATCTATACGTCAACACAGAAATGGGACTAGCTTATAAATAGCAACACCAGATGTGCATGAATTTGATTTATAGTAATCACGCAAAAGTGTATAATAAACTCTATCTCTAGTGTCATGAATAAGACTGATCTTATGTTCCCTCCCCAGGTGAGACCAACTGGCTGATCGTGGCTACAGGGGTGGCAGACTGTTATTTCAATGTGTCTGACCTGCCAGCAGGGGGCGCCTTCAGGTTCAGGGTGGCATGTGTAAACAAAGCTGGACAGGGCCCTTACAGCAACCTCTCAGAGATAGTAAGCCTGGATGCTTCAGGTATGTATTCAAGTATAACACATCTCTGTATTTTGTTTTGGCTTTCAATGTACTTATTCATGTCCTTTCAAATGTACTCGTTCTTCCCGAGATGCACCAAAGCGCCACAGGAATCCTTTCTGCCTGTGGCCATGACACTTTTTAACTCCTCCCAATAGACTTGACTGACTTCAC
Source organism: Gymnodraco acuticeps (assembly GCF_902827175.1). Lineage (NCBI taxonomy): Eukaryota > Metazoa > Chordata > Actinopteri > Perciformes > Bathydraconidae > Gymnodraco > Gymnodraco acuticeps. The sequence goes on along the minus strand of NW_022990274.1, from coordinate 5,282,538 downwards.
CATCAGCAGACACACCCTCGTTAACTGTGCAATTCAGCATTCATATCTTGTTAATAATTATACAACACTGTATGTATATATAGTAATACATGTGTTATAGATCTATATTTTAGTACACATGATTTTTTTTACTTTGACTTCTTACATTTATATAAATATTTACAAAAAACAATTTCCACCGGGATAATTATGGTGTTCTGATTCCGAAAATTACCGTTTTGACTGTGTAGTTTTTGTTTTGCTCAAGACATCATTGCGTTTTAATTTGTATGTTGATAGTATTGTTTGTTGCACATTAGACATTATTCAAACCTGATGAGGTAAAAAATGGCATTCTAGTAATAGATCATTACATTTGATAATTTGTCTTGTTCACATATCAAGTCTTTGAGTTTTGTCCTCTTTGTCTTTCCTTAGAACCAGCTAAGTCCAGTGCTACTGTTGTGGTGAAGACTGTCCCATCAACGACTCCTCCTGCCCCTGTGGTGATGATGTCATCTATGAAAGTGCCTCCCATCAAACCTGCTTCCAATAAATCCTCCCCGGTAACACCTGCCCCTCCCTCGACTTCAGCTCCCGCTCCATCTGTAGCTCAATCTGCCTCTACAGTAACCACTGGGAAGGTTGCTGCTGTTACTCCGCCCGTTAGCACAGCTCCGACCACCACAGCTGCTCCAGTCAAAGCCAAGAGCACCCTGAGTATCAGCATGAGCAAGCCCCAGACCAAACTGGCTCCTCCCCCTGTTGTCCCACCCAAACCTCGAAGTCCTGTGCCCCCCTCAACCAGGAAAACACCTTCTCCTCTACCACCACCTGCACCTGCCATAGGGAAACCTATTTCTTCCATTCCAATGTATGCGCCGGCTGTGACCGCGTGTGTTACTCCACCTTCACAATCTAGTTCCACTCCGGCAACCATCACCCTTACTGTTACCCCTGTGACCGTCTCACCTCATGTGACCGTCTCACCTCATGTGACCGTCTCACCATCCGTGACCATCTCCTCGCCCGTAGTGGTGGTGCAGAGCTTGACACCACTAGTGCAGGGAGGGGACAACCGAGGTACCCCATCAGGACGAGTCACACCATCAGGACGAGTCACACCATCAGGACGGGCAACACCTTCGGGCCGCAGGACGCCGTTGGGACGGCCCGGAGAGGGATCCCTGCGCCAGGGAGTCCCACAGAAGCCTTACACCTTCATGGATGAGAAAGCAAGGTAATGACTACTGTAGGGACCGGAATTTAATATACAAAAACAATATAAAATAAACTTACTGAAATGTTAGCTGAACAAACTCTACCTTAGAAACAAGAGACAGCAACTTTTAGACCATAAAGCAAGCACTTTAAATACAGCTGTTAACAGTCATATGATATACAATGATCACCACACATAGTTGTTGTATTCAGTCACAAAAAAATGTAAAAACACAAACAGAAAAAAAGAATACAATTAACACAAGGTTAAGTCAAAAAGGAGTCAACAATGAACTAAAATGAAACAAGTCATCTGTATAACACGCTTATCTAGTATGCAGCGGAGCAAAAAGGACAACTTTTCAAAAGTGTGTTTTTCTTCTTTTATTTGAAAGATTGGAACACAAATTCAGTCTGTCGTCTTTGTCAGACATGCCATTAATATCTGTTCAAATATCTCTGTGTGCTCGTACAGTAAAGTATTTAAAAATGTAATATAATTGTTTTTTTCATGCAGGGGTCGGTTTGGTGTGATCCGTGAGTGCCGGGAGAACGCCACAGGAAACCTCTTCATGGCTAAGATCGTTCCATATGAGGCGGACAACAAGCAGACGGTGCTGCAGGAATACGACATCCTCAAATCCCTTCACCACGACAGGATCATGGCTCTGCACGAAGCTTACGTCACACCGCGCTACCTGGTGCTCATCTCCGAGTACTGCAGCGGGAAGGAGCTGCTCTTCAGCCTCATAGACAGGTGAAGACAACGGATGCTCAGATGCATTCATGCATTCATGCGCCTTCAAATATTCTCCCTCTAACAAGCTGTGTGTTTCAGGTTCCGTTACTCGGAGGATGACGTGGTCACCTACATCGTACAGATCCTCCAGGGTCTGGATTACCTCCACACACGACGCATCCTCCACCTGGACATCAAGCCGGAGAACATCATCATCACCTACATGAATGTCATCAAGATCATCGACTTCGGCAGCTCTCAGAACTACAACCCGCTCTTCCTCAAGCAGTTCAGCCCTCCTATTGGAACACTGGAGTATATGTGTAAGAGCTCTTGGTTACACAGACCTATCAGAGTGTAGATACACCTGATATAAATCATACTTCTTTATGTTAGCAATAGATTACATGATAAATGGAACAATTATTCACTTGTGGTTAAAAAAAACTGAGAATTTGATGTTTATTGTAAGTTATTCTGCACTACATTTCAGTAGTAAGGGGCATCCTAAAAATACAACGATTGAATCAAATGTATTCAATGGATGACTGACGATGTCAACGTATGAAAAACTCTTTAAAACATATTTAAATTAAGGTGGAAGCACAATGCGCTACAGAAAGCGTGAGCAGGCTCAGCACTTTCAGCTAAACACAAAATGCAGAAACAGACGTATAGAAAAAGACATGTGAGTCGGTCAGATGTGGAAATAACTTCATAAATCATTTAAATCGGTAAACGACTACTTGGAATGTCAAATAATCTAATGAAGACTATTTAGAATATATAAATCAAATGACAATTAAAACCATGAATTGACCTATAAGAACATGTATATAAAACAAATAATAGAATTTGCATCAGAACACATTTTATTGAAGATATATTAGACATCATTTGTAGCATTGTGATAGAAAGAAATGGAACTTTTTACACCTTGAGTGTGCATTTTTAAATATCTTTCTGTGCTAATTTATTAGGAAGAAAACACTCATATATTCTATTACACAGAAATATCTCAGGTAAAATATAGAACAATGGAAAGATCTCACTTTTCGTTCATTCTCTTGAGAGTATTGATACAGAATGAATGTAAATGTGTATGGTTTTGTCATTGGAGGTGCAGCAGCTATGAAAGCACAGAGTATTTGAACCAACTTAAACTGCAATCACACACTTTAATCATAAACACAGAATCATAGGGAAAATGTCACGAACTGCAGTGTTTGTGTGAATATAGAATTATAGTTCTATGTAAAATAATGAAGGCTGTGCGTTGTTCCTCTCTCCTGTGTGCAGCTCCGGAGATGTTGAAGGGGGACGTGGTGGGTCCTCCAGCTGACATCTGGAGCGTGGGCGTGCTGACCTTCATCATGTGAGCCCTGCTTCCACAGCTTCCACCCAGCAATACGTCTTTACATAGAAATGTGTTCTTTATGTGATATAAGGCCTATGCGATTGAAATTAGCCTTTTTGATCTTTTCAGGATACTCTAATTACACATCATGTTAACAGCCTCTTGTGATATTCATTTCCTTAACAACTAGCCTAATGAACTGTATTTTGTTTTACATTGTTGACATGTTTTGAGGGGTTTTGTAAATGTCTAAAATCCCCCTCTGTGATTTTCCAGGTTGAGCGGCAACTCGCCTTTCATTGAAATTGAGCCTCAGGAGACTGAAGCCAGGATCCAGGCGGCAAAGTTTGACCTGTCTAAACTCTACCAGAATGTGTCCCAAAGTGCCTCTCTGTTTCTTAAAAAGATCCTCTGTAGCTACCCCTGGTAAGCTGAACGTGAATGCTTTGTTATTCAGATACTGTAAAGAATATCCATCAACTCCTATTGCTATATCATAGCTATACATCACCTTTTTACACAACACATATTTGTTAGGGATAATATGCTGCAAGTCGCTCATTAGATTAAAGAGGCCCTATTATGCTTTTTGAACATTAAAGCATGGAAAGATGTCACAGTCGAGGCACAACATACAGATGAGCACAGTATGTCCTCTTTAAGGAACTTCAACAGGGTGATATGACCCCGACACAAAGTGGACAGGTTTAAAGGGTTCTTTCAATATACCCAGCTTACTGTACATGATCCTGCTTAATACATGGCAAGTTACTAAATGCATCAATAATATGAAGCAGCATATTCATTTAAACATGATTATATTGATTTTAAAATGTATTATTTTGCTTCCGCAAAGAAACAATGTTTGCTTACTTTGTCGTCCAGCTCTCTGTGTCTTCTAACCTCTTTCCTTATCTTGTTTTCTTTTATTTTATACTCTTTTATGTTATTTACTGGGGGACCGTTACGCCATCATGAATCCAATTACGCTTCATAAATTAATAAATGACTATTCAAAGAGTATTCCACTATGTTTTCTGATAAAAAACGAATTTGTGCCACAGCAAAACGTTCAATTGACTGGATTTCTTTTTACGGATTGATATGACTGCAGACTCTTCATTAGAGCGTCTTAAGCAACAGTCTGATATCCATAGCAACAGACTGCTTCCAATAGCAACAGACTGCTTCCAATAGCAACAGTCTGCTATCCTCAGCAAATGTCTGCTATCCTTAGCAACGTTCTGCTATCTTTAGCAACAGGCTGTTATCCATAGCAACGGCCTGTTATCTGTAGCAACGATCTGCTATCCTCAGCAAATGTCTGCTATCCTTAGCAACGTTCTGCTACCTTTAGCAACGGGCTGTTATCCATAGCAACGGCTTGTTATCTGTAGCAACGATCTGCTATCCTTAGCAACGTCTGCTAACTTTAGCAACTATCTGCTATCCTTAGCAACGGTCTGCTATCCATAGCAACAGATTCAATATTCAAAGTCTTTATTGTCATATGCAGAGTCGCTACAGTGTAGTTATGGCAATGCAACATAGTATACAGTCTATAGGACATAAAACAATAAGACAGTTAGCAACAGTGTGCTATTGAAAAAGAGCAGAGCAATGAATGACCAAATTGACCAATCAGAATAAAATATTTTACTAATCTGTGTTATAAATATATTTAAGTACTTTTTTATAGTAATATTTTATTGCACATTTTTGGAAGACAAACATAACAACAAAGGGGACACGACACATGGACAATGACAAAAGAAAAGCTGTGTAATAAGTCTCTAAATATGTTCTTCTTCCACAGGGCCCGTCCCTCCATTAAGGACTGCTTCAATAACTCCTGGCTCCAAGACGCGTACCTGATGCGGCTCCGCAGGCAGACCCTCACCTTCACCACCACCCGCCTCAAGGAATTCTTGGCCGACCAGCAGCGCAGGCGAGAGCAGGTCGCCACTAAGCACAAAGTCCTCCTGCGGTCCTACCAAAGCTCGCCACAGACCCCCACCAGCCCCGCCACGCCAAATGTGCCAACCACACCCACCACAACTGTCACCCAGTGAACACAGGCTTCCAACACGGATTGTCAGGAGGGGGTGGGGGGCATCCTCAGAGCGACACAAGACTTTGGGCCGCGGGATGGGATGGTCCCTTCAGGATGGAGTCGTTGAACTTGAAAATAAAACTCAAGAAACCAGCAGTGGCAGCAGAGACGCACTTAAGGGAACTCTTATAAAGTCACATGAGCCTGACTGTATTTTTATATGGTGGACCTTGTTCACACAAGGCAGGATGTTGTCTTCAAGTTAGTACCTCAAGGTTTGTAACATTTTGGATAAACCCTTTCTTACCGTCAACTCTGCTAGAGGGAATGCATATTTGGTACATAGTGACCCACCATGGAAGGCCTGAAAGAGTGGTAATAGAAGTTTGAGGTTTTACTTAAGTTAAGTTTTTCACCACTTTCCAAAAATAATGAAGCATTGGAGTGCTAAAACAATTGATGCCTTGTTTCCCTTTATCTCTTAGTCTCATATTCAAATGTTTCCCGACCAGGGGTTCATTCTATGATGGCTAATTCTACGCCCACGATTAATCACTAAAGCAGTGTTATCTGTGCTACAGTACCTACGTTTTTATACTGCTGTAGCATCTTGAAGATTGTAGCATGTCCGGTTACTTTTTAAATTCAGAGGACATATGAGAAGATTTTTTACAAGGGCTATTAGAAAATGACTCTTACTATCAGCACAAAACACTTCCCCTTATGTTATTTATTCGATCATTGAAAATCTGATTTTTGTTTTGCAATTTGTAATGAGACCTTCATTTTGGCAAATTAGCTTCCAGTTTACCTATAAGTTCTTCCACTTATCCCAGTTGAAAGAATCTGCAGTGATAAGCTATATTTATCCCATCTCTGAGTTTACTAATATGAAGTTTACAAGTTTACTGAGTCAGTCAGCTAGTGTATTTGTAGACTGTGCATACAGCACTTTGCCTGCTATCCAAGATCATTGTAATGAATTATTCAGGGCGGTTAGTTGTAAAGTGAATCACTTTAGAAGCCCACTGGTGATACTGGGGTTCCTCCAAGTGCCCTTAACCGGTTAGCATACAACATAGCCTCTCCAATTCATTGAGAAAGACAGTTTATAAAGACATAAGCAAGTGGTTTAGTTATTTTTCTAGCTGTAATATTCAATTGCTAACAGCTACCGCTTTTAAAAAAAGGTTTGATTTAATTGGATTTTATAAATAACCAAATCTTGTATAAATAAAGTTAGGTAAGATTGAAAATGGTGATAATCCAATTAAAAAATATAATGTAATTGTTATTCCCTAAATGAAGCGTCTTGTTTACGAGGCCATCCAATTGACCAAACACAGTGGTCCACACATAAATATCAACACATGCAGCTCTAGGAAATATCATTATTATTTGTAAGAGACACCTACTCTTATCCCACACTCTTTATATGGGATATTTTGAGGAATTTACCTTAAAATAAATATTGTTAAAAAAACGTGTCATCTTCAAGAGGATAGAAATGAGAGGTTTACTTTTTAACAGTTGCAGAATTGTTAAATATTATATATATCTCTTTGCCCCTTATAGCATAAAACTTGACCTCTAAGTTTGAAGATTATAATCAAACACATACTGATATTGGCTCTTTGGTTGGATTGAAAGTAGAATATGACTCTGCGGCATATTGGTGTTTAATGTCTGTTCCAAAAACAATTGTGTGAATGCCTAATATCCACTTTTGTTCTGGAATGCTATCCTCTGGCGTCGGTACCAGCACATCTGCTATAACTTTTTGTTCATGAATCAGTGATATTTTCTCTGGTCATTAAACAGCTAAATTGTGTTGTTTCTTTCATGTTGCTTTGCCTTGTTTTAAAACCAGCATGTGAAACTTTTGCACAAATGTCAGATTTCTGATCACTTTGTGTTTATATAAGGTACAGATTTGCACACTAAACATGACTTAATTTCCGTGACATATGCAAAAGAAGGTCAAAAGGACTTTCACACTACATAAAACTGCTTCATACATCCAGCTTAATCAAGATATGTTTGACTCTGTGCATTGACTAACAGAATGTTTGTAATTCTATGAAATGATTTAGCTAGTTCTATATATTCTAATGTACGGAAGATGATTAGTGCCACATGTGACATGCCACATCCTCTTCTGTATGCTATTTCAAGATAAATACTGCCCTTCTCTGCAACTCTTTTTTCATTTTCCTAAATGCAAAGTAATGTTTTAAAGCTAAATGAAAACATGCACGATCAGCATGAGAGTGCAATTTTGCATTCAATTCTCAACGTCAATATAACCAATGTGCAATGTATTACGTTATTTAATCATATACAAATTGCAACTATTTGTAAGCAGACAACAGGGTTTCGATTTTTTTTTTTTAATGCTCCACATTTTGTAATACAATGCCGTATTTTGTGGAATGTGTTGCAGTCCTTATCCTTATCCTTATCCTTATGGATATTAGACCCACAGAGAAAATCGATTTGTTACATGAATGACAAGTTCTTTATTTGGATTATATGAATGTGACTGCTTCGTGTGTGTTTCGCAATTTGTTCATTTATTGAGTGACTGTTTGTTAAAGCTGCTGCTTTTTATTTTGTGATCCTTCTGAAAAAAGGCATGACAGCTCTTATGGCTATGAACAATAAAGGAAATGTGACAAAAACATATGGATACAACGGTCCATTTTGTTCGTACAGTGGATGGAAGGATGAAGTGGAGCAGAGCTATGAATTTAATATGAACCATTCTAAATAATAAAATGATTTTATTTTATTGTCATGCAATGTTTTTATTTCGGATGACCCTGACGTCAAATGATGTGTATATTCTCCCCAGGGAGGACTGTTCAACAGCAAACAAACTCGCTTGAAATGCTCAGGAGTATTTGACATGAAGGCTTTATAGGGACAGGAAATGATCTCCAAAACGTGGTGCATGTCTTGAATACATTTCATCAAGCTGAGTATTTCCTGATATCCAAAGAAGGGACAAGAACGTCTGTTTGATGACATGTTCTAACTGATCCTTGAGGACCTTTTCACATTAAGCTTGAAGTGTTTTGGGGTGCTGACTAAAGTGGATCTGAAGGAGTGCAACTTTGAGCGTTTCCAAGTTAAGAAATGTAATAATAATACATATACATGTAGAATGCGACTTTAACGATCACTGAAGTCCACTGAAACATTTCACATCTATTACGTTTTCTAGATGGTTTAAACTGTAGATTGGTTACTACATTTTACCTATCTGGATGATATGTTATCTGCACCAAATTCTATTAATTGCATGCCGATAGTCAATGGCAACAAGTGTTCATTCACATTATCTTCTGTATATTTAAAAAAAAAAGATATACTTTGTATTTTGATAGAAAAGGTGAACCTGAATGGAATTGATTATGTGTATAGTCCTGAGATGTTTTGCAGACAGCACCATCTCGCTGTGGTCACAGGAATTACAACTTGTAACATGTATGAAACAATTTCGACTCAGCTGTGTGTGTGCTGATTGTTAAATAATTGAAGAAAGAGTAAATATAGACAGAAAGTTGCATCAAGCGGTTAGATTTCAGCTTTAGTTGATATAGTCACATAGGTATCACAAAGTGGATCAGTTTGCCTCTACATTATCCTTTATTATAACAGGTTGTATATGAATGGGTTGTAAGCAGTCCAACTATAAGCAAGTGTTAACTTATCACATTTATTTTTAAAAACAACAACTATCCAAAATAAAAACAATAAAAATATGGAGCATTTTTTGATCAAATAAAAATAATTTGTATTGCAGAAATGTTTTATTTTTATAATTGAAATATGTCAATGTACTCACTGTCTTTTAGTAAACTGCTTTATACATGCAATACATTATTATTATTATTATTATTATATTTCGTAGTATAAATGTATATTTTCAAAACAATAGCAGCTCTAGTTTAAAAAATGTTTTAATCATCCTTGTTTATATGGGAGGATATTTCTGGAGATGTTTCCCACAGAGGAGAGTTACTCTGATCTTAGGTGTGGGCACTTTAAAGACAGTCCCTAACTTCCTCTTCCTCTTGGTCGGTTTCAAGGCTGCCCCCGTTCAACGTAAAAGTTGTGCTTGAACTAACCTATACAAGTAACCTTAAAAAATACGTCACTCGCAAGAAACGTCTCTTAAACGCCACAAAACTGTGATGTTTTTCACTCTCGACAAAACAATAACAATAATATCGGTTTTATACTTTTTGTAGCACTTGTATTTGGTGAATGTATAGGCCACCCACAATAAAATAAAACGCAACAAACGTATTGAAACATCCCAAAACAATATCCCCCAAGTAGACGAGTAACCCGTTACACGTACAGTGCTGTTTAGTGAAAAGCTTCACATCCTGCATTGTGGCTTTAAGAATGGGGCTTCCTTGAAACCGTCAAGTTCCATGTTTGCATGGTCAAATTGATTAACTTCTTCAACGTAACTTTTAGAAACAACTATTTTAGACACTTTAAAACGTTAGCATTTTAGAGTAGTTTAGTCGGATATGTTCGGTTTTGTAGGCTTTTCCGCCGTTTAGAGCTTCTCTTTAGTTTTGCACTCAGTATGCCCGTTTGCAGACAGGGAGTGGCAAAATATAAATAATTATTTTGCACAACTCTTCGAACTAACTTTTTTACCGCAGAAATACAGTGTTTGTTTTTGAGTGACGGACCTAATGGACCATTCGCCGTCAATAATCACTCAAGTAACAAGAGACGAGGAGGAAAATGCGACTTATCGAGAGGACGGTGAGTTTGGGAAAACTTTTCAGAACTTTTTTCAGCTGTGTATGACTCTGTCAGTGAGGCACGAGACAGCGGTGTTTTTAGGACGCCATGGTGGCACTAACGCTAACTGTAGCTCCGTGAACGAGCTCCACTCATGTTTTAAACTTTTTACCACTCCGAAAAACATATGCGTGTCCTTGGCTGACATTGTTGTGAACATTTGACTATATTTGACTAAGTTTGATAGTGGTTGCATTCTTGGTAGGCCGAAGTCGAAGTGGGAAGCCGTTGAGGGGCTTCATATACAAAAAAGACCGCATTTTGATTTGAATGACTATTTAAACTAAACATGTTTGGCAGAGTTTAATACGGTTTTATGTTATAAAACCGCAGATATACTGTTTAAATTCAAAGGGGGCGTGGTCACTTTGACAGTTCACTGTTATTGTTTTGGACTTTGATGTTCAAGCTGCTATACTGTTTAACTCATATAGTTCTGACAAGAAGGTATTGTTTTAAGTATATGAACATATAACTATATTAAATTCATTATGGGCTTGCTTTAACTACTTGTATCCTGCCTATGAGGCCTGGAAAGCATACATTCAAGTTACACAATCTCTTTATGCGATTTGGATTAGTAGGACATTTGAAGTGTAAGTATAGCTGCATTAAGCATCGGGAAACCTTCTAATCCTCTTGTTATCTTTAGAAATAGAATGCATACTGTGTTGTTTATTAACACTTAATTTACAGGTCAAATACACACATGCACAAACACATGCATTTGTATGGAGCAGTGTTAGAGCGAAAGTGATGCCAGGTGCCCAGGAGCAGTTTGTGGTTAAAGGACCCCTTGGCAGTGCCCAGGAGGTGATGGCTAAGACACAATGTCTTTTTAAATGTTCAAGCCAATCTCCTACCGACTGAGCAAATGCCAATATAATATTGTTCTGTTTTCAGTCCGCTGAATGAGGTTGAATCCCTCAACTGGGAGGGGATTATATATCAATAACAACAATTTAAAAACAATACAGCTGCAGGATGTTAGCTCTCTTCCATTATTTTGATTAGATCTGGCTAATCAAAAAGATAACAATATACGATACGATGCGATACGATATACTTTATTGTCCCCGTAAGGACATTTGTTCTGGACTCCGTCCTGCAGTTCCGCATACATGTACACAAACATAGTGGACATTAAGAGACATACACATATCATCAGTCATACACCGTTTGAACAAACACAATACACAGACGCACATACTGACAATGGCGACCTATTGCACTACCCTCATGACCAACATTTAAAAAGTACATTTCATTACATTTGACTACATTTCATTTCATGTGAATGTTAAGTAGCTTAATGGACATAGGTAGGAATGAGTGCTTATAGCGGTTCAGCCTGCTCTTGGGAACCCTGCATCTTCTACCAGAAGGTAGGAGCTGCAATTCTGGGTGGAGTATGTGGGTGGGATCAGACACCATTTTTTTTTGCCTGTCTGATAATGGATGCTTGTATATGTTTTGGAGAGATGGGTGTTTTTTAACCCCCATAATTTTCATAGCAGTCTGTACCAGGCGAGCGATCTGTGACTTTGACTGCACTGTCAAGTTACCATACCAGGCAGTGATACCATACCTCATGATGCTCTCCAACACTGCATGATAGAACAGTAACATGAACTTCTGGTCGACTCCGAAAGCCCGGAGTCGACGCAGAAAGTACAATCGCTGTTGAAGTCTAGAGCACAGACCTTGAACAGCCTTCCAGCTGAGTGTATTATCTAGATGGACACCAAGGTACTTATAGGAGCTGACCTGAGTTATGGGTTCATTGTGGATAACCACCGGCCTAAGGTCACCCACTGCCTTTGGGTCCCACACATAGGTCCCACACCATCTCCTCAGTCTTCTTCACATTCAGCACTAGATGGTTAAAATCACACCACTGCACAAACCTCTCTATTTCAGAGTGATAAGCCGATGAACTGCTGCCTTTGTGCATTAAGCCAAGGATGGCTGTATCATCTGAGAATTTGATGATATAATTCTCCGGGTGGATTCTCGTACAGTCGTTTGTGTACAGTGTGAAGAGGACCGGGGAGCTCACAAAAACCTGGGGGGCTCCTGTACTGATGGTCCGGGGCTCTGAGAGGGCATTGTTGACCCTGACTTGCTGAGTGCGATTGGTTAAAAACGAGAAATACCATTTCAAGATAAAATGATTTATACTGATCTTTATCAGTTTTTGAAGCAAGATGTGAGGCTGCAGTGTGTTAAAAGCCGAGCTGAAATCCACAAACAGTAGGCGTACATATGCCTTAGGGTCTTCCAGGTGTTTAGTGACCAGGTGTGTGATGCTATTTAGAGCATCGTCTGTGCCACGCCCTTGCTTGTAGGCAAAGTGAAAAGGGTCTAAATGTACATCAACCTCTTTCTTTAGCAGCGGCACCATGATCCTCTCAAAACATTTCATGACAATGGATGTCAATGCAACAGGCCTACAATCATTGTTTACCTTTGGACAAGGTTTTTTGGGGACAGGTTTTATTATTGATTTTGTCCAGAGGGTGGGGATGGTGTGAAGATCAACAGATTTTTGAAATATGGGACACCATGTTGATGTCAGTTCTTCTGCAAATGTCTTGAGAAGGAATGCAGAGATGCCATCTGGCCCTGTGGCCTTCTTAGTACAGGTGTGTTTAAAAAGTGATTGCACCTTTAAAGGGTCAATCACCACCCTTTCGTCCTGGTCAGTAGCAGAGATTGTCTCTACGATGTCTGTACATTCCGAGGAGAAGTCCTGGGTTTCAAATCTCATGTAAAAGTCATTCAGTTCATTTGCTTTTTGCAGGTCATCAGAGGTACAGAGAGTTCTTTTAGCTGGAGTCATATTTGTGATTGCCTTCATAGTGTCCCAAAGTTCCTTGGAGTTCATTGTAGAAAAGTTCTGTTCAATAATGTCCTTATGTCTCCTTCTAGCTTCTCTGAGCATGTGGTTAAGCTCCTTTTGCACACATTTCAGTTGCGTTTTATCCCGGTTTTTAAAAGCTATATTTTTACGATTGATGCAGTCCCTTTAGTTATGTATGGTTTGTTGTTGGGGTACAGTTATTTCTTTCTGAGGTATCACATTGTCAACACAGAATTGTATATAGTCAGTTACCGTCTCAGTAGCATTATCCACGTCCATCTCATGTAAGATACTCCACTCAGTAGAGAGAAAACATCCTTTAAGAGACTCTATGCTGTCACTAGTCCAAACCTTTACAGTCTTGGTCTGTGGTTTGCTTAGCTTGAGAACCGTTTTGTAGGTAGGTATTAGATGAACAGTGTTATGGTCCGAGTTCGAAAGCGGGGGTTTGGCTCTACTCACATATGCATTGTTCACATTTCCGTAACATTTGTCTAGAATTGTATCTTCCCGGGTCTCACATGTAACGTATTGTTGAAAACCGGGTAGTGACAGTTCAAGTTTGCAATGATTAAAGTCCCCTAGAATAAAAACCGGAGCGTCAGGAGTGTGTAGTAGCTGCTGGTGAACACAGTCAGTGATTTGAGCTGCTGCACTTGCTGCGTTCCCGCTGGGTGGAATATAAACAGTGCAGAGAATGATATTCCAAAACTCTCTAGGCAGGTACAGGGGTCTTAGGCTCAAGCACATAAGTTCAACGTCGGGGCTGCAGATAGTCTTACGCAAAGTGTGTTGTCTGCACCACTTGTCATTGATAAATACACTGATGCCCCCACCTTTGCCTTTCCCCGATGTTTCACTCCTGTCCGAGCGGATGAGTGAAAAACCCTCCAGACATACATTCATACACTAGAGTAAAGTCACAGTACATAAACAGGGTCAATGAAATGTCCTAGAAATCAATATCGCTTAGGAATGAAAATGTCATGAAGTAGACCTGAAGGCAGGCAAGATGACTCTCTTGTTAGCACTGTCTTCTGCTATTTGTGGGCTGCTGGCTTCCTACCATACTAAAGGATACAGACAAGTAAAGCAATACTCTTTCGCATTGTTTAAGGACTTAGATATATATTTAATCAAGCTTCAGTAGTTAAGTCATTCTAAATATGTCATTCTTAAATGCATAATGTCGCAGTTGTCTCTGTATTCTTGTTGTCAAATAGTCGATCAGATATTGCAAGTGTCAGTTTTATTAAATGATGGTTAGACTTCAAACCATCTCTGTCACTCCAATTAGGATTATTGACCAAACAGAAAGTTCAAATAAAGATTGTTTTGGTGGAAATGAGTTGCTGAATGAGCCTACCTGTAGTCCCTTTTTGGGGTCGGAAGAGTTTGGTGATTGACAGAAAGAAGATGTAAGATGGGACTGATGGTTAGTGATAGTCAAATGAAGTGTTTTATCACACCACCAGGTGATGTGCCTCATTCCCATTATCCATAGAAACTAAACAACCTGATATCATCTGAATCAATGAGTTAATTGAATGTCTTATCCACAACTAAACAGCATTACATTGGACTGTAGCATGTGGGAAAGCAGGATCAGGAAAGAAAACGTACTACTTCTTCTGCTGTGACCGTTAGTATCCAGAAGGTGGCAGTCCTGTCCAGTTTACTGCTACAAGCTAGCTCCAGGCTGCTTTCTGATTTTGTTTCTTCCTGGCCAAGAGGTCATGAGTCCAAAACATGGCTGCTACCCAGAAGTGAGGGGCCAGTTCCATGGGAAAGCGGGGGATGTGGTCAGCCTGTAGTTTCAAGTTGCTGCAGCCGAATAGGCTTCATTTCAGGAAACCTCTACAAACTTTCTAACTATAGTTTATTTTATCATTGGTATCAAATGTATCCCAAGTCACCTGAGCAAAACTAATATGCAGTTTATTTTGCTATTAATTATGTATATTTATTTAATGTGATAATTTTCTGCAAAATGCAAAATGCTGTCTACTGAAGTCGTTTTTTCTGTCATGAGACAGTCTGTAAGGGGAATATTTTTAGATGCAGAAATGTATAAATCTTGATGTGACCTGACTAGCTCGTCTACCATGAACCTGGTATACCATTTGCTGTGGCCGGGTGTGAAGCGAGTTGTCAGATTGTAGCGGAGTGTCAGGTGTCGCAGCGGTGGAAAGTCTGTCGTGGGAGGCCTCATTCTTTCTGTGTCTGGATAGGAATAGAAGCAGCCAACTACTGAGGCATGGCTGTGCCCAGGCTGAAAGGGTCCCAGATCAGCCTGCTTTCAGCTAAGTAGGCTGAAACTTGCTGATGTGGCGCGAGGTCGTTGCTGCCCCTTCGGATATGCTGTAACCTCATTATCAGTGTCTGAGCCTCGGGGGGAGAGGTGTGAGGAATGTGGCCGTATACGTTCCTTCTTTACCATTTCTGCTGCCTAATTATACATGTGGTCCCGATTTAAATGAGGGGCAAGTAATTGGTGTCAAATCGATGGTGGCATGTTCATAACCAATGTTGTGCTAGTTACTGAAAACCAGTAACTAGTTACCATTACTAGTTACTTCATTTCAAAAGTAACTCAGTTACTTTACTGATTACTTACACTAAAAAGTAATGCGTTACTGTGAAAAGTAACGTTTTAGTTACTTAAAAAAAGGGCTCCCATTAATGCCCTTATAGCCTTCATTTCAGTACTGTTATTGCATTGGAGAATAATACAATCTGTTGATCAACTTCACATGCATTATATGCAATCTGGATTGCATCGATATTAGCTGGCTTTCCATTTTTGTATATTCTTTCTCCAGGTAGTTGGAAAAAGTGTTCCGTCCCATATGCCGTGTGCCGCCCGGACATGCTATCATGCTAACTAGCTCCCTGAAAGCGGGTGACTCCACTGTAGCAATAGCCTGCATGTGTTCTACAACATACCGTGCAATGGCTTTATCGACTTTTCCCTGGCTAGCAGTCCCTTGGTTAAAATCCAGCCGCTGTTGCTTAGGTGGAGGTGGAGTGGCGTCGGCTGAGTCTCTGTGGTCTTAGCTACTAGCTTCGTCCCAGCATGTTGTTTTTGCCGATGTTTTAAGAGATTTTAATTACTGGTTTGGGCAGTAGATAGGATCTTTGACCCGCCAAGACACAACTTACATTTAACTAAAACGTTCTTTTCTTTGTGCTCGACAAAAGTGAAATAGTGAATATCTCCAGGTGGAGAAACTAGACTTGAGCTCCGCCGCCGCCATGATAGTCTTGTTAGTAAACAACACAAACACGCCCACAGCCCGTCTCCGCATGTGACACAGGAAGTATCTAAATACATTTACTCAAGTACTGTACTTAAGTACAGTTCTCATCTCTGTTCGCCTGGCTGTTGACTATATAAAAAAAACTAACGGAGTAACGCACCATGTAGTAACGGTAACTGAGTTACTGAATTAAAAAAGTAATGCGTTAGAGTACTAGTTACTGCCAAAAATAACAGCGTTACAGTAACGCGTTACTTTGTACCGCGTTAGTCCAAACACTGTTCATAACTCAAGTACTGTACTTAAGTACCACTTTAAAGTACTTGTACTTGAGTATTTTCATTGTATGCCTCTTTATACCTTCATTCCACTACATTTTTAGAAACCAACATTTGACTTCTTAGTCGACTACTACACTGGCTGAGAAGTGAAACTGGCTTTAATGGCCCACAACATTTCCATTTGGAGCAACGCGATGCAGCTTCAGAAACAATGCAAATATCAAAATACAAATGTGCTAAAACACATGCAACCCATGTCTTCCTCTTAGCCAACTTGACAACACATGCACAACAGTGTGCTTCTAATCTAGCTAAGCTACTAATATTGGAAGGACTCATGCATTCACATTGTTGAAATAAGCCAATAGCTTCTTGCAGCGCTTTTAGTGAACACGTGTTTTTCATTTGCATGTGTTTCGGCACATTTGTGTTTTATATTGCCCTCATTTATCCGAAGTATTTTGGCATTTCCAGTGTTTGACCTGTAAACTTTGACAAGAGAAAATGGCACAGCTACTTATAAACACAAAAACAGCTTTTAGAATAACCTTTGTAATCTTTGGATTCCAGCTTTATCCACAAACAGCTGACCCACTTTGAAGACTTTTCTTTTTGATTGACAAGTTTGTTCACAACATGAATGTATTATGTTTAGTTTATCGTCTTTTGGGATATCGAAAACACTTCTCTTAAGTGGCTAAATAATAAATGTATGATAAATAAATACTACTTAATTTAGCAACTCCGGCTTTTTGATACCAACATATAACTAATATTTTCTAAATAATGAACCTCATACTAGTTAAGGTAACAGGTTTACAACACACCTGAAGAATTGCATGAAAATACTATGGACAAAACGACACAAAAGAAAATGGCAATGCTAATTATAGATACTACGGAATACGACTAACGCCACATGTGAATCCGTTTCTGAGATCTGAGCAAAAGTGTGTTTAATTTTAGGTCAGAATTTTGAGAAATTTGAAAACTCAGAATACTGACTTTTTCCTCCTTTTGACATTAATCTCAGAACAAAAAAAAAGGTACTTTCGCGCAGATCTAAACAATTATTAACATGTGGCCCTATTCCTCTTCTGTAAAATACAAAGGCAGCTTTTATAGTAACCTTTGTATCCTTTCTATTCTAGCTTCACTCAAGAAAGCATTGACATTGTTAATCAATTCTGGCAGTCAAATATATTATTCTCATTATAACAACCCCCATAACAGTAAGAGTCAAATAACACATGAAATATGGAATAAATAACTCAATGGTCATTATACATTGACCAAAATCACACGAAAGGATATGCCACAGCTAAAAGAATCCTATTTTATGACCTTACCTTTCAAGCTAACAAGTGTGACCTACTTTCAAGAGTTTTTGGCAATTACTTTGGCCTGTTGACTGCTTCATTCATCGGTGCTGAAAGTGGATGCAGCCCCTGTAATGCTGTCAGTAAGAGCTGGACATGCTTGTTGAGAAATGCCTATCTTAGTCCCAAGAGTAAAGGTTTGTGTGTTAACATGTGTGAAGGAACTGGGCAGGTGAAGCTTGTAGTGTTAAAAAACATCACGCTGCTCTGAGCATTAGCTCTTCTGATATTACACATCGCAGCGCCTGAAATAGCCCGGCAGATAACCCGCTGACAGCGGTTAATGACGATATTTTATGTGTACGTATATACTGCCGCATACTCACAGCAGGCAACAAACTGTATGTGTACACTGTAAAGAAAAATAACTAAATTAAATGGCTGTCACTGTATACTATTCCTAAAGACCACACCGCGCATGAATAGTGTCACAGACAGCACATGGCTCCATCATAAGTAAAAGTCCTTTTAACGTTTTTTTATGTACAATTCAATTTGTTTCTTGAATGCTAATAAAGATAGGCCAGATAATGATCTGATTAGGGCTGGGTGATATGAAGAAAATCTGTTTGTTTTTTTACTAAAAGTTTAATTTCATGCTAGCAGTTTTTCTTGCAGCTATTAGAGATAATATATTGTATCATTGATTGTGAATAGGATACAAATTCTGGTTAACCCATTATGTACGTCAACACATGATATAAAAGCATTTCCGCCGTCTGTGAGGCTGTACTGTGCCTAAAGAGTGGTACAGTAATGACACGTTTTTGTAGGCCGGCCGGGAAGTTAGCAGCGCAAGGAAAAAAACTGGGATTTTACAATTGGAATTGGCAGGAGTGAATAAAGAACGACGTTCACATAACTGAAAGTCACCACCGCTAAGCTAAAGGTGGCTGATGTTTCATTTAGTCCCTTCTTAGCAAACGCCGTTTGCACGTAAAAGCTTAGGACATTTACAAGTGTGGTACTTACCAAGGTATTTTATGTCATACACCAAAATGTGAAAATCTCTTAAGCTAGTGTTGACAAAAACATTATGTAAGAGGTTCATTTCCGAAAACGTATTTGCAAAAAAAGCGCTGACTTCGAGACAAAATAACCTAGAAGCTCAAATTAGCTCATTTACAGGTTTAGGACTCATTTCTGCCTTTCTCTATATGCACAGCACAAGCTACATGTTCAAATTCAAAAAGAGCTCACAATGTTAACATGCTAAATAGCAGATACTGTTGGTCATTTCTACCACCTCAGTTTAGCATGTTAGTACTAAACAGAGTAGAGCAGTGGCTGTTGGAAATGCCATTAGCCTGCAGATATTTTGTCAGAAATGAAAGTTTTCAGAGTAAAAATAAATGTTCTAATGATCATGCAACAGGACAAGCCTAGGGGATCAGAACAAGTGTTACACTTCATCCTGAGATGGACATGAATGTATGTTAAAGCAACTCATTCAACAGTTGTTCAGTCAGGACCAAAGCAGTGGACCAACAACATTTCCATCCCTAGAGCCCCGACACTATGGCGGCTAAAAATAAAGTGGGAGCGTGACTTGGGTGTAGCCATGCATCAACACAAATTCAGTTTAAAACACTTAACAGCTATTACATCGGGTGGGATATAACATTTTACAAATATATATAATAAACTGGGTATAAACTAGCCTGTAAATATATATATATTAATATATATATATACAGTGGGGCAAAAAGGTATTTAGTCAGCCACCAATTGTGCAAGGTCTCCCACTTAAAAAGATGAGAGAGGCCTGTAATTTTCATCCTAGGTACACTTCAACTATGAGAGACAGAATGGGGGGAAAGAATCCAGGAAATCACATTGTAGGATTTTTAATGAATTCATTGGTAAATTCCTCGGTAAAATAAGTATTTGGTCACCTACAAACAAACAAGATTTCTGGCTCTCACAGACCTGTAACTTCTTTAAGAGCCTCCTCTGTCCTCCACTTGTTAACTGTATTAATGGCACCTGTTTGAACTCGTTATCAGTATAAAAGACACCTGTCCACAACCTCAAACAGTCACACTCCAAACTCCACTATGGCCAAGACCAAAGAGCTGTCAAAGGACACCAGAAACAAAATTGTAGACCTGCACCAGGCTGGGAAGACTGAAGTCTGCAATAGGTAAGCAGCTTGGTGTGAAGAAATCAACTGTGGGAGCAATTATTAGAAAATGGAAGACATACAAGACCACTGATAATCTCCCTCGATCTGGGGCTCCACGCAAGATCTCACCCCGTGGGGTCAAAATGATCACAAGAACGGTGAGCAAAAATCCCAGAACCACACGGGGGGACCTAGTCAATGACCTGCAGAGAGCTGGGACCAAAGTAACTAAGGCTACCATCAGTAACACACTACGCCGCCAGGGACTCAAATCCTGCAGTGCCAGACGTGTCCCCCTGCTTAAGCCAGTACATATCCAGGCCCGTCTGAAGTTTGCTAGAGAGCATTTATGATCCAGAAGAGGATTGGGAGAATGTCATATGGTCAGATGAAACCAAAATAGAACTTTTTGGTAAAAACTCAACTAGACGTATTTGGAGGAGAAAGAATGCTGAGTTGCATCCAAAGAACACCATACCTACTGTGAAACATGGGGGTGGAAACATCATGCTTTGGGGCTGTTTTTCTGCAAAGGGACCAGGACGACTGATCCGTGAAAAGGAAATAATGAATGGGGCCATGTATCGTGAGATTTTGAGTGACAACCTCCTTCCATCAGCAAGGGCATTGAAGATGAAACGTGGCTGGGTCTTTCAGCATGACAATGATCCCAAACACACCGCCCGGGCAACGAAGGAGTGGCTTCGTAAGAAGCATTTTAAGGTCCTGGAGTGGCCTAGCCAGTCTCCAGATCTCAACCCCATAGAAAATCTTTGGAGGGAGTTGAAAGTCTGTGTTGCCCAGCGACAGACCCAAAACATCACTGCTCTAGAGGAGATCTGCATGGAGGAATGGGCCAAAATACCAGCAACAGTGTGTGAAAACCTTGTGAAGACTTACAGAAAACGTTTGACCTCTGTCATTGCCAACAAAGGGTATATAATAGTGATGGGAATTCCGGCTCTTCTTGGTGAGCCGGATCATTTGGCTCGGCTCACCAAGAAGAGCCGGCTCTTTCGGCTCCCAAATGGCTCTTCAGTTTACCACATATTATACCTTTTAATTAAATCAAATGTAGCCCTGTTTTGACTAATGATTTATATGTTTACACATATCACTTAAATTATTCAATACATCCTTTGTACTGAAGTATTCAAAAGTAAAAATTACATGTTTAATATAAATGATTTGCTGTGGCCAATTGTTTTCATTGCATTTACAGACCCGTGTAACTCTCTGATACCACCCAATGAATGCACTGACTTGCTTGTAGAACCACGCTACACAAAACAGATAAGGGGTTACTGTATCGACCTATATAAAGTATATACATATCTTTTTTTATATAAAAAAATATAGACTATATAGACCAAAAAGATCCTGCATTTTAGCCATGCCTCATTTCGCTCTATTTGCTCTTTCCAGCGCTGTTTTTGTCAGGGGCTGATTCTGTGAGCTGCAGCTGACCACGCCCCCCTGCAGGAGAGGGGAGCGTGCTTTGAGATCAGCTGCTGGGCTGTTAGAAGAGGGGGAGAAAAAGAGATCTCCGTCCACCGTGTTTTATTCTTATAGAAGTAAGAAGAGAAGTAATGGGGCAGAAACCCCTCCTTTTTACGCAGCGGTCCAGACATAGACATCAAACGGCGACACATATTCAGTGTGCAGTTCCTTTGGCATTAGCGCAGGGATATCTAGATACTTTCCAAGGTTTGACATAATGAATTGTGCTACTTTTAAAGCAAGCAACGATGTTTTCAAATCTGTAATCAAAAAGCTCCTCAAAAACACTATCGAAGCAGTTCCTGCTGTTGCTACGTTAGTTCAAACAGTAACAACGGACTACTTTTCTTAGCGGATGCATGTCAATTTAAATCAATACATAAAACTATTTTTTAAATCACTAAAATCATTTTCTAAATCCATAAAATCATTTCAATTAATATTGGGAGTCATGTCGTTACTTTGTTGAGAATGTGGCCATGTAATAAGCGGGATAATGTGCACATTGCATAATGTGCCTTCAAGCCTATCTAGATCCCTCCGCAAAAAAAAAAAAAAACCGGCTCGTTCGCGGGCGAGAGCCGGCTCCCGTCGTTCACTTAAAAGAGCCGGCTCTTTGAGCCGGCTCGTTCGCGACCGACACATCACTAGTATATAACAAAGTATTGAGATGAACTTTTGTTATTGACCAAATACTTATTTTCCACCATAATTTGCAAATAAATTATTTAAAAATCAGACAATGTGATTTTCTGGATTTTTTTCCCTTCTCATTTTGTCTCTCATAGTTGAGGTATACCTAGGATGAGAATTACAGGCCTCTCTCATATTTTTAAGTGGGAGAACTTGCACAATTGGTGGCTGACTAAATACTTTTTTGCCCCACTGTATACCAGCAAAAATAAAATGGTGTCACGCATTGCACAGCATGTGCAGCATCCACAGTTCTTCTCTGAGCTGCCCTTTTTAACATGTGCCTTTTGGATGGCGATCTGCAGGTGGGGCGTCCACATGACACGCTGGAGCGCCGCCAAACACTGACACTCCGCTGGAATTTATGAGCTATACACTTATCATGGTTGTCTGCACCCAGATTTTAAAGAGCACGGGGGAGATTACAAACTTAGTTTAGACAAGTTGAACACGAACAACGATAGCAGGGGTTCTGGCAAGTAACCTAATTCAAAACATTTATGAAAATTCACATTAAAGCAAATGTGGCTTAATCATTAGATGGTGGAAGAAATGTCCATCAGTAATAGAAGCAATACTAAATAGTACACATAATAAAGGTCCTGCACTCAAAATGGTGCTTAACTAGAAGTACAAAAGTATTGGTATCAAAATAAACTTAACAAACAAAAGTCAAAGTAATCCATACGCCAATTTTTTTTATCATATATGATTATGAACTTGAAATTAGAAAGAATAATTAGTTCAGATTATCTTGACTGATGACTCATGATATTATAGAGAACAACCACTTTTGAAACATGAATCAACAATATCATTGAATAATATGTTTGAAATGATCATGGTTTGATGTTCTGTAGCACGCAAGGATGTTTTTGTAGTCAGTAGAATAAGGGGACTTTTCGGCAGTATCACAATACTTCATTCAGAATTCAACGTACTCATATTGTGCCAAATGTGATTTGGATATCACACGAGTCCATATTGCAATGACGACAACACTTCAATTATTTCTGCATCCTTTATTAATCATAAAGCTACATTGGAAATCTAACATTAGTAAAAGTGCAGACATATAATCATCAAAATATACTTTTCTCTTGTGTGATTCTTACACTGTTCAATTACTTTTGAGTCATTTTGTCCATGTTTTATGTATTCAGGTGAATTTGCCATCTGTAATCTGAATTATTATTATTAGCTTTTTTATAATGTATATAATACTGTAAGGTATGTTCAGATTTAAAAAAAAGCCAGAATTGCTCAATTACATTAACATAACATTGCTCAACAGACCCATAAAGTAAAACAAATCTGTTTTGTGTCAGACAATAGAAAGTTTTTTTGTACAAGTCTTTTTATTTCATTATAGTGTACAACAATCATTGACATTGTAATATCACAGTACACTCACGACACTCCCCCTTCCCTCCCTCCACCCGCACATGCCCACACAGGCAAAACAAAAAAATGCTTATCAAGATAACTTAAACAACAGGGCCATGAAAATAAACATAAAAAAACAACAACAAAAGAAACCATAAAAGTAAAACAAACAAATAATTATACAATACAGCGACAATGTAGACAATGACAACAACACAACTAGTATTTCCTGCCGTCAGGACTAATAGCCACAGAATGCACCGTTCCATCACTGCTCATATCTCAAGAGTGGAATTTATTAGCAATTTCAATGCTTCCTGTTTTCCAATATCACCACATTAGAAACAGTTGTTCAGAAACACAAGCAGTCCATTGCCCATCTGTGCTATTTCACAATCCTTACACATTTGCAGCAAGCTGACGGGTCCGTTCTGTGGCTCACAATGAAGCAACAGACTCTGTCTGAGCGGCATGCTAATGCCTCAGCTGACAGCTCCGACTGCACATCAACTCTCAGCTAATTTGTCAGTATTTTCTTTTTTAGAAAAGTCTCATCACTCGAACACCACTTGATGAGGTGTTTGCACATGCGCCACATGTGTGAGACGATAGCTGTTGTTACACCGGTTTGTGATGTCAGTGTGGATTCATGCAAATACAGTCATAACAGTGTCACCAGTATTCATCTTTTTTTATTTCAAACTTTAATATATTCGGTTTGTAGTGCACAATGTAAAACAATTGAGTAAGGGGAGAAGTCTAATCCATGATTATTAAAAGGTTTATGCGTAAAGTTGTGTCCTTGGGCAAGACACTTCACCCGAATTTGCTCCTGTTGGTATTGTCCACAGTAGATGACCATTACATGTATGATCTGTATGTGTAATGTGTATTTGTAAAGCACTTTGAGAGTCTTTGATAAAGCGCTATAATAAATATAAGGATTATTATTATTATTATTATTATAAAAACAGCAACACTTTACCCATTGGTTTTATATATACAGTCTATGGTTTAAATGCTATTAAACTGCTACAGTCATACGTTATATAATATATATAATGTAACTGAATATCTTTTCAGTAAAATACATTAGACCACATAACATTTCTCACTTATATCAATTCTCAAAGTCATGATTAAAAAAAAATGGAATAACCATGTTTATATTAAATGTCTTTCATATGTGTACATATCTCAATTTTACTATACTATAATTAGTCTTTAGGCTCATGGGTCTACTGTTTTGTTGCTAAAATATATAGAAATAAACAGAAGGCTGTGCTTAAAGACTAAATATAATGTGAGAAAAAAATATATTTTCAGCAGTTTTGACACATTTAGAGAATGTCTTCATGTGTTTAGGCAACCCAATAGAACTCTAACATCACATGTGTGCTCCGTGTATCACTGAAGAAAACATCATCTGCTGTTCCTCTTTGAAAACAGCATTGCTCTGCCAGTGAAGACAACATTTTGTGAGATTAACAGCAACATGATCACAAAGAAGATACTTAATAGCCAGCAATACAGTTAAGAACCGAAATATTTATAACAAATGTTGCCTATGTTTAGATGTGTTTAATATTAGCGTCATTTATTTAAGTAGAGAAATAAAGCGATTATTCTGCTTCCCTAACATTCTTTTAAACTAGTGGGAAGAAAGCATCCAACATACATTTATGTTTATTTCTCTATTCTTTTTGACACTACTAGAGTTCTACGAAATTCCCAAAAGGTAGGAGTACACTATGCTTTATTTAAACCAAATATTTTAGAAAACTTACTTAATGTTGGTAATGAACTGGTTTCTGAATACTACTAATACTGAATACTGGTTTCTTGGTAATAACTATCAGGTGAAATCTATCCACCCGCATTTCCTCCCCTTGAACAAATTCCTGGTATTCGAACAGCAAAATATTCCCTGGAAAAGGAAACTTGTCTAAGATGTCTTCAGCTGACTATTTCTGGGAATGTAATGTACACCTGTACTTTGTTATGCAATGTCTTTTAACCTTTTGCTGTACAACTGAAATAGCCATAGTCCAGCCGTACACAGCATGACGGAGCACAGTATGGGGTCCTGCTGACAGACCCTGCAGAGCGATGCACAGATCAGATATACCGAAACAGCATGACTGCCAAAAACTGACATCATGAACCGGAATGAGTCCTGGCCAGATGTCACTGGAACTGAATCACAACTGCATAAAGAACAATTCTATTGAAAATATCTTAATCAAAAATAACCTGTTGCTGACTGGTTCTACTTCCATCTAAGTGGGCTCTATCCATACGTCAGTATGAGCGTCATTCCTTATGTTTCTTCTCTGTGTCAATTTGTTCCAGGTGCCAGTGAAGCTTCCTCTTCAAAGAAGCCCCGCAGCAGAGGCCTTTTCAACAGTTTCTTCTGCTGTCTATGTCGCAAGGAATCTGAGCCACCTCCACAGAAAAACAATGCCCCCCTCTTGGTAGAAGAAAATGGGACTCTGTCAAAAGTAAGTTTTCCGGGGGGGAATTGGACTCCTTCTAACCCCCCAGCTTAGATTCATTTATTTCCTCTGGACTTTTGTTACCTTATCTCTCATTTTCTATACTGTCCTCTGTCAAATAAAGTTGGAGCTGCAAAACAATGTAAGTTCCTCTCTCCCCTTCTTCCTCTTGATATGTACTTTCTCACGCTATCGAGCATCATGTGGTCAGCTTGATTGGCATGAAACATGTTTTCTTGGCTCAAAGCTTTCCTTATTTACAGGAGCATCTTTTCTTGGCAGCTAAGTAGTGTGGCAGTGTTGAAAAGCACCCCATGTTCAGACATCTGTCAAGATGACTGGACGACACAAGACGGAAAGAAATAGTGTAAATATTAGATGTGACCGGAAGATCACTGCATCGCAATGAGCAATGAAACATCTACTGTAGATGTGTCACAAGCAAGGCAGATTACACTTATCATCAGGTGTCAGTTTTAGTCTCTTTACCTCCTGGATTCATGTTGGTTTAATTATAGAGACTATAAATGATCATCAATATGAAATACTCTTCATACTGAAACTTGTTTAAATTTGCCACATGTGAATCATTAGGATGTTTACATATGTTAAGACATATCCGGGATTGACCACTATCACATTACGTTACATTTTTGGACAATTGACAATACTCCCTGTGGTTTTACTGAAGATATTCTTGGAAAACAGCATGACTTTTGGCAGTTATGGTCTACGGATCAAGTGGTCGAGGCGTTTTCAGGTGTCAGATGAATGTCTTAGTTCAGCCTTTTATAGAGATTTGATATTCCAGAAGTTATTTGTCACGTCTTTCCAAGTCCCCAAAATAAATGTCTTGGTCTCTGGCAAAGGGGAGGGTCGAGTCAAGTGCTAGGCTCAGTTTTGGTTGTGACAAGCTGTCATATCAACGTGCATGCTGCTCCTGTTGCTGTTACTCTCTCTGGGGGCTGAGTGCTCAGTGACTCCCCCCACCAGCACAGTGAATATCCTCTCTGAATGGATCCTCCAGTTATCTGCCAGTCATTTGGACTTACACTCGGCATGATCAGGAACCAATGCATGGAGTAACACCGTTGGACAAACACAATTCAGATTGAGAAATCATTTCCTGATGTATTTGGAAAACTCCGATCAAAGTAAGGCCCCCGGGGAGAGGGAGCCGTCTACTCGGGCCATGATTGCGGAACAATGCCAGGATCCAAAATTAACAGAGGCTGCAGATTTAACCAGCCCCTCAAAGGGAAGTGCTGAACTTGGCATGGAGGTCCTTGTGGAATATACTGAGCAGACTGTTATCAGCAAAGAAAGTGACCCTTCTATCCTTTGCTTAGAACATTGCAACATGGACAGAGATGAGACTGAAACCTATTGCAACGGACACTCTGAGGGATTTGAGAAATACCCAGACCGATTTTTTGAATCCCACCAGGTCCTTGATCAGTGTGAGACTTCGGGGTTAAGCCAATCATTAGACGACTTTGAGTGTTTTAAACCTCTCAAGTCCTCTGAGCACTGTGATAATCATAGCTTAGCTTCCAAGTGTACTTCTTGCTGTGAACACTGTGCAGAACACCTCCAATTATTTCAGCAATGCAAACCCCCTGACCAACAGTTGGAGGCTTTTGACTTTGAGCCAGACACATTGGCAGTGAACTGTGACAGTTTGGAGCAGTGTGACATGTCTGATTTCACACCTGAATGCACAGAACACCTGGAGTTCCTTCAACAATACGAGCCCTCAGATCAGCAGAGTGAGTGCTTTGACTCTGAGCCAGACACATCAGCAGAGGATTCTGAGAAATGTGAAATGTCTGGTGGTTTGACACCTGACATCTCTGACTCCGTAGACTTATTGGACTGTGGCACGGAACTTTGTGAGAACAATGAATGCGCAAATGATGAGGATGAGGAGAGATGTCCACCTAAACAAGACGACGAGCAATATGAAACGGAGACTATTGATGATGAGTCTTCCACATTATCAGAGGATTCAAATTCCTCTGACATTGACACACCAGTTCACGCTTATTTTGATGATTGTGAAAATGTTGGCTTTGCAAGCGAATGTTGTGCGGTTCAACAGCTAACTGAAGACAACTGTCTGCAGGCACCAGACATGTCCACAGATGACTCTGAAATGTGTGAAACGGATTACTCTGAAACAAATCAACAATGTGCTTCCTCAATGCAGTGTACTGATCAGTTTGGCACCGAAGATGATTCTTCAGATTGCTCTTCTATTGAAACCAAATCCTTTAAGACTTGTCCAGATTGCAGCATTCCGTCAAATCAATGCTCCGATTCATCTGAGGAATCCGAAAAAGAACCTCAGGAAGACGATGGAAACGATGAAGACGAAGGAAGTGATGAGCAAACACAGTGGGAATCCTTTGAAGATGATGAAGAAATGGATCAGATAAATATGAATGAAATGAATGAAGATATTAAGAAAACACCCACTGCTGATATTGTTATTGAGGAATACTTCAATCTATTTGACAGTGGCGACTATTACGGACACGCGTTCGCCAAAAAACAACGTTACATCTCGTGCTTTGATGGCGGAGATATGCACGACAGCATAGCGACATCCGAGGCACAGAAACTTGCCAAAACGAAATGCAGATCTAATGAAATCAATGAGGATATTCATGTCCAGGAAACTGATACGTGTTTTGATGCTTCTGACGGGCAAGAATATGAAGATAGTTCTGAGGAAGATGCAAGTCAGAGAGATGACGTGTCTTCAGGGTCAGAGCAACAGCAAGAATACTGGAGTGTAGAATCAGAATCAAGTTTAGCAGGGGATGAAAATGAAGAAAATAAATTGGAAGCCGACGATCTTTACGCTGAGAACAATGAGGAAGAAGAGTGTGATGAGGATCTCTATAATAACGATGAAAGTGAGGCCTGCCTGTTCTCTGGTAATGAGGATAATATGAGTGCGCCATGTTCAGAGGACATCTCTGTGGAAGGTGATGCTTATGAAGATGAAGCCTCTGTTGCTCAGAATAAGGAATGTCTTTATACCATTGGACATTTACAGACAGCTATTGTTACAGAGCCTGAAGAAATATGTATGGCATGTTCAGAAATGGAACCATATTGGTCACTTGTAAATCAAGAGGAAAATGAAGAAATGTTTGAGTCTGGTATTGAGGATTATTACGCATTTCAGATTCATAGCCTACAGACATCTGTTGAACAAGCCCTAAATAGATGTATTATGGACGGAAGATCGTCCGATCAAATCCTTGGGTATGCTTCAAGGATAGAAGGAGATGCTCTTTTGACTGAGTTACGAGTTAACCCTGGACTTGTAATTACTGAAGTTATTGAACTAAGGGAGGATTTAGCAAACTGCTGTGTTGTTGAAAAACCATCAGATGAACAATCCTCAGAATCAGGTGATGACTGTGGATACCGGGACATTTCAAGAGTAATCCAACCTACTTTAGATCTCATTCACAGTGTTTCACGAGTTGTGAAACAGGATGACACACAGGTCAGAAGGACGGAGGAAAATGAGGCCTCTGAAGAAAGCACCAATTTAGAAGAGGAGCAGAGTGACGATGAATCCTCTGAGCCTTGTGAATGCGAGCACTGCGTTCCACCAATAGAGGAGGTATAATAATTATTTGCACCTAGGCTGTGAATTGTTGGAGTGGATACAGTTGAGTTCTGAGAGCTGTGTGATCCCAAATATGTCTGTTAATTATGTAGGTCTATTTTTGAATCATTAAGACTGTAATGCCAACTGTAGCAGGGAAGAAGTTATAGGAGATCTTAGCTTAGCAAAGTGTGTGGTATCTGGGTCAAACTCCATTATCCTCAATTGGCCGTTCACTCTACCACAGTGTTTCTCAAACCTTTTCATACCAAGGACCACTTAACCAATAAAAAAACACTCGCGGACCACCTAACTCCACAAATATCCAAAATCACATCGTTTTTCTAGAACAGATTACAAATGGCCTGAAAATTGTACAAACAAGTGGCAACATGTGTGATGAAGGTGTTGTGCTGGGCTATATCATACCATCGAAAGTGAAACTTAAGCTCGCTCCACTGCGGAGATATTCCCGCGAGAGTACGTAAAACTTTAATTTATTAATTAATTTAAAATGTGAAATTGTACCAATATACTCACGGACCACTAGGGGGCGCTCACGGACCACCAGTGGTCCGCGGACCACACTTTGAGAAGCACTGCTCTACCAGGATAAACACATGCATCAGTGTTACAGGCAGCCTGTTTAGTTGCGCCAGCTTGTTTTTAGCATCAACAAACACCGATCTCTGACCACATGTTGAGGGACGAGCCACACTGTGATGATATTTACATGCTCTATCAATGCGGCAGCAGCTGTAGCATCCAAGGTTTCCTGTAACCCCTCACACAAACACCACAACACAAATCAGTGACAAGAAACACACAATGAGCTGTAAGTTCTATATGAGAAATTGGGATGGTAAAGTCTTACATTTAATGTCACTACTTTTATGTTGCTCCTTGTATTCTAGGGTTGAAAGTTATAATACAATTTTATTTAGGGTAAGCATTGAGCATTAGGTCTAAACTTTCTTCTGGTCTTCAGGTTCCAGCACAACCGTTACTCCCACGGATGGAATCGAATGATGCAGGGAAGATCTGTGTGGTGATTGATTTAGATGAAACACTAGTGCATAGTTCATTTAAGGTAAGTTGGCCTGTATGATACACTTACTCATATGTATAAGTAATGCTCTGTTTACAGATATACAAACAATCAAAGAGATGTATTTAAAGACCTAATTAAAAGATAAGCTGATCCAAAACCGAAACAATAATTGTCATGTCCGTGCAGATAATATGTGCCACCATTTGTAGGATATTATGTGGTGAAAGCACCATAATGTATTCAGATGGTATGATTTTTGTTTGTTGAAATATTTGATAGCTTTAGTGAAGAAAGTTGCAGTATATGTGTCGCTCTTAGTTCATTTTCATCTTAGTGTCCCATGGATCTGTGTGAGGCGGGTTAGAGTCATGCAATGTTGTCTGTCATATTTTAAACTCATGATTTCAAAGTATTACTTCCTTATTTAAATCTAAGCTTTAAGGAAGACAAACATGTAACACAAGAAAACATAAGAGCAGCTACTTCCCAAAAGCACTTGACAAATTGATTAAAATAAATAAATAATTATATAAATAGAAACAATTAAAGGTAAGGTAAGGCACATTTCAGAATCAGGGCAATTCAAAGTGTTTACAAAATACATTAAAAGCATTAAGATAAAATGCAAAAAAAAGACATTATGAATTTACATTTAAATATATTCAAATGCCAAGAGATTAAAACAATCTAAAATAGAATGATCCACTTTCTTGGTTTTCGCTAATGAATACGTCTGCTGATGGATCTTTAAGTAAGACGATCTCTACTAAAGATAAATGCACCATTACGTTTTTCCAAATCCTGCTGAGAAACAAGTCCTTTAATCCTGTATTCTTAGATGATAATATGTCTAAGGTCTGCATATTTATGGTAACTTATTTTTGTTTTGTTTTATAATCTAAGCCAGTGGAAGCTTATAAAGTATGTTAAAGCGAAGAGGCCCCAGGGTGGAGCCTTGAGCAACCCCAAATGTCATATTTGTGTGCTCAGATATGTTACTACTAAAAAATGTGTTGTCCATATCCTTTGAGTAGCATTCAAACCAAGTTTGTCAGCAATGTTTTGTGGTCAACAGTGTCAAATGTATTACTAAGATCAAATAATACCAAGACTGAAATTCACATACATATTTCATACGAGTTGATGAGACGTCCCCAGGGACGTACTGGCCATTGGGAATACCGGGAGTTTTCCCGGTGGCCCGGTACCGAAGTGGGCCGGTCGGACAATTCACTAGCACCCCCCCCAAAAGGGGAGTTTATATATTTTAGACTGTTTAATTGATTTGAATTCAGCAGTTTTCTGTACTCTGCTCAAATCTGGATCTATTATAAGAAGTTGGTATTATATCCAAACATGACGCATATTCAATCCAATGAAAATAACTAGTGTTTGCCCAAAAAGTACCCTAGCTTCTGAATTTATTTCCTGTTTATTCAGCCCACTAATTATGCACAGTAGTGTTCTTAGTACTTTAAGTTCCCTATTGGCCTGTAGACTTTACATTGTGATTATGTCACACATTTTAAATTGCTCCTTTCAGCTTGTGGAAAGTTCTACAAATAAAATACCTCCATCGATGAAAGTCATGATGCAACGAGTCATAATTGACCTTTTGAGGTGTCCTGTCAACAGTTTTACAGATGTTGACAGAGGACATTTTACAATGGTGATCTATGGAGAAATAATTTCCTGGCCTCAGGGGGATTTCCTGCTGCAATGCCCAGAATGGCCAATAGGTCAAATTGAAAGCCAAGCTAAGCCTTATCGAGTTCTCAAAATATATCCATGCCTGTTCCTCCCGCACTATATCAGTAGACAAGCACCACGGATCAATTTACTTAAGTAAAAGCTTGCAATGAAAACAAGAAACTAAGTCATATTTTAGTCCATATTACATTTAAAAAAAAATATGTCAACAGTTTTCATTGAGGAAAACTATGTCAAACTATGTCATGACTTTCTTTGACTAAGATAAAACTAAAATGCCCCTTTACTTTTAGTAAACTAATACTAAACTTAAGTTAATATGTTAAAACACATCACGGACATTTGACACAGGACTAAGATTAAAAAACAAACAAAATCTAAATTACCATCTAAATTAGTGAGCATCTAGTCTTTTCCCACTTGTTTAATTTGGTTTTACGCACTTCTATAACCTTCTTTTTAAAATAATTGTGGCCTTTAATTACTGAAAGGTCATCAAGTTTATCAAAAAGCTAGTACCCTTTCATTGACTATGTGCTATTATGCTTCTATGTTGACTGTTAAAACAAACAATCTACTTGCCAAGGCAAAAATAGCTATAGGATTTGCACTACATCATGTTGCATATTTTTAGGATGCCCATGACTTATTTTCATCGTAAAGGACCAGGCTCATGTGGCACTTAAAGATTAACCAATTATTTGATGGATGCGCTGGTTTCACGAAGCAAAACCCACCTGCACCCTAAAACCAAAGTAAGACGTTAAAAATGTTATTCAAATCAAAGTTTGATATTTAACTGTTAACTGCAATGTAATTGAATACTGTAAATAAAAAAAGGATCAGCAATATGGTACACTACACACCTTTATGTATTCTCCGTATCAATATACTGTGAAATACTTTCTTATAAAATATCAAATGTAACATTGTTTCTACAAATAACCGGCTGTCTTTTGATCAGTTTGATACCTTTTAAGGTAGCATTTAGTGAACAAAGTAGTCAATGCCAGAAGTCAAGGCTCCTGTGTCACGACAAATTATGTAATGTATGCCATGTGGTGTTTAGTCCTTCTCAGGTCACAGACTGTCCTAAAGGCTGTCACTGGATATTGCCACCATGTGTAAACAGGGTCAGACTCTGTAAACTCCATGTTTAACACAAGGTGGATAATAAAACTCACTTTTACTTTGACACACATACTAAAAATAGCCTTAGGTAACACGGCTTTGAAGTAGGTGGTAGGTGAAAGGCAGAGAAAAGCCATTGTGCTGTGAACTCGTTTTTTTAAAGCTTTTAATATGCAATTGAATATTGAATATATTAATTAAAGAACAGGATGGAATAAAACACACAGATACAAATGTAGTTTATTGGTGTACAACCGCAGAGTATTCAAGTATTAATATCACTTTTAAACTTTTTCAAACCTTTCTAGAGTAATACGATTACCCGTTTTGGGTTGGTTTAGTATATAAATCATTTTCTATAAGAAGCCACACAAAGCTGTTAGTCACATAACCAATATAAGCACTTTACCAGATGTTCTATTTCTACTGTAAAAGTCAAAAATGTAACCCAAAAATAAATACTAACAATACAGTACATTGCACTAAAT
Source organism: Gymnodraco acuticeps (assembly GCF_902827175.1). Lineage (NCBI taxonomy): Eukaryota > Metazoa > Chordata > Actinopteri > Perciformes > Bathydraconidae > Gymnodraco > Gymnodraco acuticeps. The sequence goes on along the minus strand of NW_022990274.1, from coordinate 5,248,369 downwards.
GTTTTCTAATTTGAGCATTTTATCATGATGATAAAAAATCTAAATGTTCAAATATTGCAAAACCAAAATGTATTCATTAGGATGTATGTAAGCGGCTTAACATTTAAACACATAATTGATTTATATTTGCTTTTGTTCTGAACCTTTATTAATAGAATAAAGATCCTAATTGCTCAAATCAATGACGAGTATAGGACAGATGCATAGGATAGGAAAATGTAATAGAATATATATATTTCTTGCACTATAGTATTTGAAGATATAACCATACAGGAGACAAAGGAAAACATGAAATGTAATATAATACAAACAAATGTGTATATATATATAAATACTTTATGTTACTCCCAAAGCTAATATTCATTAGCTACCAACTTCATCCCACCATACCAAAGAGCATATCTATCGTCTCCAAATTGTACTCTCAGTAAAATATTTTTTTCTAAGTAAATACATGATACTAATGCTTAATATTTAGATTTTCCACAATGGTGCTATCATCCTATTTGACTGTATTAAACCCAGATCTAAAGGGTTTGTCTGAAGATGATTGTGGAAGTAGTAAAAAAATGAGCAACAGGCAAATAAATAGTGGTCGTACAGCCCACTATACACACTTTGTTGCTCATTGTGAACAGAAGGAGATAGAGTACCTGGGCTGCAGGTTACAAGTGAAGCAAGGAGAGCCAGAGTTGGCCGGTCAAACCAGAACTAAACCGCTTTGAATACTGGATGAGCATTTGTACTGACGGTACTGCAAAATGTGCATCAGTCAAAAATACTGTGCATATTAATACGATTATTATTATTCATATTATTACTTTGTATTTATGTGTTTCTGAATATGTTGATATTGAGGGAGATCAGCAAATGCATCAAGCATTTTATTTATTGTTTCTGAAGAGCGTTGTTTTTTTTTTTGTTTTTTTTTTTTTATTTGTTTTTTTATCTAATCCATTTTATTGTATACACAGAAGACAAATGTATTGGGATCAAATAAAATGTTCAACCACCAATTCATATACCCATCCGTAGATCGATACTTCCATATTTACCCTCATTTAAAGAGGATAAATATATATAGTATATATATTTATAAATCCTTTCACACACGGTAAATTAGTAATTTAATCAATAGTTTAGGAAAAACATTTCTTTATTCTTTCGTTTGTCTGTTCCTGTATTCACCGTGTACCACACCCTGCACAGTACATTTTTGGGAAGTCAAGATTCTAAAAATAATGATGATAAACCCTAAATGCACACTCACACTTTCTGTTCGTGATTGATGTTAAACCGATTCCGTCTTACTTGCATTACCTCATAGTATACCAATGTCGGCCATGGTGTAATGCCTTATATAGAAGCTGCTTGGGGTGATACTAACATTTGAGAAGCATATTTCCCATGTGAGAAGTCATGGAAGTCATATTATTTACAGTGTTGTGTTATTTAGAAGATGCTGAGGTGGCACCTGTGTGTCTATTGGACATATCGCCCCCACTTTAGATTTGTTTATAAAACTCAAATGGGAACGTTTGATCATTTTTGGGTAGATCACACAAATATGATTGGATGTGTGTTTAACACGTTTACTTTTTCTTTCAACAGCCAGTGAACAATGCTGATTTTATCATTCCAGTGGAAATTGATGGAACAGTTCACCAGGTAAGCACTAAATGTGCTGTTGCTTCAATCCCAATTCAAATGCATTGTCCATCATTTTACTCTACATAACACACACAGTTAAACAAAACATGTGCTTTTCACTGATCGGACCTGATTAGCAAGACGCTTTATGAACTGTTCAATTCAACACTAAGGGCGAACAATTACAAAATCTTCCATGGTTTGCTTGCTAGCTCCCTGACAGTGCTGCAGCCCGCCCTGTTGATGGCTCCAAACAGCAGGTGGCTATTTACGTGGCCTGACGAAATGAGGAAACCTTGGCAGGCTTCTCAGAAACTGCTGGCCATCAATCTCACTCACATATTATGTCTTGCTCATTGGCACTGGGGAATGGGAGTGACTAACTCCAGCAGCCGTTGGATGGTAACCGCGATCTGTTGTGCTCGGCCTCCAGGAAGACAGACGAGCTTTGTGGTCCAGAGGGCCTGGGTCTGTTTCAAGTAATCCAGGATAGGCTTGTTAAAGTGGGGAAAGCCTATACGGGATGACTTGGTTCAGAAACAAGGCCGCCGGCATCTTAGTGGAAGTAAATAGAAATTCCTGCCAAGGTGTTTACATGAAGTGTCCTTGGATTAAATATATGACGGCTTTAATTTTGGATGTAATAGGCGCTTTCACACCGCAGTACTTTTCCCACTTTAGTTCCGATATAGTTCCGAAATGTCGCGTTCACACCAAAAAGAGCCGGAACTAAAATTAGTTAATGAGAACCTTTTTACCCCCTTTTCCGTCCCTGCTAGAGAGCAGGGACTTTCGTGGGAGAACAAGGTTCCTATTTCTGATTGGCTGGGCGGATTGCAAACCACGCCCCGTAAAACTCAAAAAAAGTTTTGTGAAGCCGCCATTTTATTATCCTCGCATTAGCATTAGCATTAGCCCAGCACACAAACACAGAGAGACTAACTTATGACAACACAAAATAAAACATGGGAGCGGTGGAGATGAGGAGGTGTCGGCGTTCTGGCGATTTACTCGGAAGGCTTCAGTAGAAGCTGCTGGGAGTCCCAGTAGCTTCTACTGAAGCCAGTCCCCAACTCCGAGGACTTCCGGCCGGGGACTTTGGGCGGCAGTATACGCCGTGAAGTGATTTGCGGCCTGCCAGTAAACCCAAAGCAGAAGAAGAAGAAGTGACGTCAGCGGCTTAATTTGCCTAATCCTTCCCCAGGGACTTATTCCGGTGTGAACGCGATCTGTACTTAGTTCATGAGAACTAAAGAGTTCTCATGAACTAAATTCTGATGAACCTTTGTGGGAAAAGTACTGCGGTGTGAAAGCGCCTATAGTCACTCTAGCATTATTATTATTACAAACAGAAATTAAAATGGAACCTTTAAATAGTTTGTAGTGGGGTTTTAGGCAGATTTGATCAATCATGTATGTATTACATTGAGAAGATAATGGTCGGCACGTCCCGAGTTGAAAGGAAATACCATATATTGTATAGTATCGTATAGTGCAGCAGAAACCCATTATAAAATGACATTTACGTAGGCTTTTATTTCGAATATTTTAACCACTTAAGGTTTTTTTTCGGGTTATTGTGTGATATTTGGTTTGTTTGAAGTCACACAATAACACAAACTAACCACTTGATGCAAAGGTAAATCTGCAACTTTCAGGTTTAGCAAATAAAAGTATTTTTTTCAATGGAGTCTGTTAGAAGAGAGCTGCTTCAGTTCTTGAACATATCCATTCTCACAGCAAAGTACAGCAGTGAACATATTTTGTAGCGTAAACCTCAACAAACTTTGATTTGTTTAGGTGGGTCTATATTTTAGTTGGCTAAAATTAGTTACATTTAACATGGTACTTTGTATAAGTAACCCCACTTCAAAACATCCAAATGATCCCATTTATCGTAGAGGAAATGAATGCTCACACTGGGTAACACCATCAAATGTAGAGTATTCCAAACTGAAAACTCATCTCTTTCGACTCCACTTCGAGCGATAGATTTATTAACAAAGCACTTATATACTAATAAAGGACTGGCTTATCTATAGCCAGTTGAGTAGCACTTGAAATGTTTGGCTCTATGAAACCTGATGTACTTATATGATTCTGTTTTCTTCAAGGTTGTGTCTTCCTGGTCGAATGTACTTATTGTAAGTCGCTTTGGATAAAAGCGTCAGCTAAATGCAATGTAAGTGTAATGTAATGTAATTCCATGTCAACCAATTCGATGACAGAACTTCCATTTTTGGAGACTGTTATAGATATATATTAAATATAATATAAAAAAGCCTACATTTGGTCAGGAAGATAGATTTCTCTGTTATATTTCAATAACCTGCCATGTGACAAAATGTGTCTTCAGAACATCTGTTCAGAAGTACAAGGACCATTTCCTATACTTCTATATTTTTCCCAATGAGTAGTTTGTGTTCCTGATCATGCACCTCAAATGTGCCTCAACTTTTGATTTGTATTCTCTTATACCTTTGTGTTCCTCCTCCAGGTGTATGTGTTAAAGAGACCCCATGTTGACGAATTCCTCAAGAGGATGGGAGAATTGTTCGAGTGCGTCTTGTTCACTGCAAGCTTATCCAAGGTCAGCCTCCTGTTCCTTTTCAGTGTAACACATTGGTCAAATGTGACCCATTATAAAGAGGTTGGCAGTTGGCAGATTGACACAATCACACTTGACACCTGTTGGAGGATTACTGGAAGCCTAGTGCCGTGTCCGTGTCTCAGACTGCAACCTCAGACTTCCTCTATTTGTGATACCTGTCAGACATTTTGACCTCTCACATTTATTTACTGTGTTCACCTTAACTTAACTTTTCAGGTATCCGCTCGTTTATGACTCACCCACACTTGAATAACTATGTTTTAGTTGCCGTTTGTCTACGGCACAAACAGACTGCATCATAACAACAAACAAATTTAGCGACTAGCTGATGAACAAAGTCGAGAGATATTATTCCCTCAGGAGGGGGTGGAGGCCAAAATGGAGCTTAAAGCTAAAATTCATAATATATATTAATTTAAGCTTAAAGCTTTTTTATAATACTTTTTTTTTTAATTAAGCATTAAATGTAATTTGGGGCCAAACAAACACAACTCTAAATAGTTGCTAATGTAGCTTTGTCTTCTAAAAAGGGATTTGATTGCTAATAAAGTACACACTTTAAGTTGCTACATATTAACTAATATTTTAATGATATGTTAATAACTTTATTTTGTTGCCCCCAAGTGGCAAAAAACAGCTAATGCAACTTTAACTTTTAGTAAGTAATTAAAGGTGGGGTAGGTCATTTTGGAGAAACCAGCTTGAGTGCGCTAGAATTTGAAAATACACAGCCGGAAAAAATCTGCCCCTTCCTTACAGAGCCCCTCCTCCAACACACACGAACGCGCACATGACCAATGAGGGCACGAGGTAAGTTTGTGCACAGATGGAAGGCTGACAGGCAGGTAGGCCATCCAGTCATTTCAGCCGGGCCGGCTAAAATGATTGGTCGTGCTTTTTACAGCACTACGGCTTCCACAGATGACATTTTTTAATGCACTTCAGATATTCATTGCTATCGGGATGTTAAGAGCATTCCATGGAATATAACAAAAAGTGTATCTCGAGCCGGTTTCTCAAACTTACCTACCCCACCTTTAAGTGTTGTTTAGTTTTTTACCTTGTGAGGATTTACAGCTAGGGATTGGAGAGTAAATCATTTAATCGTAGACTGCGAATAGAAATCACTCACAAGTTCCTTGATAATCGTGAAGACCACTAAGGAGTGACTTGAAGTTGTGGAGGGACGGGAATGATTAAGCATAATTGAAGAAAATAAACTGACACAAAGATTCTATGTTTTCTTTATTTAGTTCTCCTTTATATATGCAAGGGGACCTTAACCATTTTAATATATTGTTATGATATCCTTATTTAAGATAATTTGCTTTCACAAAAAATATTGTGATGCAATGAAATGATTCCAGTATGGGTTAGTGCCTTTTAACGAATTGAAGGATATTTTTTAAGATTGTCAGGATAATATCGTAAACAGCAATAAGTTTGAACTTCCTTTTATTCTAACTTAGTTTCTGCCATTAAGTTTAATATTCTTTAGTTTGTGTTTTTAAATGACCAATATATACCCATACCCATAGAGTGGGGCAAAAAAGTATTTAGTCAGCCACCAATTGTGCAAGTTCTCCCACTTAAAAAGATGAGAGGCCTGTAATTTTCATCCTAGGTATACCTCAACTATGAGAGACAGAATGAGAAAAAAAATCCAGAAAATCACATTCTCTGAATTTTAAATAATTTATTTGCAAATTATGGTGGAAAATAAGTATTTGGTCAATAACAAAAGTTCATCTCAATACTTTGTTATATACCCTTTGTTGGCAATGACAGAGGTCAAATGTTTTCTGTAAGTCTTCACAAGGTTTTCACACACTGTTGCTGGTATTTTGGCCCATTCCTCCATGCAGATCTCCTCTAGAGCAGTGATGTTTTGGGGCTGTCGCTGGGCAACACGGACTTTCAAACTCCCTCCAAAGATTTTCTATGGGCTTGAGATCTGGAGACTGGCTAGGCCACTCCAGGACCTTGAAATGCTTCTTACGAAGCCACTCCTTCGTTGCCCGGGCGGTGTGTTTGGGATCATTGTCATGCTGAAAGACCCAGCCACGTTTCATCTTCAATGCCCTTGCTGATGGAAGGAGGTTGTCACTCAAAATCTCACGATACATGGCCCCATTCATTCTTCCCTTTACACGGATCAGTCGTCCTGGTCCCTTTGCAGAAAAACAGCCCCAAAGCATGATGTTTCCACCCCCATGTTTCACAGTAGGTATGGTGTTCTTTGGATGCAACTCAGCATTCTTTCTCCTCCAAACACGTCTAGTTGAGTTTTTACCACAAAGTTCTATTTTGGTTTCATCTGACCATATGACATTCTCCCAATCCTCTTCTGGATCATCTAAATGCTCTCTAGCAAACTTCAGACGGGCCTGGACATGTACTGGCTTAAGCAGGGGGACACGTCTGGCACTGCAGGATTTGAGTCCCTGGCGGCGTAGTGTGTTACTGATGGTAGCCTTTGTTACTTTGGTCCCAGCTCTCTGCAGGTCATTGACTAGGTCCCCCCGTGTGGTTCTGGGATTTTTGCTCACCGTTCTTGTGATCATTTTGACCCCACGGGGTGAGATCTTGCATGGAGCCCCAGATCGAGGGAGATTATCAGTGGTCTTGTATGTCTTCCATTTTCTAATAATTGCTCCCACAGTTGATTTCTTCACACCAAGCTGCTTACCTATTGCAGACTCAGTCTTCCCAGCCTGGTGCAGGTCTACAATTTTGTTTCTGGTGTCCTTTGACAGCTCTTTGGTCTTGGCCATAGTGGAGTTTGGAGTGTGACTGTTTGAGGTTGTGGACAGGTGTCTTTTATACTGATAACGAGTTCAAACAAGTGCGTTGTGAGTTAACGAGTGGAGGACAGAGGGGGCTCTTAAAGAAGAAGTTACAGGTCTGTGAGAGGCAGAAATCTTGTTTGTTTGTAGGTGACCAAATACTTATTTTACCGAGGAATTGACCAATGAATTCATTAAAAATCCTATAATGTGATTTCCTGGATTCTTTCCCCCCATTCTGTCTCTCATAGTTGAAATGTACCTAGGATGAAAATTACAGGCCTCTCTCATCTTTTTAAGTGGGAGACCTTGCACAATTGGTGGCTGACTAAATACTTTTTTGCCCCACTGTATATAGTTGCTTGATAGCCATAGAAATGCATAGCACCATGTCTCACCCCTGATTCTGCCCTGCTGCTGCAGTACGCGGACCCTGTGTCGGACCTGCTGGATAAGTGGGGGGCGTTCAGGTACCGTCTGTTCCGGGAGTCCTGTGTATTCCACAAAGGGAACTACGTGAAGGACCTGAGCCGTATAGGGAGAGACCTCAACAAGGTCATCATCATCGATAACTCCCCTGCCTCCTACGTCTTCCATCCCGACAACGCAGTATGCTATTTCTATTTATTTCTCTATATTACGCTATACCTATTTGTTGTTCACTAAAATCTTTTGGGGAAAATGACCATTTGTATATCAATTACTCACCACAAGTTCACTCAATTCTTTAAGAAAGTTTTACACAAGAAATGTTGATCAATTTAAGAAAATGGGGGCTGCTTTTTTAACAAAAGCAAACATATATTACAACAACCATTTACAAATGCTCACACAACTGTTTGAGCTTTTTGCAACTACTATATGATTTTTTGAATATTTATAGTTTAATTTATATTTATTATCATTAATCATTGTTAATAATTAGATTAGCAGACAGAGAACCGTGGCAGGTTGGTGCCCCGTGTGAGGCCTCACACGACACCACTCTAGGAACAGATAGTGCAAGCAGCATGAAAGCGGTTGATATAATATGCTCTGAAAAAAAGGAAATATATATATATATTATTCTCTGTTTAGCACACATTATACAGAGGGGGATCACAGCGGCTCTCAGTGACAGTAGCTTTGTTGATGCTTTAGCGAAGTGTCGGAAATCGTTTTCTCAATCAAACTTCATGCTAATGATTCAGAAATCAAGTCTGATTTCTCTCACCAGTTTGTCATGCATTTCTTCATATGTATATGTTATAACTCCCCCATTATACAACACATACTAGTATTTTAAACTTGTGATTAATCATGATTAATCACAGATTATTATTATTGTTATTACATTTTTTAAACAATTGACACCACTATTAATATATACGTATACTAAAAGATAGCACATAGCTCAAATAATTACGTAACACCTTCGGTGAGTAACTGATATTCAAATGATAATTTTGTGAGTTAATGATTACTTAACTACAGCAATAATATACGATTAACTTAAATACTATACTTTTGGAATATGTGATATTTTAAAAAGGTGTTTTAATTCCTCAATACCCTACCTTTTCCATCCTCCAGGTTCCCGTTGTGTCCTGGTTTGACGACATGTCAGACACCGAGCTCCTCGATCTGATCCCCTTCTTTGAGAGACTTAGCAAAGTGGAAGACGTCTATGAAGTCCTCCAGCAGCAGAGTGCTTCCAGTTAACAGAGGCAGGACAATAGGATAAATATTATCACCAGCAGCTGTTGTCAGGGGCCACGGAGGCTGGGGGGCCACCGGCTCCATGCTGCTTCCAACTACAAGGACCACACTGCAAAAAACGCCTCTCATTTAATCCCGTATTCTTACAGTATATCGCATAAAAAAGTGAAGGCAATCTTCCAGCAGGGGTTTGATACTTCTGTATTGAAAGTACGCTAATCCAAAGATTCCTTCCTTTTTCTGTGATAAAGACTGAGTATGAGGCTGAATGACTTGTGTAGGTGTATTGCAGTGCAGCTAGTGTGTTGCTGTTGTCGTGATGTGACAGCAGCGACATGTGTTAGTGTGCTGTAGATTTTGTGAGCAGTTGTTCAGTGCCATTCTACAAACCAACCATCCTTTTCATTTCAGTATCGCATCTAATAGTATTTCAAATAAGTCCTTGAAGACTGTTGCTTAAACCCCAATAACTTCCTTTTTTCTTCTGCCTAACAGGTCGAATTTGTATGTAGTAAAAGACAATCGTTAACTTTAGGGATTCTTGGTAATTTCTATAAAATGTTGTGGCACATTTCACTACATAACAAGTTTTTAAATGTGCTTTAAATACTTTGCACTTCCTGTATGTATGTGGTGGGATAATATTGGTCCAACGTTGCAAAGTGAAGCGTTGTTGACAAAAAAAACTTTGACTCAATAATCTCAGAGAATACTCAAGTGCTTTTTTTCATAAATCTTGTGGGTTTTAAAAAAAAATTAATACCCGTTTTTTTATCTAAAATGACAGAGTTTTATCTCTGAATATAACCCCAGCTCTGTACTATTTTATTATTTATTTATTCACTTATAGTGGCCTTAACACACAGTCATAGTTTTCATTTAGAATCTTTCTCAAAAAATATACTACAGCGTTTGCCTTTAAATGGTGAATAAATGGAATCCATAGCAACTACATGTTACATGACTGATACGGTTTATTTAGTCAATTCTTATATTACTGGCGTCTAATTATTAATGTGTATTAACCCTTTGATATGTTGTCTTGAGCATCATACTTGAAAAAAGCAGATTTTTGGAAAGTTCTGGAAAACCTTGGAAAGCTCCCCACTCCCAAAATGGTGATATTATTTTTGTATATAAAGTGCAAATATCTGGATTTTAAGCAATCATTTAAATTCGTTTTTAAGGTTATTTTACCTAATGTTATATTCTTTTTTTATTAAGTTTTTGGAATACACCTCCTCAGTGTGCGGCCCATCAACAATGCAATCCAATATGTGCAGTTAGGAGGTTTATTTGAAACTTTTTCATGCAAGACATAAATAAGTTTGATTCTTTTAGCCTTATCGAGCTATAAATACAGTTTCAGATGGAAACTCGTGTCGGACATGTTGGATCTGTCCTGATTTACTTTCCCTCAGTCTGGAGCGAGTGTGTGTGGATTTGAGTGTGGCTGCGTCAGTGTTTACACAAAAAAAAGATGATTCGACATGAAAAAAAACATAACCTGCCTTTAAATAATGATTTAACTTTGTTACTGTATGCAACAAGAGTATTAACGTTGTGACTCGAGTAAAGGAGAGTTTTGAAATTGCTGCTGATCGTTGTTAGGATTGACAAAAAAGGACAAGTTGAGATATTTTTACCTTGCATCAATAAAGCATGTTTTATTGAAACAGGTCATATTTCACTACAGTAGTTTTTTTTCTCTCACATCTCAAACACAACATGGCGGAGGTGGAAACAAGGCAAATGGAATATGGAACACATTTTATATGAAAACTATCATTCTTGGCTAAGTTGAAATATTATACCCACTCCATAATAAAACTAGCATTCCCTGATTATCAATCAAGTTTATCAAGTAATTTTCTGATCTATTTCTCTTCTAAATTACCTGATTTTTGGCCCAATGTATTTACATTACAAGCCCTTTGCTGCAAGACATCATTCTCTTCATTCGAACTTTTCATCAAAACATTAAAAAACGATTTCTATACAATGTATAAACGATGAAAGATATTTTGTATTTAATCGATCCTATGGGAGAGGATTAGGACAACATGACATTTATTTTTCTCACAAAAAGTTTAAAAAAAAATTGAATTCGAAGGAAAAAGTCAGAATTCTGAGTAAAACGTGACAATTCTGGGATCAAGGTCAGAACTCTGACTTAAATCTCAGAACTCAAAGAAAATGTAAACTTTTTGTCATATTTCAAAATGGTTGAAACATGTGGCCCTAATCCTCTTCCGTATTCTGATGATATGATGATGATATGAATACATGGCTGTAATATACTAACTTTTTATTTTCTTTGTTGTAATACTGAAGACTTCAAATCTAGGTCACTGTCAAAACAGCCACACAACACCATTGAAATATAATCTGGTACACACTGAGTGCAGATCAGAATATATTTTATAATAAACTAAGGTTCTAAATATTTGTCAATGGACCAAAATAGCTTCTGGAGCAAAACAAGTTAATTAAAAAATTGTAAATATCTTAAAATTCAAGGACCACATGCACATTAAGTGTGTAATTCTACAATTTTAGATATTTAATAAAAACTATCTAGAACTCTTCACTTAGAATATCCATCCTTCCATTTATTCTAACAATATATATATTACAATTATATATTTTTCAGCAAAACAACACAGATGAAACCTCTATAACATGGGACAATATTTACATCCAAACTTTCTATTATGATAACGGCATTGCTTCAAATACATTCACACTTTACTATGACGACTTTTATATGAACAGTCATAAAGACGACTATAACATTAACTGAAAACTTCATGAAAATCCATCACAACCCTGTTTAAACCACTTGTATAGACATACTGTTGTTAAATATATAAGTAAATGTCAATGTTACAATGTTAAAAGCCTTTCATAATATTCAGTCCATGTCAATAAAGTGATGAAAGATTGAAGAAGTCACTCATGGCTCACCTGGGAAATGTAAAAAGAGACACATGTTAGACTGAGGAGCAGAGAACCTTTCTTTGAATTCACCTCATACCTTTAAAAATGATTTATTAAAAACTGGATTTTTTTTTACGTAATCCCGATTATTAGAATCTCTTTTTTGGAAGGTCACCAGTTCAAGTCCCGGCAAGACCAAGTGCTACGAGGTGTCCCTGAGCAAGGCACCGTTCCCTACACTGCTCCCCGGGCTCCGTACATAACGGCAGCCCACTGCTCCTAACACTAGGATGGGTCAAACGCAGAGAAACCGTTTCGTTACATAGTACCTGTACTACGTAATGACAATAAAAGTAAAGAAAAGAGAAAAGCATAACATAATGCCTCATCTGCATATCAAGCATAATATTTCACAAAATGTGGAAAACAAAAATAAAGAATGTGTGGGTTTTTACTCTATTCACCTAGGTCAACAACGTTTATAGTACCATTTATATGACATGTTATTCTTAAAAACATGTCATTTTTTTTATTTACGGCTGTTTACGTTTACGATTGTTTTTTGGAGTGATACAAAGACATATCCGAACGTATTATGTCATAACATTGAAACTTAAACCGGTTTTATCTAAATTATCACATTTGTACATTTAAACATAGCTTCTCTGAAACATGTTATGCAAAAAAAATATTGTCTTGATGTAAGTTATTTAATTGTAAAAATCTAGTTAAAAATGACCCTACTCTCATTACATGTTACTTGTTAGACGCTTTTATCCAAAGCGACTTACATACTCAATACTGTGGGCAATCCCCACAGGAGCAATTTGGGGTGAAGTGTCTCAGGGACACAACGACATGCTGACTGCAGTGGGGTTTGAACCTGTGCTCCCCCGATCCGAACACCAACGCACTAGTCCACTGCGCCACACGCCTCTCATAGTGCAGCACTCATTTTCACCCTCTGTCTGAAACCAGAGCACAGTCTGCTCTGATTGGTTAGCTGGTTTGCTCTGTTGTGATTGGTCAACCGCTGAGAAATGTCCTGCCTCCTATCACATACAATGTGTTGGAGGTCTAGACAATAGAAGCGCAAGTGTTTGTGGGAGAGAAACGCCCAGAGGGATTTTGGCCTTTGCAGACCATTTACATGCACTAAAACTTAACAGCCCACAGGAAAGGGAAAACCCCAAAAAGCATAATAAGGCCTCTTACCTAACCGTACCTAACCTTATCTAACCTCAGGGCAGTACTTGAGTAAACAGACTTAGTTATTTTCCCCCTCTGCCGACAATTATATTTGAGAGGTTTTAATTTCTTTAGGATTTCCTGAGCGTGAGTCCTACTACACAACAGGTTTACAACCTAAGCCAGATGGTGGAACATGATACTCTTTCATTAAAAGCCAACATTATAAAACTAAAAATAGTTGACTGTCCTCCACTTTTAATGTCTGGAGAAGTTTCTGGGATGCGCTCTGTGACCTGCATGCCTGCACATTCAGTCGGACCATAAACACCCTATATTATTTACAGAACTCTAGGAGCCAACACATGTATTAGTGCATGTGCAGTGCCAAGTCATGCAACACACTTTAACAAGCCACCCTGACACTTTCAAATCAGTCTGATGGATTTATGGTGGATTCTTTTTTTTGGTGCTTTGAATGCAGATATAGCGTTTTATTTGAAGAGTTTAGCATTTGGTTTCACTTTCCACAACACTAATATCTAAAAACATAATATTATAAACATACTAAATGATGCTATGTAATCGTCTTGTAGCACTGGTTAGTTAAAGTGATTCATAACAAAAAGGGGTCCCCCGATTGCCTATATTCCCCATAATGCAACACAGTTAATTGTAGCTAAGCTCACAGCTGCCTTTTACTAACATACTCTACTGAGTTGTGCCAAGTTGGAGTCCCCAATTTATTTTAGGCCAGATGAACAAAAACAATAATTGTACCTTTTATTTATTGTTGTTCTTGAATAGATTCAATTGTGTTTATTTCATTTTTATTTTTTACAAAGAAATGAACACATAGAGTAACTCATAACACTAAAAAGCATTATGATTTTTTAATTATTAAATTACATTTTGCATTATAATTATAAATTATAATGCAAAATGAATGCACAATTTACTCTTGGTGGTCATTGTGTGCTTTAAAGTGGACCTATTATGCTATATTGGACAAATATATTGTAGGGCCATACCTATACAAAACATGTCTGTGAAGTTTTTTGCTTAAAATACCAAACAGTTCACCCATTGTAGCCATGCCTCATACTGCTCATACCCCTCTATTGCAGCCCTGTTAGAGAAACGCGGATTTTGGGTTCTTAGCTTGAACAATTAAAAAGAGGAGGCGGAGCTAATGTCTGATCAGAATTCTACCGGAGATAAAGTTAAATTCTGCTGTGATAAAACGCCACCCTGTTCTAAACCACATCAAGGATTATTTCTGAAACAGTATGGAGCTCAAATGCTTTTTCTCTTGCAGGTTTATCACAAGGTGAGTTCTTTTTTTATTTCCTGCTTTTTAAACACACATGCTCTCCAGTACAGGTTAGCTCTGAGTGTTAGCGAGGATTGCTAATGTAAACAAAGACGAGATTACGTCCAAAACATGTCAGGCATTGTTTCTGATAGCAACTTTCTGTGGGTCCGCTGCCGATTTGACGTCATATCGGCAGCAAATCTGTATCCTCTCGTTGTACCCCCGATTTTAAAAGATTTGGGTACGGAGGAAAAGAGAGAGGGTTTATTTTCTGATGCTACGTGAGTTCCCCGACGCACCGGGGACACATATTTATGTATAAAAGACATCACAAAGTGCATTTTGCATGATAGGTCCCCTTTAAGTAAGTAATTTGGTAAATGATAATAAAATAAATCTATGCATGAACAACTCCCAACATGTTGCAAAACTAATTTATTTATTTAACAACAGAACTTGAGCACACTCATTTAACTTTAATGGATTATTAATTTAATTTTGATTATCAAAAACATTACAATGGACATTAACATTTCAATAATGTAATGCTTTCTCAAGAAAACGAATTGTTTCCTGTATGGTTAGAAAGGGATTGAAGAGCATAATATAATGCATATGTTTATAAGTCATTATAGACATGGGCCTCGTGGAAAGATATAACATTATGTTTCATAACCCGCAGTGATGCGCGTGCACTGCTTGTGATGTGTCTGCAGGCAAACAGCAAACTCAAGTCTTTGTCACTAGCTCCATCTAGTGGTTGTTATTTTGAATGGTATCAGTGCTGGACAGAAGTCAGACTTGGTACTTCGGCAGAGGTGTGAAGTAACTAAGTATATTTACTCAAGTATTGTGCTAAATCTGCACGTTTGGTTCTTTAAGTATATATTTAGATGCTAATACTTTTGTACCTTTACTTGAGTAACCTTTTGAATGCAGGACTTTCACTTGTAACAGAGTATTCTTACACTCTGGTTCTTCTACTTTTACTCCAAAAATCTGATACAAGACACATGTTTACATGTTTTACCGAAGTAAAGTTAAAAAGGTAATGGCATCACAATGTACTTTAACAGATGAAACAAGTGAAATAATTAATACTCATTATGCAGAGTGTTCTTTATTTATTTGCATTTTAACATAACCTACCATTTTCAACAGAATAACTTTCCTGTTTAGTAACATTAGTCTTACTTGAGTATTACTACTATGAAATAGTAGGGTGATATTGCCGAATCTTGTGACATTTTGTCATTTTAAAATGGTAGGTGCATGCTGTACATTCCAATACCCACACAACCAAAATGTTCATTATGCCAGATAAATATTTAGCATGTCCCAATACATATGTCCAATGCAGTATCCCAAAATGTCCTACTGCCCTCGATCGCATTTCGCAGTATGCTGCTGGCAAACCTTTGTGTCTATTCATGTATGGATTGAGTCTGACTTCAATCTTTGGTATTGAATCAATGACAGTAGCATATTACTACTGACAGCTCTGACATTGAGATGTACATTATGGTATGTACTTTGGTTTGGAATTGCTTATTTTACTTAATTCAAGATTGCTACAGAACTACTACTAACATAATTTGAATAGGTTAGTTAGGAAAGCAATAGTAAACCTATTATTTAAACTTAATATTATTGCTTTCAACTAACCTAATACACATATGTGTCATTTTACATAATACATTTATTTAAGTCAACATTTCAGTTTATTTTCAGTGTAATTGCACTCCTATTTAGAGATGTACTTTTACATGTTTGAAAGCCAGTTTAGACGGTTTTGAATGTGCACGGCTCAAATGTACTTGTCTCATGCAGGTCTACTGTATCCAGCCAATACAATTGCCAAACCTGAAGTATATGCATGGAATAGAGTTGATTTCCATACTTCCATGCTCAAAAAGTCGTTTTTATATAAAAGGTAATGTTATAAACAAAACACTCTGCTGCTGCTGTGTGGAAGCATACTGGAATCAGATTTGATCACGTAATCCCGCAAAAAGAATGGCTTGGTGACACACATAGCCACCCAGTACAATCTAGTTATTGAACACATTGAGCAGAACACATCTCCTTTGCACATATTCAACAGTATTAGGCTGTTGGAGTTGCAAGACTTCAAGAAGACTGCGTATAAATATCCTGTCCCCAAAAGGTATAATAGCTACAAACAACCATTATGGTTGGTGTTTCCAGAGGAGCTAGGGAACCACATCTAAATCATAGCAGCAGAATCACATGCTGAAAAACCCAACCTCAAAACCCGGTGTCAAGATCACCAACCCAGTCTCACAAAAAAACGTGTAATAGCTACGTTGGTCGACAGGGCTAAACGTAGTATATTCACAAGTAACCCTCTCAAGACGTGACATGGATACAATATGTTTTCCTATTCATTTCTAATGACCAGTGTCCCAACTCGTTCACTAGTACCAGAAAGTTAGTCTCTAGCTGCTAGCCTCAAGCAAAGTTGAGGAGGGGGCTCTCTAACTCAACACACGCAGATGTTGTCCTTCTTAAATCTTGCACTCTTCAGCCCCAATTCAAAAAGAAAAACTTGCTCTTCTTCTACAATGATTACTATGTTAGAGTTATGGCAAAGCTATTTCTGCTCGAGAAACAGTTGCTGAAAAGTTATATTCTGACATATGCTTTAATGCATGGAAAAACACTTTGATTAGCTTCCATATACACAATGAAGTTCCATTTCTAATCAACATTCTTTTTCATCAGGTTGAAGAAACAGTGTCCATGTAACCGCAGCTTGTGTGAGTTCATCAACGCAGAATCAAAGACAAGTTATAATGGTACAGGGAGCTGCAGCAGCAGAGGCTTTCCCCCTCTTCTATCCCTCGCAGTGGCGACTGGTCATTAGGGGCAGGTGGGGCACAGGGCAGGTGGGGCACTTTCTGCTGACCTAGTGTCAGCAGAAAGTATTAAAATAATAATTACAAAAAAAGTTAAAAAAATACATCTTAAAATATATTTTACGATCATGTATAATCATCTGATTCGTCTGTACATTGCTGTTTTCGTCTGTGTTCTTCAAATTAGTGTCTACAGTGTGCCTATTGAGCCGTTTTGAGCGACGTGGGTGAAGCCCCGATCTAGCCCCTCTCTCTCACTGTCTAAGTGAATGGGTGCTGTAAAAACGACACTGCGCATGCTCAGTCTTCTCAAAAAAAAAATCACCATGGGGCACTGAGCTGACATCATGGATGTATAATAAGAACTGGATACAGCGTGGGAGGCGGGGCCTCGTTCATTTCTATGAGAGTTGCTCATTGGCGCATGAAGACAAAATGGCCCAACTTTTAAGAGGGCGAAACGTCACGAAAGTATTCATATAATCATATAATCCGTTCTTATTGGGCATCCATGGGTAAAGGTAAAACTCATGTAGGCTAGTACTGAACACGTCACATGAACGTGCCGGGCCGCGCGGTCCCGTGGGTTGGATCCGCGTTCATAATGCCGAGGGAAATAACTCTCAGAATAACGTTATTAGCATATTATTACAACTTGAGGAACGAATATTTTTAACAAGTGTTCATACTGGGTAGTTTATTTAGTTTAAAAAAAAGTATCCAACGATTTACAGACGTGTCTTTCCCAATGTAAGTCAATGGGAAAAAGTGTTTCCGGGCCCAGTGACTGATACGGAAGTGTAGTATCGCCGTGTGGCCACAACAAATATATTCCTCAGAGTCCGAAGAAGGCTTTGCTGATTGCTGCACCGATAGAGTGGGAGTGGAGAGGATGGGATGGCCCCCTGCAGTCCTGATCTCAACCCCATTGAACCCCATTTTGGGATCAACTTGGGCTGCTGTCAGAGTGACCAACACAACCACGTTGGCTGAGCTGGGACAAATGCTGGTTGAAGAATGGGATGCCATCCCACAGCAGAGTGTGAGCAGGCTGGTGACAGCATGAGGAGGACAGGCTATTGTGGCTGTTTGGTTCTTCCACACGCTACTGAGGCTGCTTGTTAAAATAATCAATTGTTAAACAAACAACACCACACAAGAGTCAGCAGAGCTGTTTGGCATTGGCAGAGGAGATTTGTCACATTTTTCATGGGCGCACCCCGCATACTCAGCTCTGCTGCTCATCCCACACATGCTTGTTCCTCACAAATGTGGTTCCATTGAAAAGGTAAGAAAACAGGCTTTCCAAAGGTATAAGATTAAAACAAATCTTAACACGAAAAGCATTGTTACAACATAGAAATCATCTACACATTGCCTTACTTTTATGTTAAGTTTACAATCAAGTTTTCACAACACTCTTTTATGGACTTATGACAATTGAATGTCAAGTAAACTGTTGCAATAGAGAATTACCAACAGCAGGTTCTTCTGTTACTTACTGATCACCCGCAGCTGGGCTCTGCTCTTTGCTCTCCCGGAGGTGAACTCCACCTCCCCCCCCATGCTGGGGGAGGTGTGTGTGAGGGTCAGCCTGTGCACCGTGCCCATCTGCTCCAGCAGGACCTGAGCGCTGGGCAGCAGTGGCTCCCCGTTCAGAGTCCACAGCGGAGCTTTGAGGACGGGGACGGAGACCTCACACTCAAAGCAGGCCTCCCCGGGGGTCTTCACCTCCACATCCTGCAGCTCTCGGACCAGCAGCTGTGGCTGGGCTGCTCAGGGGGAACACAGAGGAAGAGGTTAGGGAATTGTGAGTTTGGGGAGTTTGTCAGTCAGAAAGCTTTAGCATGTATTGTACTCAGTGGTGGTGATAGGTAGATATTTCCCAGGTCACATCTCAAATCAGAATCCGTTTTTTGGTTGTCTTTACAAAGGCTCTATTCTGCTTTTTGGGGTTTTACTTTCCTGACGTGTCTTCCATAGGTTTTTGTGCATGTGATGGTCTGCAAAGGCTAAAACCCCCAAAGTTCCTCCAGAGGGAGTTTCTGTGTTCCACGCCCCCCCCCCCCCCAAGTCTGAAACACCTCCATTTGAGTCCTTTGTTTACTTCCGTGACATATGTACATATATGACTATGTAACCCTCGCGCTTCTATTGGCTAACTCTCTAATACATTTTGCGGGAAAGGCTAAGGGGCAGAACAACTCTAAGCAGTTGACCAATTACAACAGAGCCGGCCCGCTAACCAATCAGAGCAGACTGGGCTCTGGTTTCAGACAGAGGGTGAAAAGAGGTGCTGCAGCATGAGAAAAATAAAGAGCTTTTTGAACATTAAAGCATAGAGACATGTCACAGTAGAGACACTACATACTGATATACACCTGAACATTATAGTAATAGGGCCCCTTTAATTCTCATGATAAAGTCACTAACTTGGGGCTGTTTGAAATATCATACTAACATGGTGTTAAATAAAGCTCTGTTTGTAGTTCATTCCAAATGCAAAGTATGAGATGCCGGAAACTACATTCAAAAATAATTTCCAAGCATAACAAGTGCGCTTACTCGACAATCTCAACCGGCCCACAATGTATTGCGGCATTTCAGACTTTCCGATGTTGGAAGTTAAAATAATTGAATCAGCATTATAACGAATATTACTGCTGGGTATTTTAACTCCCCTCAATAGAGTAATATAAAATGTAGTGAGTGAGGGAACTTTGTGACAAACAATATTAATTTAGCAACTTTTACATTGTGATCGTTACAGTCATGCGATGCATAAAGACATGTTGCTGGAGTATCCATATTTAGTCGTTAAATGTAGTATGCAATGTGCTGTACATACAGATTGACTATGAAATATTCAGTACGTCTGTATGCCAACATATACTCTTAGTATGTACTGCAGCTGCCCTTTCAGTATAGTAAGTATGTACTGTTGCCTGTAGTATGCATAAATAAGGACATATTACCTTATCCTAACCTAACTTGGAGCCTTGAACTTTGACCTTCTTGCTTGTTGTTTTTTTCTGCACATTGGATTGTGGGTCAGAATAGGCAGGAAAGCATGCTAGCGACATACTGCAAAATGTGATAGGATGCAGGAAGACAGTCTGGTGTCTTTGGCTCACTGCATTTGTCATACTATGTATAGGGACATATTGCATATTTGTTGGCATATTTGATACTAGGGTAGTACAGTATGGGTATGGACACACAGGTCCTGTCTTACCTGGGCATATACAGCCTTTTTCACAGCATACACTTAAAATTGTCACAGTAGAAAAATTACTGTTTGAACTATTAACTTGGATCTGTTCTATTTAAGTTAAGTGACCCAGTCAGCCACGACAGTGTTAAATAGACCAGACATGCACCAAAACAGCCTTATATTTAATAATCTGATTTTAAATAATATTACCGTGTAATGTCATAATGTAATCATTTAGTTCACAAATAACTTATTTAATGCATTTATTTATGTGTTTATTTATTTATTTAACTTATTGCAATGGTGGTCCTCCATATGTGAGGTGATACCAACTATAAACAGCCATCTAAAATAAAATCAAGGATGATGCAAAAGGTCACTTTAAGTTCAATCAAGCCAAGGGTTAAATAATAATGGCAATGTGTAAAGGGGGGTACATTTTGTGTTGTCCCATTCCATGAGGCTATAATACATGTAGTAGCTTTGCTTTGCCAGGAGATGGAGCTCTGAGCTTATGTTCGATGATCCCCCCTCCCTCTGTTGTATTACCATGTACAACAGAGGGGTCTCTTGTGGCGCTTTTCCACTGCAGGGCCTCGCTCGGTTTAGTACGGTATGGCTAGGCCTCTCAGGCCTTGTTAGGCCAGGCTCACTTTATGCTGTGTTTCCATTACAGTTTAGGAACTGGGGTAGTATCTATAGCAGGGGTATTCAACTAAAATTCAACGAGGTCCAGTTAGAGAAAATCTCCCCATGCAAAGGTCCGGAAGTTGCTTTGTGAATTAGTGTGACATATATTGAAGTAGCCTGCAGCTTTATCAACGTCTGCATGTAATCAACAACTGACTGCCAATCAAATAAAGAAAGTACAATTCAAAAACAACAATATGTATTGTCAATCAACATTGAACTATACAGATATACAGTAAATACTGTGGATATGTGTAATGTTCCTCTCTGGCTGCATTTCAAAATAAAATAGAGAAAATAAATTAAATTAATTTTAGATAAATAAAATAAAGCGTAGCAGCAGCTTGAGTTTCCCTTTTTCTTTGTTAACCGTTTCACAGCATGACTTAACAGTTTCAGACGATTATAGAACAATATCAGTCTTTACACATCATAACAATTGAACAGTTTTAAAGTTTCTCTTTATTTCCCTCTTATATTGCAGTCCCTCTCTCACTTTGTGTTATTCAGTGCGAGAATTGAGCTGGAGCTTGTCCTGCCAGGAGTTTAAATCTGGGCTGAAATGGTGTCAGGGCCATTCTCATACACACATGTAGGTGCTCATTGGTTAGCCTCGGTTAGCCTGCCCTGGAACGATATTTAGTTTAATTTTGATCCTGGTCGACTGATTATATTGGGCTCTGAGACTGCTTATTTGACCTCAGTTCTGACTTTGTGTTTTGTCTCACAGTGGCGTTTTGGAACTTTTAATGAGCGCCACGGTCTCTGAACAAATGAGACACACTGGTTCTGTGCTCCCAGCAGGATGAACATGAATGAGTCCGTCCACTCAGGGTTAAAAGCTCTGTTCTCACTGTCCACTTTCCTCTTCTTGGAGAGCGCCATGTGCAATTATGTGTCTCTCCCTGTCTGCCGCTAACTCGCTTGTTCACTTTCCTCTCCGCTTCTCTCTGCCGCGCTCTCGTCTCTTCTTCTGTGTTTATCTCCCTGTATCGCTCACTCGTCTCTTTCGCCCCCTGTCGGCAGCGGTTAAAATAGAATCCCCCCGTCAAAATTGAAATCCCCTATTAATGTATTGATTATAGGTCCGGTTCCGTATAGTTCGGCGTCTGGGTCCGGATCCGGACCGCGGTTATGACACTAACCGCGGCATTTGTCAATAATACCTATACTGGGAAGTGGTGTAATGTAACTAAGTACATTTACTCAAGTACTGTACTTAAGTACCATTTGTAGGCCTACTTGTTCTTTACTAGAGTACTTCAATTTGTTTGTCTACTACTTTGGATTAATGATGTGAAAGTTAAGCAACACTTAAATCAGACTTTCGTTACACCTTGAGTAAGCTAGTAAACTAGCGGCACCTTTACCAGCTTTGATAATACTTTATCCATCAATAATTATAATCAAAACATATCATATTATTCTGAAATTGACCAATCTGCACAATGACTACTTTTACTTTTGGTACTTTAAGTATATTTAAATGTTTATAATGTTGTACTTTTACCTGAGTAACATTTTGATTGGAGAACTTTTACTTGTAACAGAGTATTCCTACACTCTGGTACTTCTACTTTTACTCAAGTACAAGATCTGAGTACCTCTCCCACCTCTGATACTGGGTATAAAACAAGAGCAGCAGTAATACATGTAATATCCTGCTAAACCTCTCTGAAGAACCAGCACCTTACCGTGGTAAAGAGGTTTTTTGTGCCCTGATGAACCTGGGGGCTGTGTTGTCTGGAACCTTGTGTTCCTGGTAGGGTCTCCCATGGCAAATTGGTCTCAGGCAAGGGGCCAGACTAAGATTGGTTCAAAAGACCTCATGAAAGAACAGCAAAGAAGTGAGGATACCTGGCCCGGAGGAAGCCCGGGGTCCCCTTCTGGAGCCAGGCCCAGAAGGAGGACTCGTCAGCGAGCGTCTGGTGGCCGGGCTTGCCACGGAGCCCGGCCGGGCCCAGCCCGAAAAGGCAACGTGGGCAACACCTCCGCTTCTCCGTCCCGCGGGCCCACCACCTACGGGAAACAGCGATGGTGTCGGGTGCGCTGCCAGAAGGGTGGCAGTGAAAGCAGAGGGTCTCGACGGACCAGACCCGGGCGACAGAAACTGGCTTTGGGGACGTGGAACGTCACCTCTCTGGGGGGGAAGGAGCCGGAGCTTGTGCGGGAGGTGGAGCGTTACCAGTTGGATCTGGTTGGGCTCACCTATACGCACAGCGTCGGCTCTGGAACCTTACTTCTGGATAGGGGTTGGACTCTATTCTTCTCTGGAGTTGCTCAAGGTGTGAGGCGCCGGGCGGGTGTGGGGATACTCACAAGTCCCCGGTTGGGTGCTTCGTTGTTGGAGTTTACTCCAGTGGACGAGAGGGTCGCCTCCCTACGCCTGCGGGTTATGGGGGGGAAAACTCTGACTGTTGTGTGTGCTTATGCACCCAACAGCAGTTCAGAGTATACGGCCTTCTTGGAGACCCTGGAAAGAGTCCTGTATGGGGCTCCTGAAGGGACTCTTTGATCTTGCTGGGAGACTTCAATGCACATGTGGGCAATGATGGAGACACTTGGAGCGGCGTGATTGGGAGGAACGGCCCCCCCTGATCTGAACCGGAGTGGTGGTTTGTTACTGGTCTTCTGTGCTAGTCATGGATTGGCCATAACAAACACCATGTTCGAACATAAGGATGCTCATAAGTGTACGTGGTACCAGAGCACCCTAGGCAGAAGGTCCATGATCGATTTCGTTATCGTATCATCGGACCTGAGGCCGTATGTTTTGGACACTCGGGTAAAGAGAGGGGCGGAGTTGTCAACTGATCACCATCTGGTGGTGAGTTGGGTCGAGTGGCGGGGGAAGCCTCTGGATAGACCTGGTAAGCCCAAGCGTGTAGTTCGGGTGAACTGGGAACATCTGGAGGAGGCCCAAGTTCAGGAGGCCTTCAACTCACACCTCCGGCGGAGCTTTTCGGGCATTCCTGTGGAGGTTGGGGACATTGAACCAGAGTGGTCGGTGTTCAAAGCCTATGTTTGAAGTGTTCCTCTATTGCCGAAGAGCTGTGGTCTCAAGGTCCTAGGTGCCTCAAGGGGCGGTAACCCTCGAACCTCCTGGTGGACACCGGTGGTCAGGGAAGCCGTCCGACTGAAGAAGGAGGCCTTCAGGGATTTGTTATCCCGGGGGACTCCCGAGGCAGTTTCAAGGTGCCGACGGGCCCGAAGGGCAGCATCCTCAGCCGTGGCCGAGGCAAAGCAGCGGGTGTGGGAGAAGTTCGGAGAAGACATGGAAAAGGACTTTCGGGCGGCACCAAAGTTGCCGTGACGCGGCGCAGCCGTCACGCGGCGCAGCCGTCACGCGGCGCAGCCGTCACGCGGCGCAGCCGTCACGCGGCGCAGCGGTTTTGGTCCGACCTCCTCTAACACCATAACCCACCGGACGCGTCCCAGAAGCGTTTCAGAAGCATAGCGTTGTGCGTGCAGGCTCGCAGTTTTGTTATTGATTCGGGCATCCTAGACATTTGTACTTCTACAAGAAAGTAAGTAGGCTACGTAGTTAAATGTTTTATTTTTGTGTCTGTTTAAATTGTGTTGATTGTTGTTATACATTTCCTATTTCGTTGTGTTGTAGTCTACAGACACAGTTAATAATAATTGTAATAGTCCACTTCCATAATGAAAACCTCGTCGTCCATTGTGCGTATCGTAGTGGAGGTGTTGTGATGAAGGAGGGGGGTCTGCTAAATTAGTATATGTGGGGGATGGGCCTGGCCCGGATGCTCACCTTTCACCTTCCTGCGAGGGGGGGCTGCCTGCCCGACCTTACGTTACGGCTGCACCGCAGCAAAGATGGAATTCATCCTAATTTTAGAGAAGCGCTGCGCCGAGCCGCTTCTGGGCCGCTTCTGGGCCGCTTCTGGGCCGCTTCTGGGCCGCTTCTGGGCCGCTTCTGGGACGCTTCTGGGACGCTTCTGGGACGCGTCTGAGCCGTAACACGGCGCGTGTGGTGGAATAGCACCCATTGACAAGAATGGCCGCGATCCCTACGACCACCGTGGCACAGCCGTAACGCGGCGCAGACGGACCCGGTGGAAACTGGGGGTAAGGATGGGACGTTGTTGACCTCAACTGATGGAGTGTTAGGACGTTGGAAGGAACACTTTGAGGAACTCCTGAACCAGACAACTCCGCCCTCTATGTTAGAGGCAGAGCTGGAGTATGACGGGGGATCAACACCAATCTCCCGGGGAGAGGTCACTGAGGTCGTCAAACAACTCCACAGTGGCAAAGCCCCGGGGGTGGATGAGATCCGCCCAGAAATGCTGAAGGCTCTGGGTGTTGAGGGACTGTCATGGTTGACACGTCTCATCAACGTTGCGTGGAAGTCGGAAACAGTACCGAAGGAGTGGCAGACCGGGGTGGTGGTTCCCCTTTTCAAAAAGGGGGATCAGAGGGTGTGCGTCGAAAGGAGCCAGTTGAGGTGGTTTGGGCACCTAGTAAGGATGCCACCTGGGCGCCTCCCTAGGGAGGTGTTCCAGGCACGTCCAGCTGGGAAGAGACCAAGGGGTAGACCTAGGACCAGGTGGAGGGATTATATCTCTTCGCTGGCCTGGGAGCGCCTTGGGATCCCCCAGTCAGAGCTGGTTGATGTGGCCAGGGAAAGGAAAGTTTGGGGCTCTCTGCTGGAACTGCTACCCCCGCGACCCGACCACGGATAAGCGGGAGAAGATGGATGGATGGATCCTGCTAAAAAGAGCACCTGGTACATTTGTATTTAAGATATCTATTGAAAGTCAGTTTGCCTATCTTTCCTTACTGCTTTGTGTTTATATCATAACATTAAAGTGAAATTATATTTCACTGTGAGACGGAAAAAAATAAACTTACTATAAATTTAAATTTAACAGTGCTTGAAATTGGTCATGGACTTCTTACCCTCCACTGTGAGTTTTGCAGAGCATGTATACTCTCCAACCTGCACACTGTATGTGCCCGCATCATCCAGCGCCACCTGCTGCATGATCAGTTTGCGGTAGCAGCCCTCGCTGCAGATCTCGAAGCGTTCAGAGGGCAGGATAACGTTGCTGCCTTTGTACCAGCGGATGCTACATCTGGGGTTGGACACGGTGCAGTCGAGCAGAACACGCGTCTTCTCCAGGGCGGTTGTATCCTCTAAAGGCTTCACAATGTTGACCGGAAGCTCTGCAATGGGAAACAATTATATTAAGACTGATCAATATAAACTTGATAGAAGACTTCAATTTTTCCTGATTTTTTTTTCGCAAAATAATAAACCTTTAAAAAGCAAAAAGGGAACATTTCAAAAAATACCACTTGTTCCAAATATGGATAACTTCCCTCCAAATAATTACTTGCCTATCTTAAAATAAACTTTGGGGACTTTCATAAGAAATAATGACCTACTTATTTCATCATTTTAAGAAAGCATATTTTTTCCTCATCACAACTCCAAGTTCATATCTTTCTTTTCTACTGGCAGAAACGGGCTTCCATATAGTATGTATCCACAGAAAAACTTTTTCCTGATTCAATCTACAAAACTGTGGGTAAAGCAAATTGAAAATTCTAATGAGCGTACTCATACCTCAATTACACTGAACAAAAATATAAATGCAACACTTTTGTTTTTGCTCCCATTTTTCATGAGATGAACTCAAAGATCTAAAACATTTTCTATATACACAAAATAACCATTTCTCTCAAATATTGTTCACAAATCTGAACAAATCTGTGATAGTGAGCACTTCTCCTTTGCCGAGATAATCCATCCCACCTCACAGGTGTGGCATATCAAGATGCTGATTAGACAGCATGATTGTTGCACAGGTGTGCCTTAGAATGGCCACAATAAAAGGCCACTCTAAAAATGTTCAGTTTTATCACACAGCACAATGCCACAGATGTCGCAAGTTTTGAGGGAGCGTGCAATTGGCATGCTGACAGCAGGAATGTCCACCAGAGCTGTTGCCCATTAATTGAATGTTCATTTCTCTACCATAAGCCATCTCCAAAGGCGTTTCAGAGAATTTGGCAGTACATCCAACCGGCCTCACAACCGCAGACCACGTGTAACCACACCAGCCCAGGACCTCCACATCCAGCATGTTCACCTCCAAGATCGTCTGAGACCAGCCACTCAGACAGCTGCTGCAACAATCGGTTTGCATATCCAAAGAATTGGCTTCGTTTGGGTGAGCGGTTTTCTGATATCAATGTTGTGAATCGAGTGGCCCATGGTGGTGGTGGGGTTATGGTATGGGCAGGCGTATGTTATGGACGACGAACACAGGTGCATTTTATTGATGGCATTGTGAATGCACAGAGATACCTTGACGAGATCCTGAGGCCCATTGTTGTGCCATTCATCCACGACCATCACCTCATGTTGCAGCATGATAATGCACGGCCCCATGTTGCAAGGATCTGTACACAATTCCTGGAGGCTGAAAACATCCCAGTTCTTGCATGGCCAGCATACTCACCGGACATGTCACCCATTGAGCATGTTTGGGATGCTCTGGATCGGCGTATATTAACAGCGTGTTCCAGTTCCTGCCAATATCCAGCAACTTGGCACAGCCATTGAAGAGGAGTGGACCAACATTCCACAGGCCACAATCAACAACCTGATCAACTCTATGCGAAGGAGATGTGTTGCACTGCGTAAGGCAAATGGTGGTCACACCAGATACTGACTGGTTTTCGGACCCCCCCAGACCATGCATTTATATTTTTGTTCAGTGTACGTCATGACTAAAAATAATCTTTATTGGCCAACCCTCGTAAATTATTAGTTAAATATTAACAGTAATCGTCCGTAATATTAATTTTTCATAAATACATATGTGTGATACCTTCCACCTCCAGACGGGCAACAGATTCAACGTGTCTGGTGACAAACTTGATCTCTCCAGAGTCCTCTGCTTTCACATTACACATCAGAAGAAAATGTTTGGTCCCTAAAATCAGAAACAACATTGTCAAGATAAATAACAGTACAGATAATAAGAAATTCCAAATATTATTTAAGGATCTACAAATGTTTTGTTGTTGTTGAGATTATACAGTTTTAGAGTGTTGTTAAGCTTGTTAATGGTATTTATTAGCATCACATGTTTGTGATTTTTATGCTGACCTTCCTGCCGGAGCTTGATGGTGCTGGTGGGTTGAATCCTCTCCCCGTTTTTGTACCATTCTCCTTGCAGGTCCTCCACTGAGATCTCACAAACAAACACGGCATTCTGGTCTTCCTGGATGTCCACGTCCTGTAGGCGCTTCAGGATCAGCAGCTCACGCTCTGCCCAGAGAATAAAACATTAAATGATGTTAAAATGGGCATTTTTTCACAATATCAAAGTAAAATAACTAAAGAGACCAATACATAACCTTGAAATTACTCGGGGAACTGAAAATAAGAACAATATTTGTTATTTTATCATTCCAAGGCAGACATATGCCTCATCTGGTAAATAGTTGTTACACCTTCTCTACCCCATTGCATAGAGGTGAGGACTTAAGCAATGATGATG
Source organism: Gymnodraco acuticeps (assembly GCF_902827175.1). NCBI lineage: Eukaryota > Metazoa > Chordata > Actinopteri > Perciformes > Bathydraconidae > Gymnodraco > Gymnodraco acuticeps. The sequence goes on along the minus strand of NW_022990274.1, from coordinate 5,219,860 downwards.
ATGTAAGAGGCCTTTGTGTGGGTGTATGTGTGTCTTTTGTATTTTCTAAAATGATTATTATGTTTTAATTAATATTATTTACAGTATATATGAATGCAATGTTACTGCCTTCTTTGTATTATTGTTGTTTCTGAGGTTTTGTTGTATACTCCAACTAAATAACTTGAGTGCAATTATGTTGTAATGCTGGTTTTCTTGAATAATCGGTTGTCAACTTGATGTTATGGATCCTTTTTCCTTTTTTCTTAACGGTATTGATTTGTTTTACGTGTCTCTTTTATTGTGTTCACTATCCACATAGTTTTGGCGCCAGCAACCACCATTGTAGCTGACACATCGTACGGCACATTGTGCTTCCACTTGGAATGAAATGTGCTATTTAAAGATCTGTTTGCTTACTGCTAACACTCCAGCCACTAATAGTGTTACTATAGTAATAGCAGTACCTACTATAAGTAGGTCATAATCCTTCTACTACTACTGCTAATAATATATTCATTAAAACTAATGAGAGGAAACTGTTATAGTATAAGTGCTTGGTACGAATGTTGGAATAATACACCCTTAAAATGAATGAAATCACTTTCTATTTTTGCATATATATATATATATATATATTTATATGTATGTATATCACTTTTTATTTTAATGCTCTCACTTTTTAATTCTCATATTTTATTTTATGTGTATCTGTTCTCTGTGCTTCTATTGTTTATATCAGGGGTTCCCAACCTTTATTGTGCCAAGGACCCGCAGATACATTAAAAAAAAATCGCGGACCGGTTGTCAATTTTAACTGATTTTAATATTTACTCACCACCAGCAGGTAGCAACAGAGGCTAATTGTATGTAACAGCCTGAACAAATACTAGAACAATATGCATCCAAAACATATTAACAACGTTTAAAAAAGAACCAGTGTCGTTTTTTGGTTTTTCTGAATAACGGAAAATCAAAAAAACTACGTTATTCAGTTTCCCAAAACGGGAAAACAGATAAATCAACGTTTTGGTTTTGTTTGTATGATTTACGGATAATCCAGTGAATGCTGGGAAAACGAGGAGAAGGCGCATTATGAAGGAGATGTCCGGTCGCCAGGGTATGTGTGTGTGTGTGTCACTGTAAACTAGCACATTATTGATATCGGACCGATTATTTGTTATGATTATTATTTGAACACTTTGCGCGCACTTTTGACCCCCGCAACATATGTGAAAACTCACCAAATTTTGCACACGCGTCAGAAGTGGTGAAAATTGCGATGTGTAATTGGTTCCGGAACTTTGCGTAAAAAATTGCGTAGGCCACGCCCACTTCCATTTTTAACGTAAACTCCCCCCACTTTAACTTTCACATAAACGAACGAAACTCGCTACGCATATAGGGTGCGGAGACGAACAAAAAAGCCTCTTGGAGGGGTATAAAATAACGTACAGGAAGTCGGCCATTTTGAATTTGGTGTCGGAAAAACGCGATTTATCGCGTTTCCATCCTCTGTACGAAATCTATCTTCTCCTAGGGACTTTATCCGTACGACTCGAAATTCATCGGGTAGCGTCTCGAGACATGGGCAATTAAAAGTTATCACGGAAATGTTTTTCTTTCGCACGGCGTAGCCGTTATTTGGCGCCAAAGTTCGCGTTCGCTCGATGCTAGGCGATCCCTCGCCATGGAACACGATGATGTCATAACTCAAACTGACAAACTCAGAACGCCACCAAACTTCACATGATGGTTAACACTGCGGCCCTGAACAGCTCTAGGTCGAATCTGATGTTACTTAATGTGGCGTTACCATGGCAACGGATCATTCACCATAAAACACGGTGCTGCTGTAACTCCAATGGACACGGTCCCATCGTCCCCCAATCTTCACTTTTATATCACCGGTTCATGCCTCAACAGCTCTATGTGAAATCTGAAATCTCACCGTTTGTTTAAAACACAATGTTGTCTTAAGTCAATGGAAAATGGTCCAAACTGCACCAGACTTCAGACTATCATTAATGGGCCGGCCCTCAACAGCTCTATGTCAATTATGGGATGTCATCATATGCCGTTGCCATGGCGACAGATCCCTCGCCATGAAACATGGTGTTGTCATATTTCAATGGAAAATCGTCCAAACGGCACCAGACTTCATATGATGGCTAATGGTCCGGCCCTCAACAGCTCTCCGCCAATTATGGGATGTCATCATATGCCATTTCCATGGCAACGCGTCCCTCGCCAAAAAACCTGGTGTTGTTGTAATTCAATGGAAAATCGTCCAAACAGCACCAGACTTCAGATGAGAGTTAATGGTCCGGCTCTCAACACCTCAATATCACAATAGTGAGCTTTCCTCAAAAGCTGTTGCCATGGCAACACATCCCTCGCCGTTAAGCACGATATTGATATAACTCCTGTGTAAATGGTAAAAAACTGTTCAAATTTCACATGTGTGCTAACCGTCAAGCCCTCGATACATATATGTGTCAGTTTTGAGATTTCGTCAAATGTCGTTGCTATGGTAACAAAATGGTCGCCGTGAAACATGGTTGTCTCATAACTCCAGTTAACATGCTCCAAACGGCCCAAAAATGCACAGGTTTGATAACGATGTAGCCCTCAACACATCTAGGCTTATTATGGGGTGTTATCAAATTCCGTTGCCATGGCGACAGATCACTCGCCATCAAACACAATGTTTGTGTTACTGCTGTAACTCAAAGACATTGTCCGATCGGCCTGAAACGACCACGTTTGCCAACGGCCGACTCCTCGAGACACCTAGACACACACGTCGACGTGCGGACAACAGCCTGCGGAGCGTCGAAGACCCGCTCAACGCTGCTTGCAGCTTTAATTATATGTGTAATCAGACAGAATTGAAATCACCTGTGTGGATGGACCAAGCCTGAAATGAATGTGCACCATCTTGGGGTGAACTGGCACTTCACCAATCCAGGAGTCTAAATATGTGGTTGGTGCCTTATTTATCTTTAATTTACTGAACACGGTGTGAGAAAACCTACTTGTTGGCTAAATGTAAATAACATTTGGCAAGGAGAAATAATAAAGTCCTCAACATTTAAAAGAAGAAACACCTGGTAGCGGCTAACAAAGAAGTGGCTAACAGTGGCTAACAACAACAAAGATGGCAGCGCTTATCTGGCATTGTGAGTCTGTGGTAAGTACATTCTTCTTTCTTTTCTCTTTTTGTTTAGCCCAAATGTATCCTTGTGGGCCTACTTCCTTGGAGGTGTTAGCATTCAGTAAATATATCTAGGCTAGTAGCTAATGTGAGTTGCTGTCACAAAGCTAACTTTGCTTGATAGGAGTGTGGTGGAACCACAGCTAGCTTATGTCACACAAACTCACACTGATTCTCTCACATTGTGCTTATACTAAATGCTAAACTGGGTTGGTCACTTTACTTTAGTTTCTCTTTAACAACAGTCTTTCTCATACCTTATTAAAAGCCAATACTATGACTTGATGTGGAAGTAATGAATTTAACAAAAGCACAGTTAACAGTCAAACATACAAGCAATGATAAAGTGAATGCATATTATTTCAATTATATCTGTGTTTTTTCCTATTTAAAAATAAATGTCTGCCTGTCTATCGTTAATATACTTGTTTTGAGTTGGTTTTTTACATTTTTAAGTGTTAGTTTATCATTAAAAATGTGTTTTACTGTTGAGTTTAATTTATAATATTCTGAACAACATTCAGGCTAGAATTGCCCATGATTGACATGCATCACCATGTCATTTGTGAATAAATGACCAACCCGATGCAACTGATGCAAAGTGCTGTAAAAGGAATACAAATGTGTGCAGTGTTTGTTAATATGGTGATGTGTCATAGTCTGAGCCACAGTTTGGGCTTTTGCTGTTTTAATATTTCCCGAATGATCTGCTGTTAGTTATTTGTACATTTATATTAAATAGTACTACACCATTAAGGCCACTACGTGATTGCTACTGTGAAATTGAAGGCCTTCGTTTCACAGAAAGAAAAAAGGAAGTTTATAGTATTTAGACGGCCAACCTTACCATACACCTCTACAGTGCAGGATGTAGTAGTATCTCCAGCATCGCAGGTGTAAATGCCAGAGTCACTGACGTGACATTTCATGATCTGAAGAAACCGTTTCCTTCCCATTGAGTAAATGCGCAATTCCTTGCCCGGCTTTAGCTCAACCCCGTTCTGGGAGGGATACAAAAGAAAAACTGATTTCAATTCAAGTATATTTAATCACTTTAAACATCTGAATCTAGGTGAAGTATTATCCAATTATTTCAGTTTTTTGTTCTGTATTGACAAAGTTAACAAAATACAACAATAACTTCAGGATTGACCTAAAGAATTTGGTCAAAAAAACATAAATACTAGGTTGTTTGATAGTTTGAAGTGTAATGCACTACTCGTAATGATTTTGGCTTTAAATTACCTACAGTATGGTAAGCCATAGGTGTATCATCTTGTAAACCATAGGTGTTTTAATAAAGCAGTGTTTTTATCCTGTCACATTATGCTGCCACATTGTAATTGCAGTGCTTTAATTTTGAAAGAGTGATGCCGTCAAGACCAAATGGTTAAATAGCTGTATGTTTATCTCCGAAAAGGAGATGGATATCCTGTTTTTTTAGCCCCTGACTTTAATTTTACATTTCAATTATGTAGCATTTGTTATGCAAAGCGAGGGTGTGTTAAGTCTTTATAATGTTATGGTTTTACTTTGAGGTGATAACACATTGTAATGTGACACTTTGTCATGGATAGTTTTTGATTTGGTTGTTAGTTATGAAAAGAAAACAAGAATGCAACACTTGCCTTCATCCACTTCACATCAACATTGTGTCTTGACAGTTCACACTCAATAGAGATTACTGCCCCATCAGGGAATTTCTGGTCTTCCAGTTTTCTGAAAATGGTCACAGGGGGCTCTAGTGGACAAAAAACATTAAAAGTTAGGCAATTAAAAGAACATCTTAAATGTCTTCACTTCAAACTATGCACAAAGTATGTGTGTAGCAGCTCAAAGAAGAAATACGGTTCAGTTATGTGGAATAATTTACCGTGATGAGATTTTCATCCAATTGTCATCGCCGTAGCACAAAGGGATGATGCATCCTGAGTGACTCGGCATGAAGCGGATTATTTTACAGCATGAGGTTAAACTATCCCCTGACAGATAAGAGTGAACAGAGCTACCGCTTGTCACCGGGTCAGGGTAGACTACTTTGTGTTTGTAACGTGAGCCCGGATAAAGCCAACAGAAGTGGAGCCGTCGCTCTATTCTATTATCATGCCTCAACTGGTTGGCATCTGGTCTACTGTGAGAGGACCACTTTAGCTACCAGTCTGAAGTCACAACACACATTTACAGTAACATTTGTTTTGGTAATACTGCAGTCTAGTGTACCCTGGTTTTGTGCATTGAAAATGTACAAAAGTAGACGCCTTGTTAAAAGCACATTTCCTCCAGAACGCCCTTATTTTACTGTGGATTATCAGACAACTGTGTTAAATAATTGGCAAAACCTCTTAAATGACTCACCCTTCACAACAAGCCTTGCAGTCGTCTTCAAATTCTCCACAGAGAATGTAAAGGTGCCGGTGTCTTCTACCGACAGGTTATAGATGGTGAGGCTGTGGACTTGTCCTTTGGCACTCATACGATAGTGATTTGTCGGCTTAAGCTTGATTGTGTTTCTCATCCAGGTACCGGGTACATTGGAATGAGAGAGCTCCACCTCAAAAGAGGCAGTTTCTCTCTCTGTTGTTTTAATGTCGGTCAGCCCTCTCTTGATTTTGATCCTTCGAGCTGTAAAGAACATTGCAGACCTGTGTAAAAAGGCGGCACAATACTCCCAACAAGTGCAGCTTCTTAGTGTGCATTTTCACTGTCTATTGTAAGAAAATTATAGTTAAACAAATGTTGTGTTTAATAGATCGACCTTAGTCAGAAGCGTTTGCATTCCACTTTAACACTGAGATAGACATGGTGCCCCTTTTTATGTAACATAATAGGCTTGGAGTCTGTTCTGAACACATCAGTCTGCAGTTAAACAATACAAGCTGGCACACATCGACAAGCCAATAGTTTAGTCATTTGAGTATGGGGCTTTACACAAAAGCCCGTTTTGAAACTGCCAACATTTTTCACTTATTCTAACAGACGCACATTCCCTGTGGAAAAAAAGGAGTGTTTATTTTGGTGACCTGATGACAGCAACCTTAGTTTTGAAGGCCAGAGTGTAAATTTAGACGCAATCGGAGGAGATCCAAATTCATAGGAGGTGCCAACAGCAGCCTGAAGTCCTGACTTTCCCTGTCCCACCCACATTGGTGTTGAAAGAACAGCCTTTAATTCACCCACGGCCTTTGAATCATAGGGCTAAGAAATACAAGAAGCATGTAGAAAGAAAAACAAGCTTATGTACACCTTAATCACTACAAGATGCCGATTTTATGGTGTGGCAAGATGGCTATTTCAATAAATGTAAGTCTTGTTGGTTCATAGGAACATTTTATTATGGTTGCAAAATGTTATTCTAGTAGTAGTGGCATCTTAAGTTAATTATAAAGCACTTCCCTTAAAACTAATCTGATTATCCGTTGACATTGTTAATTAAATCATCAGGGCCTGATTGATCTTTGTCAATAAAGAAAATCTTGTCTGAAAGTCAGCTCGGGCTGTAAGGCTATCACCTGTTAGTTGCCATCATGCTGCAGTACAAGTGCCACCCCGGTCCCCACTCACTCACATTACTTCTACTCAGTTAATTGGGATTTGCCTTCACGAGAAGCAGCGTTGGAGGGCGTGCAAGAGGTGGAGTCATCGGCAACGGCGGTAAACAAACAACAAGAGAGCATAGTGGGAACACATGCACACTCACGTTCCACTGTGAGCTGGGCTTGCGTGCGGTCGTGGAGGGTCTCACAGCTGTAGCTGCCCCGGTCAGAAATGGCAAGTCTGTGGATGGTGAGACTGTGTTTGCGGCCCTTGTGTTTCAGGGTATTCTTGGCTCCAGGGTGGATCAGTACCCCTTGCCTCATCCACTGCACCTCTCCCGAATCCAGACCTACCTCCACCTCTAGAGTTGCCTCACTGTACTCTTCAGCGACAACTGGCGTCATTTTCTTGGTGAACAGCACCTGTTGCTCTAAATATATTAAATATATTTATGTCTTCTTTATTAATTTTTCATAAAAATACTCTAAAGTCAATCCCAGACAAAGCAAAATACCAAATACAGAAAGAGACAATCAGCATAGTTAGCAAGTTCAAGCACATAGAGCAAGAGTACACCTTGGAGGATCTTTGCCCCCAACAGTGTCACATAAACCAGAACCACTGAGCCACTCTTCTCTCAGTTACCAGAGGAATTCCAACAGGAGAAGCTGCTAAGCACTAGCCTTCAAAAGCGCCTCTTCAACTATTTGAACTTGTCTGAATGGGCCTTTATTTTGCATACACACTTAAGTGGTGCCAATGGTACGCAGGCATATAAATTCTCCTACTTTCCATTTTTATATTTTATACTCCAGTGTTGCTGTTAATAGCTCATAGGTATAAAAAAACATGGGGACTACCAGAAAGATAGGAGGTTATTGAAAAGTATTGATTGTTAAATGTTGTAACTTCTGAGATTTGTTAAAATGTATTTACTGTGTGTGTGTGTTTGTCTGTGATGAGTATTTAGTCACAGTAGTAATGGATGGAACTCACCTTGGATCTGGAGTTCTGCCTCTGAAACTGTCCCCTCTGCATCAGCTGTTACTCTGCCGCTATCTGATACCATGCAGTTGTGGATGCAGAGCATGTGGCATAGTCCGTTACTTGAAATGACAGTGCGCTCATTTGGAGCTACTTGCTTGCCATTTAGGCGCCACACCAAGCGAGTGTCCTCTGGTGAAACCACACACTTAAATACTGCATCTTCTCCTTCACGGACAGTGATGTTACAAAGCTCCGCAATGAACTCAACAACACGGGGAGCTGTAAATATTAAGATGGCACATGGACAATGTTAAACATTATTTATTATTTAACATGTATTAATACATTATTTTTGCCTTTTATTTTATTATTTAAAATGGCTTACTTTGTACATTTACAGTAGCTGAGGTCCTGTCATCTGTGGATTCGCAGGCATATTCTCCAGCATCTTCTTCCTCTAGTTGCTGGATGGTAAAGCTTCGCTCTCGACCTTGTGCCCTTATTGTGTGCCGACGGCTTGGAGAGATCTCGTGGCCATCTTTAAGCCACTGGACATCTCCTTTAGGCTTGCTGATCTCACATCGTAATATAAGTATACTACCTTTCAGAGACACAATGTTCTCCAATGGTTTGGTAAATGTCATTTTCATTCCTGATGAGTAGAATAAAAAAACAATAATCCAAAAATGTTAGCCTCGAAACAGTTAGGATCAAGTTACTGCTACTTGGAAATAGTGGTCACATAAAACACATTTAATTTAGGATTGCCAAAGTCTTACCTTTGACTAAAAGACTGAACTGCATCTGATCTGTGTTAATGTCACAGACATATTCTCCAGAATCTGACAGCTGCAGGGGATTAATGGTGAGCTTGTAGGTATTACCCTCACTGGAGATGTGAATGTTGTCCCTGTTCAATAGTTGGCCATCTTTCAGCCACCGAACATTAGTTATTTCTCGGCTCACAGTGGCACACAGCGTAACACTCTCATTTTCATTGGCTGTGATGTTACTAGCTGGTTTTTTATTCTCAAACTTGACTGGTAGTTCTGAGAAAAAATTAGATTTGCTCATGAATTCCATGTGAAGCGATAAGGTAATCAAACAGAAACTAATAAATGTCATCAAAAGCCTGTAGTTTAAATCTCACCTTGAACCTCAACAATCGTTGTCAATTTGTCATCCATGGCATCACAAATGTATTCTCCAGAGTCTGAGGGCTGGAGTCCAGTGAGAACAAGCTTCCGTACAACATCATGGCTGTCAATTTGTATACGAGTGTCTGGTTTCAGTATCTCGCCATTCCATAACCACTGGACGGTTGCGTTTGGCCGAGATACTTCACACTCTAAAATGAGGTCATCTCCTTCTACCAGCATATGATGCTCCGGGTGGCCTGAGTTTCCGATGATTGATACTTGAGGCTCTGAACACAAAGGACAATGCATTATTTCCATCCTGATTGAAGGACAGACAGTTAACATTTACATTGCGTGATAATATGATTACCTTTGACAGTGATATAAAAGACCATCTTATCATCCACTGCATCACAGGTGTACTCTCCTGAATCTTCAAGTCCAGCATTAAGGACAACCAGCGAGCGGAAAACCCCTTGCTCTTCACTACAGTATCGCTCGGTGTCATCAACTAGCTGATTAGCTTTGTACCAACTGACTGAGGCATTCGATCTTGATAGTTCACACACTAGAATAATATCATCTGATACCAAGAACTGCTTTTCAGTTTTTGTGTCCGTTTTTCCAATAATTTTTACAGGCAATTCTGAAAACAAACAAAATAGTACAGAATTCTATTGGAATGGAACCTTTTTCTGTTTTTATTTTTATTATTATCATTATGTGTTATCTAGTACAGAGCTCCAACGCTCCTGAAAGATGAGATTTTTGTACCCAGGAGTTATTATCATAGTGTCTGTGTTAGGGATATATTGGCTGGATCTTGAGTGCACAATACACATTACTCGTAAAGATACCGTAGAATGTCATCTTTCGGGACATAAGGAGCTCCCTATTATTTTTGGAGTTATAGCTTATAGCTAACAACCTACCTTGCACTTCTACATGGAAATCCATCACATCATCCTTAGCATCGCACACATATTGGCCAGCATCTTCCATTGTTAGTGAGTGAACAGTTAACTGACGCATGACACCATCCTCAAGGATGGTGATATTTCTGGAGTCTTCTACTTCTTCCCCATTCTTCTTCCAGGTGACTTCAGCATTTGATCTTGAAACCTCGCAGTCTAGAACCAGAGTCTCCCCAACCACTTTGTCTACTCTACCTGCCATCTTCCTCGGACGTACAAAACGAACAGGAGCCTCTGTGAATTTAGAACATTTTCGTGTTAGAAATGAATTAAACACTGCCCAAGCATTACATTGAAAACATATTTGTTCACCTGCTATGTTCACAAAGAACGTCATGGAGTCATCTGCAGTGTCACAGACATATTCGGCAGAATCTTGGACAGTAGTTTCTGGTATAATAAGTCTTCTGTAGACACCATCCACTTCTAGGATAAGGTTCTCATTCTCCTCCACTTCAAGACCGTCTCGATACCAGCGCACTACTGCATTGGTCCGTGAGATTTCACAGCTCAATACCATCCTCTCAGAGGTCTGTTGGCACAGTTCCATTTGAGACTGACTCGGGGAAACAATCCGCACTGGAGGTTCTGGAAAGAGGCGGTAAACATTAGCCATCACTCATTACTTTAATGAATGCTACAAAATATCTGCAAAGTTGTTATGTTTATTGCTTGCAGAACTTTTTGGCATACTGTGATCCTGGTTGAAAGATCAACCCTAACTTTTGCAATGATAACATTGATGGTATGCTTCAAGCAAAAGTGCTATCAGATCATCAAACATTGCCTTAAACTTCCTACCCTTATTTCAAACCATAAAATTGGTCATGTGACAATTATTTTTTTCTAACTTTGTAGTCCATGGCCCAACAAACACATCATGTCGTGTAGAAATTGGCCAGGAGTTGCGGGGGACAAACAATTGTTTTAGTAATCCCATCACTTTTTGTGTTAGCTTACACAAAGTTCCTAATTAAAAGTATACTGTTGCATTTAGTACCACATGCAACTCATTGTGCATCTGGCTGTTACAATACTGAGATACCTAGATATATAGAAATGTGCAATTGACTGTGTGTGGAATCAGCAATTTTACCTGTAATACTAAGATGAAAGAATATTGAAGCGTCGGCTGTGTCACAGACGTATTCTCCAGAATCTTCTACTCCACTAGAAATGATCTTCAGTCGTCGATAAGGGCCTTCAATCTTGAGCTTGATGTTCTCACTCTCTTGCAGCTTTTGTCCGTCTTTGTACCAGCTGACAACACCATTTGCACGAGACAATTCGCAGCTCAGAATAATTTCCTCGGGGACATGACGGTCAAGGTGAACATCTTCCTTGGGGTGGATAATCATTACCGGAGGTTCTTTGGAAGAAGAAAACATAATATCAAACAATACCCAGTATGTATTTTGAGAATGAAGTTTTCTTAAGCAATGTTTAACCAATTACCTCGTATGTTAACCTTGTACATTAGAATGTTGTCTCCTGCACGGCATGTGTATGTGCCTGTATCGGACGGTTGGGCTGCATGTATTGTCAGGTTCCTTTTGGTGTCCTCTACTTGCATTGTGATATTGTCGCATGGTTGCATTTGAGCTCCATCTTTGTACCACTGGACAACACCGCCAGCCCTTGATACTTCACATGACAAAACAAGCTGTTCTTGTTCCACAACACTCTTGAAAAGGTCCTCCTCTGGGATTTCAGCAAACGTTACCGGTGACTCTGCAAAAAAACAATACACAAAAGGGGTAAGTCATTGCTTGAAGGTAGAATTTGTTATATGCTCATGCATGTAGTAGTCCATCGGATTTCACAGCCCAGACACGTGAATGTTAATCCACTTTTGAAGCAAAGTGAAATGAATGATTAAAGCAGTGCGCTGATGAAAAGCTGTTACCATAGTTGTGTTGAACAAACCATTAGACTCATCAAAATACATGCTATTAAATGTGAAGCACATAGGAAAAGCAACTAAATGTTGAATGAAATTAGGACACTTAGAAGCAAATCTACTATGATGATGATGATGGCGATGATAAGGTTTTGCTTCCTTTTTCGATATTAGAGGTGATGAAGGTGTAGACTCAGCAATGACAACATCTTTCTAAGAAAAGCTAAGTATATCACCTTTAACCTCCTCATAGAAATCGTTGAAATCTGAATCATCATCAGTTTTATAACTGTAACCTCCAGAGCATGAAGAAGATGCAGACTTGATAAGTGTCCTCTTATTGCCCTCTGATTCGATGTTTATTCCCGATTTCCGTGAGAGTTTTATTCCATCCTCACACCAGCCGGTCTGGCTTGTGGGGTCTGAGGTCTCACACTGCAGATTGATCGGGCTGCCTGCTTCAACAGATTTGCTCCTCTCAGTCTCTGGAACAGCTGAGAATCAAACTGGTGCTATAGGAATTCCAATTCATTGAACAGTAACCAGATAGTAATCAGATTGGCTATTCTATGTAATACTTGCATTTTCATGCTGAAGGCTGTAAAATGTAACATTTTACTCCAAGTTGAACAGACGTTCTGACCTTTTATTTGGTATATTAAAGATTTTGCGTACACAGGTTGACAAAGGTATTCAAACAGTAATAGAGTCATGGACTCACATGCAAACAGTGAGTCAGCTGAAAGTAACAGTTTTTTGCTACTTGTCTATTTGTTAATTTAACTTTAGTTGTTAACAAATAACTTGCACAGCCTTTATGCACTTTCAGACCAGGAAGTCCGCAGTGCATGCAACTCATCCAAGTCTTGCCATAGTCACACAGTGGAAAACGCAACAATCTGCTCTGATTCCTGCAACAAGGGGTACAGTTTGACGAGGGTCAACAATTAGGAGCCACTGCTGATCCCGTGCACTGAGTTATTAAATCAGCATTCATTCTTTAAGTTCACATATTATCATCTTATAAAGTTGCAAACATGTTAGCAAACAGCTACATATTAACACACGCAGTAGACACAGAGCAAATGTATTATTCATTAGGAGTTGTGTTTTTGGCCCGTCGCCCTTTTAGCTCTGTTTTGGTCTCCACCAATTCCTGATTACAATATCAGGCTATTAAGCGAGCCTCCCATGCCAGGCAAATAGCATTAAGTCGTTTTATTAAAGATCGTTGGCTTTAAATAGTTGCATGCTGCATTTTACAACAGGGTCGATGAGGGCAGTGAGACAGCCATACAGCTTCTGGTTGTAAAACACTAAAAGACTGTGTGGGGCCAAGATAAACTACAACATCGGTTGAAACTTCCTATAGTTTGCTATTTCCAGCTACCTCTACCACTTTTGCACATAGCATTTGATCCACTGTTAATCTAACATGTTTGATTTGCACAGTCTAAATGGCCTTTAAGCATTAGCATGTTAGAGCAAGAACTACATTGAGCTACGTATCACTGCTGCTGCTTATAAAAACAATTGGCACCATTAAATAATGCCTGATCCCCAATGAACATATCCATTATTATAATATATTACATTTAGGCCAGCTGTCACATATTTTCTATTAGGGTTTATATGTCCCCCAAATCATATGAAGTACAAATGTAAGCATCAGTACACCCAATCTTAGAACATTATAATTAGTTGATAATAAGTTGATCTAGTAAGCAAGCATTCACTAAAAGAAGTTAATGATTCTGACAAAGCTCAAAATACTTGGATCACCTGCAACATCCACCTTGAATTCTATATGGTCATCTGCGGCCTCACAGCTGTACACCCCAGAGTGTCTGACATCTGCTGATGCAATAACCAACGCTCTGAGTTTTTCTTTTGTTTGGATTTCACAGTCACTCTTTGGAGGTAGCTGTTTTCTATTCTTGTGCCAATAGACTTGCGCAGCTGGCTCTGAAACTTCACACTGCAGCTTAAGTGGGCATCCTGCTTCAACAAATGTGTTTCTTGCAACATCTGGAAGTGCTGAAAACCTCACAGGAGAGGCTGGAGGGTAAAATAAGATTTGCAAAGCACTGTTGTTATGCTGTCAGAACATCATTTAAGTATTGTTCATCAAACTTTTGGGTTATTTTAGCGCAGTATAGATAATTTATAAAGTTCTGTGTTTTAAGACAGTTACAGTTGGATGTAATTGAGCAAGTAAGTAGTGCACATTTAAAGGCAATTAGAAAAACCTGGAAGCTCTACTTAAAACTGAACACAATTTAAGAAAATCACCTTCAACGTCCACCTGGAATGTCACAACATCATCAGCGAGGCTACAGCTGTAGAGACCAGAGTCAGAGACCTTAGCAGAATGGATCATTAATTTTCTCTGACTGCCATCTCTTTTCATATCAAGGCCAGTTTTGCAAAAAAGCTCAACCTCATCTTTAAACCAGGAAACCTGGGCGACAGGGTCTGAGACCTCACACTGAAGGACAATTTGACCACCCATTGTAATCATCTTGTATTTTTCTGACAGGGGGATTGGCATGATCTTTGGCGATCGGCCTAAGAGAAAGGAATAACAAGGGGTTTTGAATAAGAGTTGAACTCAAACAGTGGACAAAACAGACAGTCATACCATGTTCTCCAGAACATTCAACACAAACTCGACAAATTGTTTAACACACTTGATGTGGTATGTATGATAAGAAGATAGAAAGGAAGGAAATAAATCACCTTCTACGTCCACTTTAAATGTGATGGTGTCATCTGAAGTTGAGCATTCATAGGTGCCACAGTGTATATGTTCAGCTGAGTGGATGAGTAGAGTTCTTGTTTGACCATCTGACTGTAGTTCCATATTGTTTTGTGGTAGGAGTTTCATTCCATCCTTGTACCAATCCACATGGGCAGAGGCATCATGAGAGAGTTCACAGCTGAGGACAATGGGAGAACCTTCTTGGACGTACTTGCTCTTGTCCGTCTCTTGAAGCTCTGAGAACTTCAAAGGTAGTGCTATAGGTTTCAAATATTGAAAAAAGAGGGTCTTAATAACTACATGAATGTTATTATTTGAGATCATTAAATATCCAACCTACTGTATTCAATTACAAAGAGTTTCAAGACAAAATGACACAACAACATACAACAAAAACACAAACGAGGACAATGAATAAAACACATTTCATAGTGCTTAAAGAGCAAGAATCGATATCTGAATGTCCAAGATATCCAGTAATTGTAGACTTACATCAAAAATGGGATTGTTTGTGATAACGTTTTCCGTTAGTGTGTTAAATGAAAAAGACGAAAGCTTGTCATCAGATATTGGACATGCATATTAAGAAGCGGCATTGTGAAGCTGCTCATCTTCAACAGATTTTGGAGAGGAGTCCTATATTATCTAATGTCACTCTGTTAAAACATTGATTGGGGCAACAGGTTTTAGGAATTAGTTGACCAAATTAGATAACCATTTTCTATTAGATGATTAGACAATTGTGACTTAATCACCTGCTGTTACAGTAAGTTGGCCGTGCAAGACAGTGAAAGCGCTACAGAGTTTCTTAGCATCACCTTTTACTTCCACAGCAAACTGGATGTCATCATCCTTTGACTCGCAGCGGTATATGCCAGTGTGAGCCCGCTCTGCTGATGGGACAACTAGACCCCTGACATTTCCCTCTGACTGGATGTCTACTCCATTTTGAGGTAGGAGCTTTGTTCCATCCTTGAACCAACTGACTTGTCCAGTGGGGTCTGACAGCTCACATTGTAGTGCAATGGGAGAGCCCGTCATGACCGTCTTTTTCTGGTCACCCTCAGATAAAGCTGAGAACTTCAGAAGTGGAGCTACAGGATTGAATGTAAAAATAGAATTGGTCAATAAAACAGACACTGGTATCAGCGAAAGGAAGCAAGGCACAATCCTGAAGCTAAATGCTTAAGCAGCATGTTCAACCGTTGCAAATATTGTACAAATCTTTTGTGTATACCTTATTAGCTTTTAAATTATATTTTCTTCAGTTAACAAACATTGAATTCCTGGTAGACCCAAAGTAAAAGATACAGAATGTTGGTTATTTGCTTGTAGGATGATTCAGCATATATTTCTTAATGAAAAAAATAGATTTCTTATGTAAGGCGTACAAAAAAAAAAAATATATATACATTTTTAAAACCGGGAAGTGGGTAATATTCTGAGAATTTTTTTTTTGCTGCGTCTCAATTCACATATCTGAACTCACATTTGCTATTTTGAGTGCACAAGTCGTCGAAGTACGAAATACAGTACGGACAAATGCAGTGCACAATGAGTGTGGTACACTGTAAACTTTTTGCATATAATGATCGGCATCTTTGCCATGCAACAGTTGGACCAGTGAACACTTCGCTATGGAAGACACCACTACCTGGTCAAAGTTCACACAGTCAAAGTATATTTCGCAATCGGATTTGGCAAGAAGAAAATTCAGTGCCATGCAATTTTTTCGACAGCCTATTATTCCAAAACCCAAATCGTCAGAAATAAGTCCCATTGGACCAAAAGCCCATTTGTCTAACAGCATGTCATTCCAACACAAACAGAAGCACATTAGGACTAACAAATCTACCTTGTCCGAAAACTTATTTTGTATACTTTGGAGAGGGCATGAATCAATCTGCAGTTTTTCTGATTGACTTTCTCCCTACCAATCCCACCCGGCATGTCTAACCTTAACCGACAAATCCAACTAACGAAAGTAGGAGTCAAAAGGAGCAGCATATTGCAAGTCATACCTTCACCCAAGTTGCCTATTCGGTAAGGTTGGTAAAGGTACTTTTTCTCGTAAATCTGTGACTTCAATTTCAGAGAATGTCTGATTTAAAAAATAATATAGACAATAGACTTGGGAATATTCAACTTTTCTTTATCGTACATTTTTCTTTCTTTCTTGTGAACTAACCACTTCAATATCAGATCAAATTCATGATTGTTTCTCAGAAAATGACCACTTTAACAACAGAAACCAGAGTTTTTCCCTGATACTAATTATCTTGCCAAGTGAGAGTCATTGCAAGCTTCCTAAATAGCTACCTTTTTAGACACAAAAACGGGAAGATACGTGCAGCAATGCAGTCTTGTGTAATGTTTTACCACAGCTAGGGTGATTAGCTTAATTTATAATGTCTTTACTGTAGTATGTAGGTAGATTTTAGCCAGGGACCTGCGGTCAGGAAGGGTATATTGATTTAGATATTTGAGCTAGCAAGCAAAGATTCTGCAGTCTTTTACACACTTTCACAAGTGGTCACTTATAGCTCTTTGTCATTGTTTATAAGTTGTCATAATACTCAAACACTTTAATTTTGGTGTGCAAACCGCACAAATAGCAGCATGTACCTAAGATCTCTAAGTCTGTACAGATGTCATGTAATAACTTCAACATTAAACTGATGTCATCTAAATACTAAATGAAAATGTTATGTATTAAACGCTATGGCAGTGTTTTAATTAATGCTGATTTTCTGTTTATTGATAGAGGTAGATTATTCTTCATTCAAGTAAAATAATGAGGACCTATATGCTATTTGAATTACACAGAACCTGACAAAAATCTAATTTCAGAACAGATGAAAACAACGTTTGTCACCTTTAACATCCACATGAAACTGCACTGCATCGTCTGTTGTTGTGCAGCTGTAAATCCCTGCATGAGACGGCATCGCTGACTGGAAGACCAGCGTTCTTATGGAACCCTCCGCCAGCATGTCTTGCCCAGATGCTTCAAGAAGTTTTATTCCATCCTTGTACCAATTAACTTGAGCGTTAGGATCTGATATCTTACATTGCAGCACTATGGGTTCATCGACTTCAACAGACTTGTTCCTTTCAGCCTCACAAAGTGTTGTAATTCTCACGGATGGAGCTGGGGATGTTTGAGGTAACATCAAGAGAAAAGAAATTGCATCACTAATACGGACTACAGCGAAAATAACAGAGCAATGTCTCAAATCAAGATTAGTCATGCTAATAAATCTTAACAGTTAAAATAAGTAATAATAAAATATATGTATTTTTTATTATTAGTAATCTAACTAGAGGTATCTTTGGTTAGACTTGAGATAACTGGCATTCAAGTTAGGATTTGAAACAAATACTTTTCTTTAATATTCCTCACAGACCACTCAAGCTCAAAGTTTTACACTGACTACTTAAGTAGTTTTAGTATGAACAAACTAAAGTAAGTTAATGTAGAAATTGTCAAAATGTCAAGGATTGCAAAAGCAATCTCTTAATTTTACACAATGTCAACATTGTGCCCGTCCATTTTTGGTTTGATAATGCTAACCATTTAAATCACCTTCAACAGCCACCTTATTTGCTCTGACACTGTCACTCCAGTGACTGTCACATGTCCTTGATAGATAGATCTCTTCCGATTGGAAAGTAGATGCCTGCTTGATATATTGAGGCTCTGCAAACTGAAGAGGTGATCTTTGCCCAGAGTAACTTCTGATGTCTACTTCGTCTTCTGATGCCTTCATGTTGAGATGACACTTTGCTTGTACTGTTGTTGCTTGCATGGAATGAGACAAAACCTCTGAATGGTTCGGTATTGATTGTTCCTTTTGAGTGAGGTCATCCAATCCGTCATGCGCAGATTGTTGCAAGTTGTATCCTTTTTTGGTTTGTGCTGTTTCTGCCTCATTATAGTTATACAAGTCCAGTGATTGAGGGGATACAGTGTCTGGAAGGCCACTGAGCTTCTTTGACTTGACAGTTGATGTCTGTAAGGGTCTGTTCAACTCCTCTGATTGGTCAGTTGCAGTCCCTAAGGAGTAACAGGGCGCCTCTAAATGGACAAGTTCAGTTTGTAAGCAATGCAGAAGCTTCTCTGACAGGACTGGCATCTGTATGGATCTACAAAGATCCTCCGATTGGACAGTTGCAGTTTGTGAGGATTTAAAAGGCTTCTCTGTTTGGTCAGTTGCAGTATGTGAAGATTTAGATGGCTCAATAGATTGGACAGTTGCATTGTGTGAGGAGGATTTAGAGGGCTCCTCTGATTGGACATTCGCAGCATTTGAGGATTTAAACGACTCCTTTGGTTTGACAGTTGCAATATAGGAGGATTCAGAATGCCCCTCTGGTTGGACTGTTGTAGTATGTGAGGATTCAAAGGACTCTTCTGGTTCGACAGTTGCAATATGTGAAGATGCATAGGGCTTGTCTGATTGGACGATCGCACTATGTAAGGACTGTAAGGATTCCGTTAATCTGACAGTTCTAGTATGAAAAGATTTAGAGGGCTCAGCTAGTTGGACAGTTGCGGTGTGTAATAATTTAAAAGACTCCTCTGGTTCGACAATTGCAGTGTGTGAACATTGAAATGACTCCTCTGGTTGCAAAACGTTAGTGTGTGAATGTTTATATAGCTTCTCTGGTTGGACAGTTGCATTGTGTGAGCATTCAAAGGGCTCATCTGGCTGCAGAATTGTAGTTTTTAAGGAGTTGCACAACTTTTCCGATTTGACTGTTGAAATATGTTGATGGTTAGTAATGTGTTCTATCTGGGCAGTTGAAGTTTGTTGGGGATTACCCAGTTCTGACTGGACAGTTGGCATCTGTATTGGGCTATGTAGCCCTTTTGACTGGACAGATAGAGTATTGACTGATCCAACAGCTGCAGTTTGTAGAAAATTACAGAACTCATCTGTTCGGACAGCTGTCGGCTTGGAATTATCAAGCTCTTCAGATGGGGCTTTTGCATGCTGAAGATAGTAAATGAAATCCTCACCTTGTGATTCTGTGGGCTTATTAGTGTGATGGTGTGTGTCAGATTGTGTTATTGGTGGCTTTACAGAGTTACAGAAAGCTGGAGATGTTCGTGGATTGCCGTAGAGCTCCTTTGACTGTTTAGTCGTATTCCAGTCAGTCATATATTCATATTTTGACTGAGAAGTTGGTATATGCCTGGAATGTTCTTCATTTGTCTGTGTATCTCCTCTCTCGTCCCAGCTACCAGAATTGCATTTTGAGGACATGCAGTCAACTTCAACAGGATAGGCCTCTTCATTGGACTTCTTTTCTTGGTCAGAAGAGTGCCTTGGCGATGTAGCTATAAGCATTGTGATGTACACAGAGAAAGGTTTTCATTGGTTGATGGTCTCAATACTTCTTCTCATAACAGAATTTTACATCAGTGTTGGTTAGAATGGAGTTATGGGATAATTCATTGCAAAGACAAACAAGAAGATCGACCAGGTTTGGTCTGAGATTGAGTTCCCATGTTTCCCCTTTCAACCGACTCCTAAAACTGGTATACCACCAGTATGTTTACTAAGGTCTTAAAAATCTAAACAATTAATTTACTTTATTGTCTTAGATAAGAGTTCGTTGTCATTGCAACGGTGAGATGTTCGGGCAGCAATGTGAATGAGAGGATCTGGTGATGAATAAGACAAAGATGAACTTAAGAGAGGTTAGCTGCTTGTTCAAGCAAAGATGGCTGTTAAAATGAAGAATTCATTGACAAACAAAACATATGTTAGTATGAAGAGCAGCTACTCAGCTATTTAACACCCACATGTTTGATTAACAGCCAATCACTGCATGAAATGACATGAGATCTGGATTCAATATGAAAAAAGCACTTTTCTAAAGGAAAAAAGATGCAGATGCCTCAAATGATGGAACAATAAAATACACCACTTTTGTTAGTGGTATTTATGTGCTGGGTTAAGATGGATGACTGATGTTGAAATATATCAAATCACCTTTGACATCCACAGTGTATTGGGCAGAGGCATCAGCTATCTCACCAATCCCGTCACCATAGTGACACTGCTCTGCTGTTTGGACAAAGCCAAAAAGAAAACAATGAGCTGGGTGATAGCTTCACGTATGTCACCAAATAATTGATTCTGAATTGTGCAGGTACCATGTGGAACACCACCTTTCAAGTGAACATTGAACTGTGCATCAGCAGATATTTCACAACCAAACCTCCCCCCACCAGACAAGCCATGTAACTGGAGGGGCACTGTTTGGCTGTCTTTCTGTGATTCACAGTCAGCATCCCTTTTTGGGTAGATCTGGGTTCCATCTTTGAACCAACAGGCTTTGGCAATGGGATCAGAAATCTCAAATTGTTGAACAATTTGGCCGTCCACTTCAGCAGACTCTGTCTTCTCAACATCTGGATCAAGCAGATATGTCGGAGGTGACAATACAGACAATCATTTGAGGGATAATTTCAGTGTACATCATTCTAGATGTTAAAAACGTGACTTCAAAGTGATATTGTCAAATCTTTCCCAGATATTAGCACTGCATTCAAACATAGGACAAACAAAAAGCTACACAAAGAGTTAGTCATAACTAAAATTGAAAACACATTTGCAAAATCACCTTGATTGTTTACTATTAATTGGGCAACATCATCTGCTGTTGCACAATAGTATGTTCCAGAGTTTGAAGGATGAGTTGGTTCAATAACAAGGGTCTTCTTGATGCTTCCCATTTCTAAATCAGGCTCATTTTTAGAATCATGTTCTTTGTCCCTCTGCCAAGACTCCAGTAAAGGCGTTTCTGAGGTTTCACATGTTGGTTCAGATGGGCTGGTTGCTTCAAGTGACTGTGTCTCCACAACATCTGGTGAGGGCGCCAACCGCAACGTTGGAGCTGAAGATGATGATTCATATTATAATTGACAGTGCATATTAACACTCTGATAAAGAAAGGGGTTATGGGTTCAGCTTTCCCAAACAGGGAACCAAAGTGTCAAGGAATACAGAGATATGTTCATTTTGTCAGTAGCAGTTAATTTAACCATGTGTTAAGAAACTGTTACAACTTCACACAAAACACTACAAAACACAGACAGACAGACAGACAGACAGACAGACAGACAGACAGACAGACAGACAGACACACAGACAGACAGACAGACAGACAGACAGACAGACAGACAGACAGACAGACAGACAGACAGACAGACAGACAGACAGACAGACAGGCAGACAGACAGACAGACAGACAGACAGACAGACAGACAGACAGACAGACAGACAGACAGACAGACAGACAGACAGACAGACAGACAGACAGACAGACATGCATTTAGTAAGTGTCAGGTGCATCTAGTCATCTAAACGCTCTATGATTTGCATTAAGATTGAATCAATTTAAATTAAAATCACCTTTGATATCCACAGTGAAGTGAAAAGTGTCATCACAGGTTTCACAGCTGTATAGCCCTGAGTGCAATAACTCAGCAGATGGGATAATGAGTTTCCTCAATGTGCCTTTACTCTGTATATCCCAATCATTTTGCAGGGAGAGTTTTACACCATCTTTATACCAGCAGACGGGCACAGTAGAGTCTGCAACCTCACATTCCAGCTCCAAATGTTTGCCCGCTTCAAGTGACTTGGTTCTCTCAACGTCAAAGATAGTAGAGTACGTCACTGGTATAGCTAGCATTGGGAATTCAGGACAGCTAAATAAAACCAAGACTGGGGAAATACCTTGCAAAAATGTGACTGCTGAGCAGAACAAAAGGGGATTTGGAGACTTCATTCAGAGTATAGCAGTCGCAAAACAAATGATTAAAACTAAAAATGACCTAGTCCATTAACAGTTCTTTAAGGTTATGTGCACAAAACAGTATTTCAAACCACATACAGTACAAGCGGGATAATTAGTTGCATCTAGAAAAAAGGATGTGGGGTTATAATATTAACGCACAAGATAAAAAGTGTAAAGTCACCTTTGATCTCCACTTGAAACTCCATGGTATCATCCTTTGTGGTGCATCTGTACACACCAGAGTTGCTCAGCTCTGCAGACTGAACAACTAATGTTCTTGTGTTGCCCTCTGACTGGATTTCTAATCCAGAGTTTGAAATGAGCTGAGTTTCATCCTTGTACCAGCAAACATGGGCCTCAGGATCCGACACCACACACTGGAGTACAATAGGGCAGCCTGCTTCGATCGACCTCGTCCTCATTTCTTCGGGAATTGCTGAGAACTTCACAGGTGGAGCTATAGATATGTTTAGATCTTAAGTCAACCTTATATCAACCTCATGACAGCCCTTAAGACTATTCATACTAATATATTCGATAACTAAATTGCTAACATGCTGTAATGCAGTCAAAGAAAAGGCGACAGCTTAGCTGCACTTCTTATGAGTGTTATGAAGAAAGACAATAGACAACATACAAAAGGGAATCGGAGTTAGTTGCTTTTGCTAAGGATGAGCCTGTTACTGTTTTACATTGCTTAAGGTACAACAAATCACCTTTGATGTCCACACTGAACGAGATGGTGTCACCCTTTGTCTTGCAGCAGTATAATCCAGAATGGAACAATTCTGCTGAATGGACAATCAGTTTTCTTGCCAAGCCTTCAGTTAGAATATCTACTCCAGTTTGAGGATGGAGCTTTGATCCATCTTTATACCAGTGCACTTGGGCAGAAGGATCTGAGAGCTCACAGCTTAAAACAATAGGGTAGCCGATTTCAATGGTTGTGTTCTTCTCACCATCTGGAACTGCTGAAAACCTCACAGGTGGGGCTATGGATATTTACATATTTCAATGGTTCATTCCGTTGTAAATGCCGTACCATTTGATACATCTGACTTAAAAGAAGACTAAATAATTGTTTTCAATAACAAACAAAAATGGGCATACAAATAAAGATGGTAAGTGAAAGACACCAGCATTGTAAAAAAATCTCATTCCACTCACCCTCTACTTCCACATTGAATCTGATGACGTCATCAATGGCATCACAGCAATACACTCCCGAATGTGAGAATTCTGCTGATTGGATGACAATTCTTCTCATGGTACCCTCGGATTGGATATGCAGACCCTCCATTGTTTGTAATTCCACCCCATTCTTGTACCAGTGGACTGGAACTGCAGGGTCTGACAGCTCACAGTAGAGCACAATGGGGTTTCCAATTTCTACAAATTTGTTTCGATCCATTTCTGACATTGGTGAAAACTTGACAAGTGGAGCTGCAAATGTTTTAAAAAACAATGACGTTTTGAGTCTTGTTATTTAGGACAATTAACAGAATGATACAGTACTTTAGTTTCGTTTCACATAGTTGATGCCAAACAATGTTTTCACATTTTTCAAAAGAAAAAACGGAATACATCTGAGGTGTTGCATAATACATACTTATGAACAAATTATGACAGTGACCCATACATACCTTGAATGTACAATGCAGCAGAATCCCGAATGCTATAGGCAATAAATGTGATCTCAGCTCCATTGTCTGTATCACGTACTCCTCGAATGCGAAGAGATTGGTGTGTTCGTGAACGACGCATGGAATATCGTTCATCTTCCGGAAGCTGAGAGCCATTTAAGAACCATGTCCCGATTACTGAAGCAGAGAGCTCAATAGAGAAGAGGGCATCTTGTCCCTCGGGCACCAAGGCATCCTGTAAGGGAGCTTGGATTCTGGCAACTGGAACTGGAAAGAGAATCATGTTTATACATGATTTTAGCAAGCAATATCAATAAACAATGTGATGAATTCACTTAAGCAATTACCCAAATGAACAGCTCTAGGGAATTCCACAGTGTTACTCTTCCCATATTTGTTTACACTGCAGATGCGAAATTGATAATCGGCTTCACATGGTACACTGTCACCAAGGATCTCCACAGAGGTTGCAGAGTCAGTGGTCAGGCACTGTAACCACTCCTGTGAACCAGTGCCCACTTCCTGTCGATCAAGTACATATCCAGATGGAGGGTTCTTTCGGGAGTCTTGAGGAGGAACCCATGAGAGAAGAGCTGCATTGGCACGCTCTGTGTTGATCTGCACACTCACTGGACAACTGGGTGGGCAATGTCTTGCCTCTGAAAAAGAAGAAAACCCATGCTACATCAATGTCTTCTTGGACTGGAATAACTGATGAATGTTGATTAATACCAAAACTAATTAATCAATCTAAATATTTGTTTTGCAAATACTGTATTTGGAATTTTGTAATACCCTACCTTTCACTCTTAGCTGAGAGGATGTCTTGGATCTGCCTACAAGGAAAGTCACAAGGCCAGAGTCTTGGGGCATTGTATTGACAAAAACCAGGATGTGAGTTCGACCAAAGGACTTAAGGATGGTCTGATGTGTCTCACGTAGCTCTAGGGCATCTTTGTACCAATGTATGTCCATTTCTTCATTCTCCACTTCAACACAAAAGGCAGCATTTTCGCCTTCCAATACATCCACTTTTCTTGGAAGCTTCCGCAAAATTGTCCCTGCAAGAAAACACGTAGAAAGTGAGTGACTTCTTAGCATATTAACATATATAGGATATTGGTTACACTACAAACAAAACAACAATATACTGTATGTCATTTGACTGTCGGAACAACACATCGTCGGGACATCATTTTTAAGTGATTCCCAAAATCATCTTGAATCGGCATTGTTAAAAACAACTTTAAATAGTTAATATAAAGTGACCTTCATTATCATGGTTAAATAAGAAACTACTGTGTTAGGGTTCAGGAATGATTTTGGTCATAGTTAAAAGAAACACTGTTGACATGTCTTTTGACATGTCTAACAACTTTCATCTCCTCTACTTTGCTGCACAGTTTCTCACTTGAACATACACATTTGTTGTTTCCTAAACAACTGATGCCGTCATTTTTCTTGGAAGAAGAGTCATAATTGACTTGGACCTTTTTAATATAGTGTTTGCTAAATGGCACTGTTTAAAACAAGCATTAAATGTAACACCAAACACACAATGAGTGGTTCCCCAAGTTACCTGACAAAAATTAAGACACAGACTTTATGTTCACTGCCAATCAGAGCCGTCCCGACCCATTAAGCGACATAAGCGGCCGCTTAGGGCCCCGCAGCCACTAAGGGGCCCCCAAGCAAAAAATAAATAAATGAAAAAAATAAATAAATCTCAGTACACCGTCGCCGTGATAAGTATGTTTAATTAATTTTGTTAATATGCCTTGATTGCCTAATCTCAAAGTCATGTATTATATTATTGAGTCAATAATATAATACATTAACCGTGCTTTACCTGAACCTCATCATGACACAAGAGAGGACAGCAGGATTGTAATTTCCCGTGTTCAGTGAATGCAACAGAAGCAAGACACCAGACCAACCTGAGAGTTGAATGGAAATAAACATGTCTTATTGGCTGACAGGTACCTATCCTGTGAGCTGTGACAATGTTTAAAATAAACTGTCAGTCGGACTCAGAGTTTTTGAAGATGGCATAAGAACACTTTTTCTTAAAAAAGACGAAAATTATCAAGTGGTGTCTCACACAACAACCCCAGAGCCACAGGTAAAAAATGTCAGTCAACTTCCAAGTTATGCGAACATGTAAGCAAAGCATAAATTACAGCTACGTTGACGTAACTTTGAATCGCGGGGGTAAGCTAAACCGTTAACAAGTAGCTATAGCTAGCCAGATATATTAAATAAACACTTTGTCATACACAGAGTTGGGTGTAACGCGTTACAAAGTAACGCATTACTGTTTTTTTATTTGCAGCAGTAAATGTGACTGTTTGGCCACTGACGTTGCCATAACAATGCCTGCATTTAAAAGTGCAACCTCTTTTTGTGACAGATTTTTGCAAGAAATTATAATTCTTCTGAATGATATTCCTATTGACAGCTAGTTTCTATGTGAACATTATGAGATGGACAGCCAGAGAGAATAAATGAAAAACAGTTATGAAATACTATATGACAAAACAAGAAAACAGCTTAAAAGGGGAGTGATTTGTAAAATATCCATAAAGAAAAATCTGTTTACAGTTCTGTTTCATATGGGTGTTGAGAGATGTATCCATAGATCCCTTAATGTTGCTCTCAAAGTGCACCAGATTGATGCTTTTAACTTCAATATTTAAAAAAAAAATCTTCCCGGGGGAGCATGCCCCCGGACACCCCTATAGGAGGTGAGGACCCCCTAGACGAGGTTAGGTCCACGGTGTTTACATGCTTATTTATACAATATGTGTGCTTATGCTAACATCATAAGACAAAAGTTGGTTCCGTGTTGTGTGTAGTGAGAATGCGCTAGAGTGAGGGGGGCCCCCAAGCCAAAGCTCGCTTAGGGCCCCCAAAAGTCTAGGGCCGGCCCTGCTGCCAATACAATTGTCATCTTAAAATATGTACTTTGTCTCTTAGGTGCAAGACAAGCTAGGAGGAGGGAGATAAAAGGAATGAAACTGGATAACTGGAGGGTAGTGCAGGTTTTTTGTCCCAGAACTGATAAACTTTGTTTCTGATCATCCTAAGAATACATGTAACTGTCTCCTAAAAACAATATCGTAAAGTACCACAGTTATTTGATTTTATCAACCTGATTTACCTTTTACTGCTACCTCTGCAATGCTTCTGCCCCCATCTGGCATCTCACAGAGGTAGATCCCATCATCGTCAACATCAATGTCACGGATAGTTAGTCGCCGTTTTGTTCCCCACTCCTCCATTCCATATTTGGCCCCTGGCTGCAGTCGTCTATCCTCCAGATACCATGTGATGGAAACAGAGTCCTCTGGAACTTCACACTCGAGAACAGCCAAATCTCGTTCCCATACTTCTAGATCAATGAGAGGCTGCTTAAACCTCACAGGCGGCTCTGTCAACAAAAAGGAGGAAACAAACGTTTTAATAGGCTTATATCACATCTCCTAATTAAAAATGTGAAAAAAAAGGAAATCTAGTTTAAGATGTTCCTATTTACTTCTAATCATAAAGACACATTTGTGTTACTTGATCTTTATAAATTCCTCAGGTAAGACGACCCTCCGAAAACACAGCACATCATCTATGCGCTTTTAGTTCAGTGTAAATTTAAATATAATTGGCAGTAAATTCCAATGAAGCAAACACAATTGGCAAAATCATGAGACAAGTGGCTCATTTAGTTGAGGAATGATAAGGTCATTAACACATAGGGTGTTAGATAGGAAATAAAGTGTTTGTCACCGACACCACCAGACGGTACCAGACAGTTGTAAACAGAATGTGGACTGTATTTAGTAGTCTGTGTGGAAAGCGCTACA
Organism: Gymnodraco acuticeps; assembly: GCF_902827175.1. NCBI lineage: Eukaryota > Metazoa > Chordata > Actinopteri > Perciformes > Bathydraconidae > Gymnodraco > Gymnodraco acuticeps. The sequence goes on along the minus strand of NW_022990274.1, from coordinate 5,192,054 downwards.
TTTTCTCAATGATTTAGTCTAATCAAACACATAGACAATAAATACATTGCCTTCAAATCTACTCACTAACCACCACTGATATCCTTTCCCAATATTAAAGTGTATGTCTGACTGACACAGTACAATACTCTCTGTTGGTGCCATGAGTTTGGACTTCTCTGGCCATGTGAGAAACATGATCCCCTTCCCAAAGACTTCGATCACATGGACGCACCCCTTTCAAAAGCTAAGTGGCATTGCAGACATCATACTGCCTTTGGAATCCACCTCAAGCTGATGAACTTTGCCTGTTTAGATATTTCCCAGGTTGAATTTCATATTATTATTACTCCACTGAACCAGGATTGAATTACATTTACGCAGTTGGATATTATTTTACCACTGATTATGTGAAGCTCACTGGCCTGCGGATCTGCATTTTTTTTTTGTGTGGCTCAACTGGATGACAATACCAGCCATATACTTCACATTTCTCTTATCATTATCAGTAGAAAAAAATAGCAGTTTTTTAAAGCATCACATTACCGCCATAAAACATTTTCAGCATTTCATTTTGCCTTCTCTGTCTGGCCCTACCCCAATAAATGATCTCAGAGTACATCTTTGGAGATATCTCACTGACATCATTCTAGCATCACATGGATAGAAATCTGATCCAAGAACACACCACACCCTCCCTCACTCCTTTACTCATGCAGCTTTTAAGTTTGCCTACATTAAAAAAGATTCTAACTTAATGAAAATGATCTTGACTTACCCTTTACAGAGAGATGTACGGCACTGAGGGTTTGCCCGGCAGTATTTGATGCAGCACAAACATAAACTCCATTATCCTTCTGCTTACAGTACAGAACCTTAAGTGTGAAGTATCCTTCTCTGTCCTCGTATAACAAATAACGCCTTCCAGACAGTATCAGTCTGCCGTCTTTCCTCCAAATGATTTCTGGTTTGGGTTTCCCAGTCACAAAGCAGCGAAATTTGGCATGTTTACCCTCTGTCACTGCAAACATTTTGACTTTAGTTGACATTGTGTCGTCTTTGAGCCGGTTTGGCAATTGTCTCCTCTGTTTTCCTTGGTGAGCTTTCCAGTGGCCATTTGTGTAGCTATTTCGATTTCCCTCGTCCTCATGTCCTGGGCCTGCATCAACCAGCAACACAGCTCCTGCCAACGCTTCTCCAAACTCATTCCTGGCTTTGCACGTATATACACCACCGTCTGGAGCGCGAGTCTTAAAGATCTTGAGCTGGAACCATCCACCGTCCTGGAAGCCCACACTGAAATGTGTGCTTTCAAATATTTCATTGAGTTTTCTCCCATCCTTTTCCCAGACAACGTCTGGTCGTGGGTTTCCCCAGAGCTTACAAGAGAAAACTGCATCTTCCCCACGGCCGGCGCGAGTAGAGAGGGGCTTGATGAGGAATCGTGGCTTATTTTCCTCTCGTAACTCCAATTCTTGTGCTTCACCCTCCACCTTTAATGTGGCCGCTGCATATGTTTCCCCAATGCTGTTCTTTGCTTTGCATATGTACTGACCACTATCCTCTATGGTTACAGCTGAAATGATGAGATTGTAAACATTTCCGTCCTCAAATATCCTGTATCGCCCCTGTGGTTCAATCTTTTCATTGTTTCTCTCCCAGATGACTGCAGGCCTTGGATCACCACCAATTTGACACTTTAGGACTGCATCAGTTCCAGTTTGGACCACAACAGGTCTTGGATAGGCGAAGAAACGCGGTGCACCGCCAAATACATCCATTTCTACTTTGTTGTCAGCTTTACTACGCCTTTAGCAGTCCAGGTGAGTAATAGGTGGTAGTTATTCTCTGGGGGAAGACGGTCCAACTTTTGCACTGCACATTTCTAAAAAAAAAGAAATAACAGATGGGTTACTTTAATATCGAAGGGCTCATGAGATTTAAATGAGAAAATGTAAACAATAAAACTAAATTGTAATTTGTTTTAGAAATGTAACTATAATTCAACGGTATGATTAATCGGATAAAGTATGCAATACAGTTATACTTTGAGACTTCCTGTATAAAGAAAATTAACCCTAATGGACAACCCCTGAGCCTCCTTTACGAGCATCTGTTTCAGTGCAAACGGATGGTATGAATATTAGGGCTAATTGAATTAGATCTGTCTGCATGAGAGAAAAACATAGACGAGCAGTGAGAGGGGGGAAAGCCTAGTCCTATTGCAACAGCAGCCACAACACATAGCAAGTACAGCTGGTGCTGTATTTCAATGGGAACGTGCTTAATATAGTATGCCCTAAATAAAGACCTGCGATGGAGTGTGTGTCAGGTATCACAAAGAAGGTTCTGAAACCCGCATGCTCACACAAACACAGGCCGAAATGACAGTCTACCACCCCAGAGGCCTTGTAGCCAAAATATGTTGAGCATATGTCACTGTTAAAATGATCTTAATTAAAAAAATATTAAAATGTTAACACTGAAGTTCAAAGATACATTTCTTTAAAAGACCCCTAATCACATTTATGTTGACAGCTATTTCTGTCCTCATATTTAAAAAAATAAATATAATTTAGAAAATCCTACTGTCAGGTAAGAAGGCTTCCTGTTGACTATTGTGTAATCTCAATTTGAAAGTTTCCTTGGAGAGCCTCTCAACTTGGAAAAATATAAGTAAACTGAGTTTTAGTGTTTTAGGACAGACCCCCTAGAGTGTTGTAACGTAGTCCTCTTGGATGCAGGGAACAAGGATTCAATTCTTTAAAAATGTAATCTTAGGATGTTTATGAAGCCACTTAATTGTTCATCGTATACTATTAAATTAAGTTTATTTTGAAGGATTTTTCACTTAAACAATATATTAATGTTCATTTGTTAATAAAATACGATTCTTATTCAAGTGAAACCACCCTACTCTTGGTCAAATAAATACTGGAAAATTGAGCAATAGTTTCTTGTATTTTTGACAATTATAAAGAACTGTCATATCATCTTTATGTGTTATGCATGCAGACTCAAAATGAAATAAAGCTATTATTTCTTTATAGTTTGTTCAGCTTACCCTAAACTTTGTAGGTATGTACAATATAGGTAACATTGAATTTAATATAGTATTGATTAACCTAACACCGTTTGTTAACTTAAAATTGAACTGAATATTGAAAACATTGTTTATCAATCTTGAATATTATATTCATCTTAATTCGATCTTTACAATTGCTACTTAAAAACAGTTTTTCACAGAGCAAACGGTTTAATTAGCACAGTTTAGACATTGTGTTGAAAGTGTCTTCAATATTCCCTCCGGAGGTTTAAAGAGAGGAGATTAACCCCTGTGTTTACTTGTCTGATTTAATTGGAATGACCTCTGCCCCTTGTGAAGCTGTGCCGTGTATCCCTCACATGACCTACCTCGCTTCAGTCGCCAGGAACGACCGTCAACATACATTCCTCACTTGCAATCTCTCTTCTAGGTAAGAAGCAATGCCACCTTTCTCCTGAAGGTTGAGTAATGTCCCAAGTTGACTTCAGATTCAGAAACATGCTCTCCTCAAGGGTCCCAAGTTGTACTCCAGGTCATCTTCATCGACGTGTGCCAGTAGGAGGAACAGAAAAGAGAACTTCAGTATACACACAAGCTTTCTGTTGAACAACTTCAGTGTTCCCCCAATCTCTGTCGTTGAAGCCTTAGACACCCCAAGTGTCATTGTTCGTGGAATACCGTTAAATGCTTTTGCAGCTGCTGCTGTCCCCTAAAAATACTGGCTGCCTCGATGACAGCAGTGAAGATAAGCCAGGCACTTCCATTCACTTGCCAGCAGGGGCTAAAGATAGTTCAGGTGGCCAGTGCATGGCAGGCTGCTTAGCTTACTTGAGGCTTTGCAATACATTCCAAGGAAAAAAACACACTTCTAGTCTCCAAATATTTTAAAGCTCATCTTTAATAAGTTTTCAACATTTGGTCAATCCATAAATTGTTCAAAATGTACATTGTCTAAAAGTGAGAAAAGTGAGAAAGCAAGTGTTTTTGAAACAGAGATTGTAAACTGGATAGATATGGCTGACCTTATGGTGCATTCTCATTAGGGTTGTAGATATTACCAGATACTGAAAAGCTCAGAAGAATAGCAAAAAAGCAGCCTCCTACAATTATCAGCTGATCTTGTTTCATGATTCTTGAAGACCATTTCTATATTTATTGGCATGTAAAGTTCCAAAATAAGTCCAGCCTCGTATAACTGATTAATTACGAGGAAAAACTCATTGGTGATTTTTCAAGGTTAATGTCGTGCCTAGAAGGATCTTTTTTTAATAAGCTGCAGTCAAGTTATTAAACCACTGAGTTTTAATCAAACCAAAGAGTTTATTGACAGTATGTAATGTATAGGGTCAAGGGGCCAACATGGGTTTTGTATTTCTCAATCCAGTATCAGTGTTATGCAGTATGACCTGACTTTTCCGTCTTTTGCCGGAGCCAACGGGCAGTGTTTGATCCTGTGCCTTGTGGTGAGGGGCTTGTACAACACGTGGACCTGGGTGTGAGTCTGTTGTGTGCGAGTGAGTCTCAGCGTGGGCTGCGGTGTCCCTTCAGCTGTTTAGTGGCTCCACAGCCCCACAGCCCCCTTTTCCTGATTTCAGCTGTTGGAAGTAATCCGATATAACTCAGACCCTGAAGCTGGTTATGAAACGTTTTGTGACAACGACTGAGCAACAACTTAAAGAGTTGTTATTTTCTCAGAACATTGCATATCCCGAACTAAAAACCAAATTCAAGCTATCATAAGAGCAGTAAATCATTGGACTTGGAAATGGTGTGAAGCTTTTAAATGTGAAAAGTGTCGACAGGATCAGCAAAACGACCTGGTTACGAACACTGTTCCATCAACAAAGACTCTGCCAAGTAAATACAGCGGGTTCAATCCGGCCACCAGGATCTGGACCATTTAGCAGCACAGTCTGTTGGAGCTTGTGAATTTATATGGAAGGGATCAATAAGTGTGTCAAGGTTGCTGGAAGAACAGAGGCAATATGACATGTTAGTGCTTTGCCATTCAAGATCTAACAATGCCAACATATTTCTATACTTCAAAAGTGTTTTGAAAGTCCGCTCAAACTGACCTATTCTATTTTGTATTTCTAAAGCCCGGTTGTCCATTTAAGAACAAAGTAATGAATTCATAGTTGGACTCTTCAACCAATTGAGGCAAGTATTCTTGTAAATATTAAAGGTGGGGTAGGTAATTTCAGAGAAACCAGCTCGAGTGCGCTAGAATTTGAAAATACACAACCGGAAAAAATCTGCCACTTCCTTACAGAGCCCCTCCTCCAACACACACGAACGCGCACATGACCAATGAGGGCACGAGATAAGTTTGTGCACAGATGGAAGGCTGACAGGCAGGTAGGCCATCCAGTTACTTTAGCCGGGCCTGCTCAGCTGATTGGTCTTGCTTTTTACAGTAGCTACTACGGCTTCCACAGATGACATTTTTTATGGATTTTCAAACTTACCTACCCCACCTTTAAGTTATATGTCAGATGAGTACTTTAAGGAAATATATATATATTTATAAAACGGACAAGTCAAATCAAGCAATCTGATTGGTTCTTAGCCGTGATATACTGATCGTATACCACGGGTAGAATTGTAAGTTACTTTTCACAACATGTCAGTATCCCTCCGCGCCTGAGAAAAATAGTATACAGTTGGTTTTCAAACTGGAACAAGAAAGCAGCGCAGAAGTAACGGGGCAGAAACCCTCCTTTTTACGCAGCGGTCCAGACATAGACATCAAACGGCAAAACATATTCAGTGTGCAGTTACTTTGGCATTAGGGCAGGGATATCTAGATACTTTCCAAGGTTTGACATAATGAATTGTGCTACTTTTAAAGCAAGCAACGATGTTTTCAAATCTGTAATCAAAGAGGTCCGCAAAAACGCTATCGACCAATCAGATTGCTTGATTTGACTTGTCAGTTTTATAAATATATTTACATTTATTCCGTTACGAAACAAACTTACAAAGCATAAGATGGAAACATTTAAGATTAACTTCAACCTCCGGGGGGGTCTTACTATGGAGGAGTGGATTGAGCAGTGCCTATCTCCAGAAAAAAAAAGCACCTAAACGACGACATGCAGAGCTACGTGAAGAGCAGGTAGACCAACTGGAAAAGTACCACCATTCAAAAGCACAGACCCTTTTTACAAGGTTTAATCAATAACGTTTATATGAGGTATCCATATTATTTCATGCTTTTCTAGCTTTCCTATCATTTTGTATTTCAAGTTATCAATTAGTATATATATTGACTACATCATTTATCAATAAATAAGTTGTAATGTTACTTTTAATACCCTATGATCATGTACTGTAGGCCTACTGTAAGTCTTCCGGCATCCTGTAGGAAAGGACATAACCATTAGCATGACTACAGCTGTGACACATTGCTCCTCAGATGATAATAACTGAAGTTATGTTTTCATTATAGAGCTACAGTTGGCAATATATAATATTGGAAAGAGTCCCGCCTTGCAACATAGCATTTAACTGAAAATGTTGCCTTTCTTTTCCCTGACATTGGAATGTGAGCTAGGTAGACCTCCACAGATCTGAGGACTTGTTCAGACAGCAGCCTGCACACAGAGCCGCTAATGCAGCATGGAGCCAGAGCACTTAAACCAACACCTCCACCTGTGAGGCCAAACTCACCTTACTCACTCCAAGGATATAACTGGTTCATTTAAGTACAGTTACATTGTTGAAACCACGTGTTAAATTACCAGTACACAAACAGTACATGTCAGTGCTTCTGCGTAGAACTGCGGCATCAAGTCGTTTTTGTGGTTTGTGGCAAACAACTGAGATTAATATATATAACAGTGCTTACTTTTAGCTTCGTCCTCTTTTTCTTTCTGTCCTGGTTAGGTGTATCTGACCTAAAAACATTCAAATCCATCTGAAAGACTAACAACACACTTTTTCAGGATTTTTAACAAGGTGGGGTTTTAGCATAATTATTGCTGTTATTTTTTTCAGCATCACAAACTCCACACAGATGCGGGAAGACGTGACACAGAGAGATACAACCAAGTTCCCTCAACAGTGTATACTGTAGTGGGACAGCAGTGCATTTACAAATCATAAAAGACTAAGCAAATGTTTCCTCTGCAGAAAAGAACACCATCTGCGCCTTCTGGTGGTCACCTTGTGTAAGTGCAACTTGCCACAGCAGATATTTATGCTTTTCTGGGCAAATACTAAAAACAATGCTCCTACACTTCTCACTTATTGTTTGCAACTTTTTTATTGTGCATATTTTTTGATATATTTTTCTCATACATTTTTGCTAACATCATTTACATTCTGCATTTGAGTTGCTTAGTGGGTTATCTTACAGGAAATGATGTTACAGGTTTGATTGTTTACTGATGTTGCATGTTTAGCTCTGCTAGTACAATCATACATAACAATAGCATAGAAGTCCATGTTTTACATTGCTAAAGAAACCTCTTCCTGATGAAGGCCTCACCTTTCTCTTACCTCTCAGCAAGATAAAGCAGAGTAAATAAGGCTGCACTGAAACCACACGTGGTCATTATCTTGTCAAGTCCGTTCTTGTGAGCACACTACAGCTTGAGAGGGTATTGACTGTGTAAACTTTGTATGAATAACAGAAGACTTTCCGGTGGAAAAGTCATGTTTGCACAGCTCAGGTATAGTTTTTCACCTATTCACATCCTCTCCAGCTTCTGACAGTGGAGGGGCATAACCCCGGGTGTGTCAGGTTTGTCACCAGAGACACGAGCTGTCTGTTCTCTCGTCTCATCAATGTGAGAACCAAAGGAAAGAGGCTGAAATATTTCCCTTCATACCCTTACCTGAGACATTATGGGAAAAACTACTAGCAACACTATAGTAATGTTAAGACATTTTTGATGGGTAGGTGAACTAAATATGGTGACACATTATTATTGAAGCCATGTTATGATATTTGTACTTTAGAGATTAAGGTACAACAATGCCCTCTTCCCGCAGATTTGTGTTATGCCGGCAAAACTTAAACATCCGGCTTCAAAGCAAGGGACAATCTTGCCTTTACCAATCTTCATTTCTATAAGAAATTGCATATTTGAGCTAACTAACTGTTGAATGAGACTCACCTGTCAGTTGTTGTATCCATCTATTCATCAGCTTGTTTTATTTATTTTTCTTGTGTCTAAAATGATACCATACAGTAGTTTTACAGCAAAAGAACATACTATGATATATTTTTATTTTAATAAACATCTAGGAATTCCGTATGGTTGACGAGTTTGTTTCGAATTTTTGGTGTACCTTTTTTTTCTTGTTTCTATTTTGCTGAATTTTCTTTACCTGTTCCATTGTGATTGTTTGATTGAGTTTTCCCCAAAAAGAAATAAAAACGGAAATACTGGACCTGTGAGTCATGTTTGACCTCACATAAATGTAATATGCTAATAATACATGCTATAAAACATTTTTCCTATTCATTTCATTCATATAATTTGAATTCATATCAATTTACTTTTCTTAGTCAAAACTAAACATGGAACGTCGAGTTATTATGCTCTATATATCTGGAAGAAATTACTAGAAATGATTCAACGCTATTACATCAAGACTGAAAGACTTTTGATTGCTGCTGCCTTTTATTAAATGAAATAACTTTTCATATAATACACTGCACTGTCATTTGTATTCTTGTATTTTCTATCTGTCATGTTCTCATGTAGCTTATATTTTAGAATTAAATTCTCTTGACTGTTTTTAAATGTATGCAAATGTATCTTCTCATGTTTTTTGTAGATCACGTTGAATTGCCTGTGCCATAAACATAAACTTGTCTTCATTTGTCTTCTTCTTATTGTTAATACTGTTGGATGACATGAATCCCTGATGGTACAATCCACAGTAACCAATGAGAGTAACGTGTTCCCTTTTAGGACCTGGCGGAAGTCCCTCTGACCTCCTGCAGGTCCTTCTTCTCTCCACACGCCTCCTGTCTCCATCCGAGTCCCCATCAGCTGTTGGAGCAGCGTGCAGGCAGCGGGCTGCTGGACCAAGAGGCTGCGAACACTTTACAGTCAATGTATCTTTCCCTACTCGGTACCAGAGAACCAACACACGAAGATGAGGTACTTCTGCTTTTTGCGTTTGTATTTCAACGTTTTTGGCGACTTTTGGTGAAGCGCTAAAGTTTGATTGTTGCTGCCTCTGCAGGTGTTCCTCATGGCTGGAGCGCCTTCTCTGCTGCGTCCTTGTTCTCGTTGGACAAGCGGCATCGCAATGGTCAGGTAAGAAATATCACTTGGAGCATTAATGATTAATGTCCTGGCTCTGATGCTGCTACCTTTTTCTTTTTTGCGACATTTACAACGTTTTATCGCAGCCAGACGTACATCTGCCAATACGCGCAGGGTTCCTTCTAAATAAAAGTTCATAGAGTGAAATATCTTTAAGATTCAATTAAAAGGCTGTAATGTGAGAAGTCCAAGGCTTCTCCAACAAGGCAACATAACATATAGTTAAGACAAGAGGTGGAAGAAGTACTCAAACTCTCTACTTAAGTAAAAGTAGAAATACTTCCTTATACTGTAAGTTCTGAATTGAAAATTGGAACTAATGTTAGATTTTTTTTAATTCTGGGTAGATGTTACATTACTGTATAATATCATATCAGTGTATCATTTGAATTTTTTTTTCTATTAGCCTCCAAAATGACATATTTCAGGACAAAATGGAAATACTCGAGCAAAGTGTATGTTTAAAAAGTAGAGCATGGTGCAAATGACACAATGATGCAATTACATACATAAATAAGTATTCTAATTACATGTAAAATAGGGTAAGATAATTACAGCTGGCTGAGAAATATCCTCTTTGGTAGGCTGCTGAACATACCACATTTCTAAGCAGGAAAAGGGATACAGAAAAACTGCAAGTTTATACTCCTCAGTTGACACAGGAAGAATGAGAACACAGTAGAGACTGTATGCTGAGCACTGCTACATTTTCATATTGCATTAGTCTGCCGCTTACTCTTTAAACACGACTCTCCAGCACCCTTTTATGTTTCACTAACAGACTGCCTGGTTGCTACAACCTGCGATGACACATTGTTATGATCCAGTGCTAAAACCCAGCACTTCGTCCACTCTGAGGAGGTCAGAGGGGCTTTGGGACTGTTTACAGGTGTTTCTCAAGTCCAAAGTCCTCATTGCTCAGAAACCTACATTCCTTCCTTGTTTGTCCTGTGTCTTAATCTGTGTCCAACTGGAGACTGCATCTAAAAATACTGGACAAGATGCTTCCCCCCCTCTTCCCCTCATGTGTAAAGAGCTGTTAGCGTACGCAGAACTTTACATGTATCTTTCCAGCTGTTCTAACGTCAGGACATCGGACAAAGGATCATTTATTTGAATGGCAGTGGTGCTAAAGGGCTATATGAGCCTCTGAATGAACAGACTCTCTTCTGCTGCTGAATAATTTATCTTTGAACCTCACTTACATCCTTCATTTGATCTATTAAATACTGAGTTAGAGAACTGTCAGATGATAGGGAGAGGAAGCCGAGAGGACATTGATAAATATTTGATTGACCGTGATCTGAATAGATGCAGTATTATTTGGCAGAATCATTCTTTGTACTCATTGGACCCAAAGGTTTGTCGAAACGTCTTTTGCATTTTGCCAATCATCTACCTTCTCTTGGTCTGTCTTTTTAACATCCAAACTCTGGATCTTTACACTTCTCCGACCTAATTGGAGATCAGAACATGTGAACAACTTAAAAAGAGTAAAACCATATTTCAAGGAATGCTGTGTGTGTCCAGGTTGAAAAGGCCTGCTGCTCGCTCTCAAGAGCCATGCCTCTGGCTGCTGCGACATGCTTGAATTAGGTCTGATTCATTCCCAGTCCCTGGCCGGGGAAGGAATCCCTATTGTCATGTGATCTTTGACATGCACCCAGCGTGGTTTTGCCAAAAGAGAGCTGGGGGAGGGGGACGGCTGTAGGGGGGGCACCCCACCGTGTCATTTAATGGCTGAATTAGATGCCACATTAAAAATCACAGCTGGCTTGGGGTTTCTTCTTTTCAGTGAAGAAGCATGGCCAGAGGTACAGGGAAGCCATTTGAGACCGGCTCACAGTGTGCTCGGAAGGGGTAACAAAACCCTTTTTTAAATCCCTATATTTCTGTTTCTTCAGACCATATAGGAATTCTTTTTTTTCCTTGTATGTTTTTGTAAAGTGATCCTGCAGTTTTCATCTATAATAATATAGGATGGAATAGCAGGTCTGAAAAAGAGCCCCGCTTGACAAACATGTGTTGACACGTAGTTGCAGCATTTGCAGAAAAACATCTGCTTTCATATCGCAGATGTGTCCTAAGTAAGAGGATCTGGACTTCTTTTTGTCTCTACAGCTGCAAAAAACACCTTTTGATGGACTTTGATGATTAAGTTAATTCCCTTGGATTATTGAATTGTTAGCTTTCTGTCTAGTCTTCAGGGTACAACGTGATTTAATCTAGTGTAAACTGTCAGTTTGCTATGTGAATGGAACTTTTTAAGCCTTAACAGTGACGGCCATTGTGCTTATAAAGAGAGGTCAGTTAAGTCAAGACACTCACATGACTCTCTGTGTAAAAACATTTACACAGAGAAACAGCTCTTTTTGAAATCTTCATTTATTTGGACATTTCTGCTTTAGAGACTGAAAGGATACTCAGGGACAGAAATACAGAGAAGGGGAGGTGACTAAGTTCAGACCTGACACATTGTGGTGACATGTACATTACTCTGCCCCACCTGGGCCATATTATTTTTGGCGATGAAAGATCAGGTGGAAGCCAGTGAATAGCAGCGTTTTGATGAAGCATGACGTACCTTTTTAATAAACACAAAGATGATTAGGGTCTACATAGTATGAGCTCTGTCGAAACAGAAAGAGAGGGCTGTAAAGGTTTCCAAAAAAGTTAAAAACAACTGTATATTCTGAGCAAAGAAACTGTGTAGAATCGGGATTATAAAATGTACCTTGGCTTTTATTTGAATGATTTAAAAGTTAAAAAAATAATTGAAAAAACTCTATCCTTGCCACCTCAGAATACCTTTTATTTGAAATGATATCCCTTTTCAAGCTATATTGCTATTCATGCATACAAACCAAAGGGCATTAAAGCCAAAATAAATACATTAATATAACATTATTTTAAACAACCACAGCTACAGCAATTCATACAACAAACTTGATTCTGCACCATGTGTTATTGGAAACATCTCAGAGGTTAGGAATGGAGGACACTTTATTCCTGAAACGACACAATGTTGTAAACTCTAGACTCATACATTAATTAGTTAAAGTCCCCTTAAAAAAATAGTGAGGTTTTCTGTGGTCAACAGCCGTCACATTGGTGCCTCTGTTAGAATCATTGTTACTCTCCAATGAAATAAATAGGCCGACTGTGCACAGAATCGGCTGACTCAGTGAACCTTGTGATGTCTAATCCCTGGATTTTCTAGTCACTAAACCTACTTATTCTTGATCGACATCTCTGGAGGTGCTTAGTATCAAGGCTTGGAAGTTCCCTTCTAGCATTATTTTTGCTTGTTAGCCACCAGCATTTAAAAGGCCATTAAACCTCTTCTAGGACAATGGGTTATATCTTTCAGTGTCAAGGTTCGTGACTTTTCAGTGTTGTGGGTGGGGGTCATTCAAAATGTCAAGTGGGTGTCTGTGCTTCACTTTCTGGCATCTTTTTTTCATCATCTTTGCTTCAAGTTTGACGTATGGCAACAGTCTTTGTCTGTCACTCACCAAGACACCAGAGATACAATCTCTCTGCTGATCATTTGGTTTGGAAGCTTCAGTAATGGACTGAGCTGGCCTTTTGAAATCCCATTTGTTGTAAAAACACTCGAGACCCCATACAGCTCTTTCTTGTTTCATAAAGACTATCAAAACAATGTTTATAAGGTCATTTCTGTCCGTCTCTTAAAAGTCATGCAGCGTAACAGGACCACACTGTAATGCAGCACAGCTGTCCAACACCAGGACAGAAAAAGTGTCCATGTGAGGAACACTTACTGAGGAGACTGGAAAGGAAATGGAGATACACTGTAGTTTACTCCAATGCGGATGTGTTTTTATTAGAAAACCACGGTGGTCACATCCTGCTTTGATTACTTAATTCAACCCATCTGGATTTTGTAGTGAATCTGAGGAGTTGTATATCCGTACTGGACATTGAAGAACAAGGCCCAGTTTGAGAATCACCCCAGCAGCACCAGGCACACTGTTTCAAATGAGGTTAGTTGTACACTCGGGAAGCATAACGTTAATGTGATTGTCACTATGTTTGTTCGTCTTTCTTGATTTCTATCGAGTAGTTCATTTTGGAGCTGGCGTATTTAGACCGTTATTGCAAAAGATGTTACTATTTTAAAAGGTACAATGAGTAGGATTTCCTAAAGAAACGCAATGTAAAGACTCAATACTTCAATCACTTGAACTACCATAAGTTTGTTGCAGTGTCTGTATCAGCAGAAACCCTGTCTTTTGCCTTTATGAGCTTAATTGAATGTTTTCAATAAATTTTCTCAGCGTCAACCGCTATAAAAATGTGGCGACTAGGGGCAAGATTAAAAGCATGTAACAGAGACAAAGCTACTTCATTGGCCAACATTGGAGCGATAAAACACACAGCGATGCAAAGCCGACAAAGCTCATTCAGAAACATTGGAACATCTTAGGTTGGCTTTCACCCATTGGCTATCACCCTAAGCCTCTTTGGCCGGGAGAAATGACCAACTATGAATGTTTTGTTTAAAAACCGAAACAAATTAATGCTACTAATTCTGCTTTTTTAACTCTTTACATTTGACAATCTTACTATCAAATATCTACCCTTTTCACCCCACTCAACTCTAAAACAGCCATAAACACACCACCACCTGAATGTTTTGGTAACCTTATGTACGACCCAGAAAACCTACCTGGATGTGTACGGTTTGACCCTAATGTAACAGTCTGACCTGCAACAACATTTAAACTTGTTGCTTTGCCTTTTAACTTCACTTAAAGAACGAGCTGCTCCCATTTGATCAATACATTTCTGAATGACAATAACATCCTTGACAAATTCCAATCAGGCTTCAGAAAACACCACTCCACAGAATCAGCTCTCCTCAGGGTTTCCAATGACCTCATGATGGCATCGGATGCAGGCGATTGCGTGGTTCTGGTGTTGTTGGACCTGAGTGCAGCGTTTGACACAGTGGACCACGCCATCATGCTAGATAGACTCAGGGAGTGGGTAGGCATCTCAGGGTCTGCCCTCCAGTGGTTTGCCTCGTACCTCAGTGGGAGAAGTTTCTCCGTGGCGGTGGGCCCGTTCTCATCACATAGCACTCCCCTATCCTGCGGCCTGCCCCAGAGTTCTGTTTTAGCCCCCCTTCTTTTTGCCCTGTACATGCTTCCATTGGGCCGCTTGATGAGCCAATTTGAGGGTTATGCAGATGATATCCAGATATATTTCTCTTTTAAACCCGTCAAAATGGAAAATGGAAACACCCTGATTACATGTCTGTCTGTAATTGAGGAGTGGATGTCAAGCAAATTCCTACAGCTTAATGCATCAAAAACGGAAGTCTTGATCTTAGCGGCTGATAGCATCGCCTCTAAGGTAGCAAGCCACCTGGGTTCATTTAGTGGTAACGTTAGGGCAAACATAAAAAACCTTGGTGTAACCTTCGATCAGTCTATGCTACTAGACAAACACATACAACTCCTGACCCGTAGGCCTACCTGTTTTTTCCATCTCAGGAACATTGCCAAGCTCAGGGGGGTTCTATCAAACGCAGAAATGGAGATGGCTATCCATGCGTTTATTTCATCCCGGCTTGATTATTGCAATGCTCTTTTTTCCTGCCTCAACAAAACATCAGTAAACCGGTTACAACAGGTCCAAAACGCTGCAGCCAGATTACTCACTCGGTCCAAAAAAACCATCACTCCGATCCTTTCTGCCCTGCACTAGCTCCCTGTCCATCTCAGAACCCAATTCAAAGTATTGCTCTTCACATATAGAGCTGTCCATGGCCAAGCCCCAGCCTACATTAATGACCTGATCCACCCTCACAGCACAACCCGGGCCCTGAGGTCCTCTGAGCAAGGCCTCCTAAGGGTGCCCCGAACCAGGCTAAAGACCCAGGGTGACCGTGCCTTTGAGGCGGTGGCCCCAAGGCTTTGGAACAAACTCCCCCAGGAAATAAAAGCCTCAATAGAGATTTTTAAGGGGCAGTTAAAGACCCACCTCTTCCGACAGGCCTTTGGGTCACCGGAGGAGGTGAGTTAGTAGCTGTCTTTCATTGGTGTTTTATCCTATGTATTACCTGCTGTTATTTTATGTCTTTTATTCTACATTTTATAGTTGTACTTTGAATTGTGTCCTGTGTACTGTCCTGTAAAGCACTTTGTACATCCGTGTTGAGAAGGTTGCTATATAAATAAAGTTTTACTTACTTAGCCACTGAGTTTATAATTGTTTGGATATGTGTCAAGGAGGTGAGGAAATGTACTTGGCCAGAGCCCTAGGATAGCATGTATTTTCCAGATGAGTAATCAAATTAATTGAAAGCATGAGAATGTTTTATTATAGTAAAGCAAGTTTCTGCCTGAATTTTAGGATTGAAAGTATGAATAGTTTAAATTATTTTGTTGCAATTCTGATATATAGATAGATATATAATAGGATGGGTGAATGTTCATTGAATTTAACTAATTGTTAGTGCCTACACCATTAACACAACTGCACATTAGCTGTCATATGGATTGGACCTTACAGGAAAATAGCATTGCATTAACATTATAGATAATAAAACTGACTAGAGTCAAAACAGTTAGTTGCTTATGTAAACAAAATAGTTTTGTTAGCATTGCCATGTGTACAGAAATGCCCTCGCTATCTGTGATCCCCTATCATCTTGCTTTTCAGGTCAGAGCATTCTCTTGAATGTTGCTGACAGCTGTTATTTGTATTTTTATGTGCTCCCACCACTCAGTGTTTCAGGTGCGCTCTCATGCTGGCCCTGATGTCAAAATGCCGGGTTGACAGCGGCAAAATACAGAGGGATACCATAATTATTGCTTATGTTCCAAGAGAAGAGGATTTGTAGGGCCACTTGCTCTGTCCACCCAACCATCTCCAGCACTAATGGCACACTCAGTGCCCTCTTACCTCTCAGCACCTCTTTCCTGTTTTCCGTGAAACCCTCACTTATTCGCTTGTCTTTCCCAGCCATAATCGATGGTAACAGTTAGTGGAAGGTGTGAAGCTCTCCAAATAACAGGACTCTACAGTATATGTTTTTTTTATTCTAAAGCTCTGAACAAATGTAAAGCTCAAGCATTACCAACACAAGTAAAACTGATCTATCTCTGTAACCACAGTTATGCATATTTAAGGATACTTTTGAAATGTATTAGCTCCAGGAAAGACATTCTAGACATAGGGCACAGAGGGCAACATTCACTGTGGTTCATTGAACATGTAGCAAGGCAGCTAATGCGTATTCATACGTAGATTTTGATTCCATTAATGCAAGAGTACTTATAGACATGTTGGAGCGAGCTACCAAGCTACTTGATAAGCAAACAACTCACAATTAAAACCCTCAACACAGCTGCAGTTGCAATAGTGTACTGTATGTAAACACATAATATAGACCTTTCAACCACCCAGACTACTCTGTCAAAGGGCATTGAGACCCTTTAGAGACCCTCTACCTTCTCTTTCTGGTCAGTTTGTCAGCACTGTAGGCTACGGCCTGGGTGAGCACTGGTTTCCATGGCCACCAGGTACAGATTTTTCCACCACAAAGCCGCATTTGGCTGTAGCAAAGGAAACCAGATCCGTCTACCTGGCACTTTGTCCCCGTCTCCAGCTTTAGGGAGTGCTCACTTGTCCTCACTGACAGCCTGCTGAACACAGGGAGGCATGAAACTAGAGACCCCCCCTCCACCCATTTACATTCTCCTGTCCTAAGAAATCTATACCATAAGCTTTTTACTCTCAATGAAGTAAGGCTGATCCCAAGTGACCAGAACCGTATAGCCCGTCGATAGATATGATGGGATCCTCTGACAGTATTTCAAAGGTAGTTTTCACATTCAAACACTGAAATAAGCATATTTTGATGTGAAAAATGTAAATACTAGCACCACCTACCACCCAATGCGTTTTTTTAATGAATGAATAGACCATTCAGCATTTCACGAGGCCCCTCTCGGGAATGCCATTGTGCGTTTTCGACCCTCACTTTGTGGTTTTATCCCTCTTTTTTCGCTCTCCACCTCTTCTTATCTTCTGATTGACTCTCATGATGTGCAGGCCGCTTTTCAAGGCATCCTTGAATTCCACTCATTCACCCGTCCCTCAAGAGCTGCCATGTCTGTAGGCACTTCTCTTTTCACCCCCGCACAAATCTCACACCATGGGGGTGTGAAGTGAGGAGCCTCCTATGGGACGGAGAGATTACCATCAAGCCTAGAGCTCTTGTGACAAAAGAGGGATTTGCAGAGTCCTGTACCTCTGTCCTCCACTTTCCTATGCGCTGGCCGGAAGTAAGACTTTGGGGAACTTTTTGGGGTTCGATGACATTACCTGTCTTCACTGTACCTGTCCGAAACTGAGAACTGTCCAGGTGCACTCAGTATTAGATGCAATCTTAGGTAGTGGACTTAGATATAAAGATGAAAAGATGCGAGAAAGGGAAAACATCAGTTTCTGTTGACTGATATACAGTAATACATGATTGATGCATCGGTGTGTAAGCAGCTTTTTACTGTTGTTGCTACTCAATGTGGAGCTAGTTTGAAGGTTACAGTAAGGTAGTTTAGTCCAGTGGTTTCCAAGATACATCTGGGTAGTAATAAGATGTTTAGAAAAGAACAAAAACAAAGTGGTGCCACAACAAATGTGTTTACATGTTTTGACTTGGTTCATTTGGCTGTTTAATATTGAATAGTTGGACTTCAGTTTGTCAAACCTCACACTGTTATTTAAATGAAACTATACGAGAAGTTAAAAGGGGAGGTGTCTTGTGGTTGTACAACTCAGACAAAAATAAATGGGACGAGGAACCCTCAGCTGACACCGGCTTTGCTTTTAGGTCACAAGTCATAATGATTGACCACCACTGCTTAAAATTAACTATGTGTTCTATTTTAGTTGCAAAAGTAAGAGTAACCTAATCTGTCAAACAAATATGGTGGAGAGAAAGGTGTTATTTACCTGTGAATTGTTGTGGAGCATAGGTATCAGGTATAATTATATATAAAAGTACCTCCAAAATGTCCTAAAGTACTTCACTTGATGTGCTTGGTTACATTCCATATCTGCAGAAGACATAAACTCCTGTCGGATCATGCGCAGAGCCCAGATTATAACAACATGTATGCCTCGGTACCCCATTACTTGGAAGCTGCTAATTGTTGTGTGAATCATGAGCTTGCAGACAATACATGGTGCCCTCTATTCACTCTGGGGTTGTTACGGGTCCAGGTGGCACAGTGCCATCCATTGAGAGGTTTAGGGAGGAGGAACATAGGCCAACCATGGGGACGTCAAATATTAAGAGGTCCAGTGAAAGATTTGCAGGCCATTTCTCTGCTGAGACAGTCAGGGACAGGGGCTGAGAGGTCTGCCATCAAATCCTGTTACTGCCATGTTCAACAGAGCCCTGGGGTTTCACAGCTCCAGTTTATAACCCTTGTTATTTGGGCGTGGTAATAGACTTGGCTGTATAAGGTTTTTGTAACCTTAAGTTTCCTGTCTTGTATATATCCGCTAAAGTTAAATGCAGAATATAAGGTAAGACTAAAGAGGATAATGTCACACACCAACATTTTGTTTACTTTTAGTCTTTTTCATCATTGAACACTTCAGTCACTTCAGACCTTTCCCGGGAAAAATCAACATTAACAAAAAGTATTTAGTCATACTATTATTTCACAGTATAATGAACTCATTAACTTTGGTCTCAAGAGAGCAATTGAGTGGGAGGAAATAACTATTAAGAACTCTATATCTGGTTTGCATACTTCAGGACCCAACCTGGCAACCCACTGTTGGCTTGAGTGTTTGGAGCCTTAAACAGGCACACGCTAGCCTAGGGCTTTGGCCTTGTTTTCACTCCGTCTCTTGTTTCCTCTCTTTTTTTGCTCTTCCAGTGAAACTCTGAAAGGAAGATAAGGTCAGTTCTCTATGAATGCCTTCAGGAAGGAATAACTAGTTTACTAGTTTGGCACACGATACAAAGATCAGACCAGAGGTTGTATTTGATCTATATCTGAGTGAATCTGTGTGTGTGGATTCTGACCTTACCATAAATGTTTCCTGTTGCTTGTTTTAATGGATGATGGAGCATTATTTATATGTACTTTGGACAAAATATGCACTACAGTATATACTATGCAGGTATTATAAAGCATATTTGGTCCTGTCCTTTTTTAGCTATCGTTTTTTAAATATCTCGTTAAATATAAAGGAAGATTGATTTGGTCATACATCTGCAGAGTCAATATATTCTTTAGCTGGTTCACTAAGTTCATTTGTTTTAGATCAAGTTGGTGTACCAGCTCACCAAAGCCCCGTCACGTGGATTATAACATGCCATTGCTTGGCTTAAGCTGAAACAGAGGAAGAGCATGACCTGTGGGCTTTCTGTGCTGTAGTGGCCAGCGGGGGAACAATGAACGCTGGCACCCTGGACCTGAGTCTGGCCTACACTAATTGAGGGCCCTGATATTGTCTTGTCGATGAAAGCCCTCATTGTCCCGCTTACTTTTCTTCATCTACTGTATCCTCCGGGCCTCTGATATAGCCATTGGCATAACGTCATTGCCTCCCAGCCATTGTCACCATTCATTACAGGGGATTACAGTGTCAGTTGAAGGTGAAGTATAAGCTAGCCGACAGTATTCACTGAGGGGTGTTTGAAGCCGTTGTGCCTAGTAAGCTAAACGTTTGTGCCCCCGTCAACAACCCTCCTACTGTAGAAGAGGACACTTTGTCTTTTAGGGACTGGGGGGATCATCTGAGAGAAAATACCCATGCTTCTCATTAATGTGTGTTTGTGAGATCAAGTACTTATGCATTGATACAACAAGGACTGAAGAAATTGGAATTTGCTATCAACAGTGAGCTTCTTTGAAATCTGCGACCACTTTAAACACAGCTCAATGGTTGTCCACCTAAAAGACATTTACATATGTAATTGTCCAGTGCAGAGTAGATCATTTCGTGAGGCACATCCCAATGCTTTTATTTGCTTTCCTTTATTGTAGCCGTGTCCTCACTGTGGAATTTGTATCAGTCTGCAGCAGATGTCAAGGGTTTGGGCCCATAATTCCCTCTCAAGCAAAGAGGAAGCTTTCAGACATAAAAAGAAGTGTTGTTCCCCTCTTTCATGGTCGGATTTACTGTCAAAGTGTTGATCTGCATTGACACGTTCTTGAAGTGCTTTGCAAAGCTGAAACTCAACACTTGAGTGAGGCCTAGCGGGTTCAAAGAACCAGCAAAACGACAAAGAAACAGCACTGGCCAACAGACCAATCTAACAATCTACTGCTTACACAACCTGGCTAACGCACCAATGAGTTCTGCTTGCACATTCTTTCCACAAAAAGCCCACGTCTTCTGGGGAATTGTATTTACTTATGCATTCAAGAGCAACGACAGGAATGGAAAGAATAATTTGGCCAATGCTTAATGCTGATAGGATGTGCATATGCATTTCTGCTGTTGCCAGCGTTCTTAGCTGCTTGGTGAATCATAGACCTGTGTAGGCAGGCAGGTACATTTGAGCATTCAGCACGTGAATATGAGGATCTGATGGGCCATGAAAAGTCAAGTGAAGGGAGTTGAAATGACATAATAATGTTTTATTACATTTTCAAAGTTGTTTTTCCATATCCAGAAAGAATCAAATCTATGAAGCTCACAGGAAAGCTTTTCAAAGCTTTTCGACTTATATAACCTAGACTGTGTCAAACGACCATTTTTAACATACTGTAAGTAAAGGAGACCAGGGTTTGTAGCACAGGTTATAATCTGAGAATACTCAGAATGATGAAAAAGGGGGGAAATTAGAGGAGGTTGAAATGACAGGCAGCAGCCCTCTAATGGTAACTCACTTCACTTTTAATCTTGACAGCCCTGACATACTGTAGTTGAATTCTCTGTTCTTCTAATACAATCCAATATTTCCAAGGTTCAGCACAATGTTACTGTGTTGACTAGAGAATATATACCATTGTAATGTTAGCATCTGTCAAGCATTGCCAAATGTGGCTTTGAAATAACTGAAAGAATGCAAAATGTAAGCAGTCAATCTCATATCAACAGCTCAAAGGAAAGTCTTTTAAGGAAAACAACTTGCAAAAAAGGCTTTTGCTTACATGTTAGCTTTTTTCCGTACCAATCGCTCAACCAGTTTAATTGCTGATTACTCATGGTCTATCACTCATTTAAGGTCTTTGCCAGAATGATGAAACACCGTCAAATATCTAAATCCAGCAAGTCAACACTGTCAGCTTCTCTTATCTTTGAGGACGTTTTAAATTGCTTGAGCAATCAATGTCTCCAGTACATGCCTAGACATGGGCTTTATAATTTGCAGCTAATCATCCAGTCTTCTTTCTCAGACGTTTGATCTTTGAGTCCTTGTCTTCCAGGGTTATACAAAGTAACCAAGTCCAGCCAAACCCGAGCAGTGTTATGGAGTTTTTGATAAACTGTTACTGTGCACCACCTTTTTATTGATCTTATTGTCATTGTGTTACGTTAGGAACTATAAACCCTAAAGTTGTTGATGTTGAAACTTGCATCAAGGTTGTTAGATGGTCAGTCAATAAATTGTCCTGTGTGATTGGCAGGAGAATCTTAAGAATGCTGTTAGCCTGGGAAGTTTGTCAGTGGACAGTCTGCGCGCCAAAGAGGTGGGCCTCTATTTTATTAGATATGAGCATGTCCAGGAATGTGACCATAATGTACCTTTTGACTCATTGGGCCAACAAGAAGCAGCAAGTTCTCAAAACCTTTGAGTTCCCAGTTTGGGTCAAAAATATTAATTCATGGGTTCTTTGTCATACTTTAAGAAGTTTGATTATTGAGATGAGGACAGGCACATTCTCTAAATGCTGTGTGGTTCACATAGTAAGATATACTGCAGAAGTTAAGCACCTTTAACCACCAATATTCTTTCGTCAACATCACTATTGATACTCTGTCCAACTAAAGAGTTTTACATCGGCTCCAAGGAAGCAACACTGCCTATAGCAGAGAAGTGTTGTCAGAAAGCAGGTGCATTGACATCATTTCAAGCAGCTGCATTATAATACATTCCTCAATCAAATAGGGCTTGATATCAGCACTTAATGATTTGATAACAAATGGATTGCTTTTAATTCAATTTATACGATTATTAATAATTCAACATGGATAATTACTATTGTTACTAGTTGAGCCCCGAGCCTGTTTTTTAGGCCTCAGGCTCGAAAAGAACATTCCCAGAACAATTATCTTCACTTCTAAAAGGGGTAAATTAATAATCTTTTTTCTCAAAGTAATGATAAACCTGTGAGTTGGATGTAGAAGAGTCAGAATCAATATAGATTATTTTTATTTTAAAGTAAATTCAGATTGAACATAGTAAAACAAATTAAATTATAGTGTCCGTCCAAAATAAACCATTACTTATAGTGAAAACCACCCTTGAATGATGGGATGGTAGACTAAAAGCTTTAGGAATCCAAACTATAACATATAATAAGTACCCTGTATCAACATTGATGCAAAACAAGTGACATTTTACCTTTTTAGAGAGATTTAGAAAAAAAAAACCCACTTCTGGGGTCATTTGGGTGCATTTTCCATATCTCCGGCCCCCCTCGGTCGATTTTGATGATTGACACCTATTTTTAACCGTTAGAGCCAATAGAATCGAGGGGAAGTTCCTAAAATCCATCTAATCATGACCCATTAGTGAATGAGTAGCCAGAATGCCCCGGAACCGGAAGTTGTTATACACTAGTAGCTATCGTAGCAGCTAATATGAAATCTCCGTTATTGACATAACAATGGAATGATGGATTATCAGTAATCATTTCAAAGTGACACAGACACATTGGATTAATCTATGGATTAATCTTCAGCAGCGTTTTTTATCGTTTTAATGCCATTGAACACAACTTTTGATCAGAACACAACAAAGTTAAGACGTTTTTAGCCATTTTGGCTCCCTAAAGCTAATGTTATTGTTGTTTGTTGTCGTTTCAGTCATCGCTCAGTGATGATACTTATATGTCTGGAATCTGTGGAATCTTGTTTATGCAGATACGATAAGTAGAGTTCTGTGCTAAGTGTGTTAGCATTATTTCGCTCAGGGCTAATACAGAGCCTTTGTTATTACCCTTATGTTTATTTTTGCTAAAAATTGTTAATATTGTCAGTTAGCTGAGTTTCTTCCCGTTAAGTGGATATGACACATTCATAGTTTATTAAATGTTAAGAAGCCCTCAGACGCTGTTTCTTGCAAGATGTTGCGTTTTGCCCCCGCCCGCGGGGCCGTGGGGTTTAACTGGTTAAAGAGTTTCTTGGATTTTTGTCTTTGGGTTTAAAATGTTCCTACTTTGAACAGGAATCTCTTGGAAACATTTTTAAGTTTACATTATAGCCTGAATAAAACAGACACATATACCCAAGTTATAAAGCTTTGAACCAAGGATTTCTCTAGTTAATTGCAACAAGAGGTAAAGGCGAAGAATATAACGGTTGTTATCGCCATTACTTTGTAACTTAGAACCACCTTTTTTGCATGTTGTAATAACAGAATTTCCTCAAAGTAGACATTTTGAACATCATGTTTCCTTAAGTTGTACCACTTACAATAAGTAACCACTGCCTACACCTTACCTAAGTGCGGATGTAGACGTTAACTTTGAGAAGGCAAAATGCTATAATCAAGTCCACCATTTTAAGAATCAATATCATTTAAGTAGTCAGAAATATATGTTGTTATTGAACCCTACAGACAAATAGAACTGATTAAGGCATCTACTGTGAAACAGAAACATGTTGTTATTTTCGAATGTGATTCAAACAAATGTTCCAGTGTGAACACATTCAAAATGTTAATCTTGCTTAGAGGCATGTATTCTGACTACACAACAGAGTCAGAGCAAGCCTTCACAGTCACCTGGGGACACCGTTTTTGTAACAATTGTTTTACTTGATTTCTAAAAGTGTATCTGAATCATCACTTTTAATGTGACTCCACTGCGGGATTACACTTATTATCATTTGGAAGAAAGCCTCCCACAATCATTAAACCAACTGACAAAATGTCTAACCCATGTCAGACATTGGCTCTGTTCCCAAATCTGCCAAGGGTTTCATCTTCCAGATGTTTTCTTTACCTTTCTCTGGGAAACTTTCATGTACTTTTGTGACAGTGAAATGTGGAAATGTAATCTAAATAAATGCCACTGACTTTTTTTTGAGGCATTAATATCCTCATTTTTGATTTACACGCTATCAATATCTTAAAAAGTCATTACTTATGATTGATTTTTATTGTCTTTACTAAAACCCTAGTCTGTATAGACAGATTATTCTTCCACTAGTCCCTCTTTTTGTCGGTTTTCAGTTTGAAAGGGTTACGAAGCTGCAATGAAAATGGGTCAAGTAGGAAGATTAGAGAGGTCTAGAACAAACTGTGTGAACCCTAGGTCTGTTGGTTGGTTCCATATTGTTAGTGGATTTCAGCTTTAACAAAGCTGTACTTTCTGGTTAGACTGTGTACAGTTGTTTTCCTTTTTCCATCTGTGCAGGAAAATCACGTTTCGTTCACCCATCACTGTATTACAATTCGGACTTGTCTAAGAAAAGCTGTCTGATGCTCTTTGATCCTCTAAAGATGGTTGTTTTAGCTTATGAAATCTGGCATGCCCTTACGAGTTTACACTGATGTCGAATGATGAAGACTTTCAGGAATTGTAGGCAGAATGGAACCTGTGTTTTAACTCACTGAGCTTCAACTGGCGTAACCCTTGTTGAACAATGGTTCAGAGATTCAATTCAGATAATTTAGTACATATTTAAAAACCTTCTTACGTGAAGCTTCATTCATGCCTATTCATGTAACTTTAGAAAGTACACAATCCTATCCTATCATTTTGTTTGTCCACAATTGAAGATGTTTTAGCGTTATATGACTTATATGACTTATATGGTTGCTTATCCCATCTGAAAGAGAAGATAAGTAAAACCCTCCAATTTAAAGCCAAGGTACAGCCTTGTTGGCTTCCTATAACATTGCATGAATGTAGTTCAACCTTGTCATGGAAGTAAGTGATGAAAATGGTTGCCCTCTTGGGATTTCTTGTAATTAGTATTTGTTAACAATGCTGGTCTGTTGCCAAAGGACTGCCTACCTTTTTCTAATTCTGACTCCTGATATTGGATTCACCTAGATCAGATTCCAATGTTTGGTCCAATCAGAAGGAACAACATCAGGAACTGATGCAGCGTTGGTTTCGAGGCACCCATCCCTCCCCTGTCATTTTACAGGCTTCAACTAGTTCACAACATCCACTAAAAGCCTTCTGCATGCTGAAGGGCTCTGTTGTTAGTGGTCTGCAAATATATGTTTTCAAAGGCGTCCTGCTAGCCCCATGTTGATTTGGTGTAATTTACAGTCATAGCAGGTAAAGTGTGGACATGTCATTTTATTGACACAAACCCCTCAGAGAATTTACTTAACGTTTGAGAGTAAAGGCCAATTGAGTATGTTGTGCAACAAACCACAAAGGGATCATCAATGAAGTCTTCAGACATGTTTCCTCTTACTGTAAAGTGGCAGAATGTGATATGGAGGGCCTTGTTGTAACACTGCACTGATGGATTGGTGTTCACCCCCAACTCCACTGCAGTTTGCTCCCCCTGAGGGTGAGTCAAACCTCTCACTGCCCCACCCTCTAAAAGTCTTGCCTCAGGCTCCTGACAGTGTCTTAGGCCAGGACAAAACAAGCGGTGAGGTGTGTCTGTGTCAGTGGGGGGTGGGGGGCAGGGGGTCCACAGGGCCTCGGTTTAAGAGCCTGGCCACTTTCCAAGGTTTACTACATCACTGGAAATTCACAATGGGGTGAAAAGGACACTGGCAAAACAAATGACTCCTTGATAAACTTGGTGAAGGGTTGAGCTGACGGCAAACGATTTCTCAAAAGGATGAAGTGGAGAAGCAGTGTTGAACAGGTTCATTGCGTTGTTATTTGAACTGTGTCAGGAGGAAAAAGCCATCAGGACGTGTTGGCTCCCATGAAGCGTTTATTTGCCTCCTCTTCCTGCTCCTTACCTTCCATACGCCTCTTTCTTCCTGCCACAGCTCAGGTATTTGGACACATTCCGGCCATGCATACCGCCGCTCAGCCCATACAGCGAGGCCTGGCTATTGGGTTACTGCAGCGTTACCTAATAGGTCTGATCTGGGCTCAAAAGCGGCATAGTTATAAGATTTGCTTCCTTATTAAGCCGAAGAGGCAGAGAAGTCTGCACCTCTTAGCTTTTTGCGGGGTAAAATGGCTGCGCAACTGACATCATACAACTGAGTAGAAGCCCAGATCCCTCCTAGGGGTTATTAAACGCTTAGGAGCGCTCATTGCATACTAACAAGCCATGGCGGATTTCTTTTTTTATAGCTGTTATTGAAAAGCTGGGATAGTTCTTCTGTTTGTCTTTGCAGAAAAAGGAGGTTATAAATGTACTTGCCCCTCTTCCTTTGCTATTGAAGCATTTCGTTGTGGCTGAATGATTTCCATCTAGCACTTGGGAGTATATAGATTTGAAACCAGAGGAAAGGAAACATAACGAGGAAAACTCACCCTGCTGTTTCATCAAGCTTTTTAGAGACTCTCTTGTGTGTGGCACCATGGAATTCAGCCCTCTCAATGTCCTTCCTGTAACAATTTGTAGCGGCTGCGGCAAGCCTTTTGTAGTTCTTGTTGTATTTATTCTCTCCAGTAGAATAGTGCATTGTTTGTCGGAAAAGAAAACAAGAGGCCACACACACACACACACACACACACACACACACACACACACACACACACACACACACACACACACACACACCCACACACACACACACACACACACACACACACCCACACACACACACACACCACACACACACACACACACACAGACAGAAACACACTGGAGTTCACCTTCCTTTGCTGCCAGAAATGCTGTGTGTGTGTGTTGCCCCAAATTCTGGTGTGTGTGCGTGGATCATTGTCAATCACACAGAATGGTCCTTTACCCCTCCCTCACCCCATCTTTAAGTCCTGACTTTACTTGATCTCTGCTCCCCCTCAGTGAGTCCAAATGGCCATAAGCTCAGTGGCTAAAGTCCAAGTGAGGGCTCGGCATGCTTTCT
Organism: Gymnodraco acuticeps; assembly: GCF_902827175.1. Classification (NCBI taxonomy): domain Eukaryota; kingdom Metazoa; phylum Chordata; class Actinopteri; order Perciformes; family Bathydraconidae; genus Gymnodraco; species Gymnodraco acuticeps. The sequence goes on along the minus strand of NW_022990274.1, from coordinate 5,164,546 downwards.
CTGTCTCACACACACACACAGTGGAGTCGCCTTGGTGAATAGTCACAGCTCGGGGGGAATGCATCAGAGCAGACAATAGCCATGTATTCTTACTGACTTCTCCTACCATCCAACTGAAACACTGCAGGATGTAGTCTGTGTCTCCCTTCAGCTCACAGTGTCCCATTCTGACAGAGATCACAGCCAATAGCCCCACATTGAGCTTTTTCTCACCAGCGAGAACAGCTAAATGCTGCTGACACTGCTTTGGAAACAGCTTTTTGAATCTGAATTGTGAGAATATGTTGCACAAAAGTAAAGTCCACATAAAACCTGAATACTTGAAGAAGTAAATGCCAGGCATGTGACGGTAATGATAATCACCCATCACCTGTCTTCATTTTGGCAGCAAGGACAGTTGGGCCGAGATCAAACCAAACCATGTCCTGAAGAATTTGAAAAAAAAGATAATGGGAGAGGTAAAGGTTTCAAGTGTTTTAAAAGGACTGAGCATTATTTTGAAACTTGTTTGACATATTGGTATTAGATAGAATGAGAATGCCATTAAGATGCTGTACTTGGGCAAAGAGGTATTTTGAGAAACAGTGTAAAAACGTTTTGTTCACTTTCCAAATGGCTAGTGAATGATCCAACTTTATCAACTATCGACGTATTCATCGACGTGCTTATTTTACCAGCATTTGGCTGGAAAATGGTGTTTATGTTATGCTAATATCTTCTAACACCAATGACCAAGGTACTTGTATTCAATGTGGCTTTGGATAAAAGGGTCAGCTAAATGAAATGTACGAATAACGTATTGGACCCATTTAAAAGTCAAGGAAGAGCAAAAGTAATCAAACAAGATTAATCTTTTGGGTATCATGGATATCCCTACACCAAATATCATGGCAACATCCAACACAAATGTAGTATGTAAAAATACAAGATAAGATGAGCTGAAAGCATTGCAAACATTGACTGTTACAGTGCATCACGTCAGCCACAGAACAAAGACAACAGGCCTGTCATTCAGGAAAGACCTTCTTGGAGAAAGATCTTTCTTTTTCTGCAGCAGTGGTGGCAGTTTTTTTTGCAGAATGACACACTGTTGTGTGTGTGTGTGTGTGTGTGTGTGTGTGTGTGTGTGTGTGTGTGTGTGTGTGTGTGTGTGTGTGTGTGTGTGTGTGTGTGTGTGTGTGTGTGTGTGTGTGTGTGTGTGTGTGTGTGTGTGTGTGTGTGTGTGTGTGTTGTGTGTGTGTGTTGTGTGTGTGTGTGTGTGTGTGTGTGTGTGTTGTGTGTGTGTGTGTGTGTGTGTGTGTGTGTGTGTGTGTGGTGTGTGCTGTAATGTGTTGTTCAGCTCTGTACTTGTGGGTCTGGGTTGGCCCACTCAATCTTTGATGTCTGGGGATGAAAGGTTGTAGCCTGCCCATCTAGTCTTTCGTCTTCAAGGACAGCCTGTGTACATTTAAGTGTCCCCCACACCCAATGCATTTCTCCTTGGACCACCATCATAAAAGTTAACTTGCAAGACACAGAGAGAGGGACAAGTAAAGAGAGCAGGTACTCAGATGGTCAGACCTGTCTACCCCACCCACACTTGAAAAGGGTGCATTGTGTCTAGATGACACCCTCCTTTAGGTCTCTTCTTGTTGTTTTTTTACTGCTGCCTTGTACGTTTTCGGTGATGTTTGAATGGTTTGGTCCAGTTTTACTGTATGCTCAGTTGTCCTTAAATCATGTCTTGAAAGTGAAATATCCCCCTTTGATTGGTAAGGCTAGGAGTGGGGGGGAAATACATGAAAGTAAGATTTGAGATCCAGCTTCATGATTCTTACAAATATCAAATAAAAAGAAAACTTGGATATAACTAATAATGGACAATAATAAGAAATACTTTTTCATGGTTTCTCGATTGACAAAAACAATGTAGAAATAAAGTCTCTATGTCAGGGACCAGACATTAAGTGAACAGGTTAATATATAACTGAAAGCAAGTCAACATTTTGACTTTTGACTCTTGTAATTGGTACACAAGCCAGGTCCATGAACACCCTGAAACATCCATGAAGTTCCATAACAGCAAAAATGAAAGCACATGAGAATATAATCAATTTCAGAAGAGTACAATTTACATTTGACTTAAAAAATCCTTGCAGTGAAAACAAAGGCTGTAGCTATCTGTAGCCATTCAGCGACATGACTAATGCAAAACAATAGTGAAGGAAATCCCTGTACATCTGTTCAAATGATCGAGGCCCACAGTAATCCAGTCGCTGGGTTATATGTCTGGAAGATGACTAATGATCCCTCAACCTCTCTGTCTCTCTCTACTCCTACACTGTCAGCTGCATTTTGTTCCAAAACTCCATGAAAGTGTTATGGGTAAATCACATGGGGTTTGAAAACACCTCCATGTTTTCCTTCTCCCAAATCCCTCGGAAGGGATTTAGACATGGTTTATCAATCATGGACACTTGATTCTGTGACTCCTCCGCTTTCAAGTTCTTGCTGCAGCACTTTTCCCTTCTCAGAGGACATAGAAGGCGTTTGCAATGACTCATGCTGCGCTCTGATATTCTCATTTGACGACTCAGGGACAATAGCCTGAATCGGACTTTGGCAAAGTTTCAATGTGAGTTATGACTGTTGATGTGCCACTATTTTTCCAGCCATTCATGTCAAAGCAATAAAAACACTTGCTGGTTGCAAGGGCAAACAATATCTGACCGCCAATATAAGTGAGTCAGCCTGTCTTGTCTCCAGGATGCTGTAGGTGGTACAGAACCACACCCTTCTGACTGACCACACAGCACCACAGCCCTGGGGGCGATACTTTTGGTGCGCCTGCCTCCTGTTCCGCTTTCACATGCAGTATTCTGGTATTGCAAAGCTTGAACCAACATGATTGGAATGCTTGTTTTCCCTCTTTTGTCCCTTTTTTTGTAGAGTTGCTTTTGTTCTAATGGGATAATTTAAGAAGGAATGTTTTCACTTCTGGATTTGGAGCTGGGTGGGTCTTGAGTGAAGATGGAAAAGATGGACATTACAAAACAAGACCTTTGTTGATCAGACATGGTCCGTCCCTCTGTTGTTTGATTCAGTCCAGTCCCTTTTGCATTATGGCTTTTTTCCCCATACAAATTATACATTTTGGCCATTTCTAAAAGCTTTCCTATCAAGTTGTCCCAATGTAACATCAGTCAATCGCCACATCTATTTCCTGTTAAAAGAGCAATCCACTAATTGAGCAAACAAAAGCCAATTTATTGTTAATTTTTTACTACTTACTGTTTAACCCTGTAAAATGTATCAAGTTTTGGAAAAAAGACCTGATGATTTCAAAATGTCTAACCGTTATAAATGTAGTTTTGTTTTCCTGTTAGAACAGGAAGCTGTGTCTAGTGTCTTGTTGTGGTGGATTTGTTTTGTCTGCGGGCTTGAATGGGGTATAATTAAGGGAAGGTGAGATCTAATATAACTAAAGGGAAAGTAAGCTACAGCATTAGCTGACAGGGTAAAACACAAATCATAGGAACAGAAGCAGGGAACATTTTCTGTCTTGGTTCTCCATGTGTGTTCCCAAATGTCTGAAGTAGTGTTAAACTGTGAATTTCAATCAAAAATGTTTAGAACATACTGTGGCCTAATAGCATCTTATACACACAGTCTACATGGCATGCAACCAAAATCACAACCTCAATCATCATTTGATGTAATTGAAATACAAATCACACATTTACTGTAGAATTAGTGGTAGTGCTCGTCTTTAAGTTGCCCGACATTGAAGCGTAATGAAAGTGTCAGCTGCTCTGGAGGTGCAACAGTAGGTTTCTATGGCTTGGTCTGGTCTGCTGTATTCTGATAATGAGTCAGCAGTTTTCTGGGCTTTCATTACCACTGCCTTTGGATGCTTGTATTGTCTTGCACAGGGGCTTTCAGCGGCAAACAGTTTCTTTGCTTATAGTAGATTATGGAGATGAAGTTCCTCAGAGCAAGCAAAGCCACAGAATTGCCTCTTTTTTATCCCGTCTCTTCCTCCACAACTCACTCTTTGGATCAGATCAGCTCAACAATTTCCTTTATCACTTTTATGAAAAAGTGATATCAAGTGTCTGAGACATTTCCCTTAAAGAGAGTCATAAGATGAGTAAAGGCTCAGTCTATGGCTTTCATGTGGCAACACTTTAAGGTGGGGTAGGTACATTTGAGAAACCGGCTCGAGATACACTTTTTGTTATATTCCATGGAATGCTCTTAACATCCCGATAGCAATGAATATCTGAAGTGCTTTGACAACAAATCCATAAAAAAATGTCATCTGTGGAAGCCGTAGTTCTGTAAAAAGCACGACCAATCATTTTAGCCGGCCCGGCTGAAATAACTGGATGGCCTTCCTGCCTGTCAGCCTTCCATCTGTGCACAAACTTATCTCGTGCCCTCATTGGTCATGTGCGCGTTCATGTGTGTTGGAGGAGGGGCTCTGTAAGGAAGTGGCAGATTTTCTCCGGTTGTGTATTTTCAAATTCTAGCGCACTCAAGCTGGTTTCTCTAAAATTACCTACCCCACCTTTAAGAAAAGTGGTTGTTAAACAAAATTGAAAATGTGTTGGTTTTCTAAGATAAACAGATGCTACCACTGTGACTTTAATGTTAAGCTAATACCTGACAGACATATAGTCATGCTAACACTGAGTAGCAATATATAGTAGGAGAACAATACTGTTCACTTATCTTAGGAAATATTATATCCAAAGACAATTTTGTGTCAAACCCCGTAGACTTGAAAAGTGGCAGCTAAATGTTTCCCACCTTCATTGAGAGATAATAACTTTAATGTATGACATTAAGTGGTTTCCAATATTGACAGTGAAACAGATCTATCAGAGCATCATTAGAAAGACTTCAAACCTCCCTTATAGCGCGTTCAAATTCTCTATTTTTTCAGTGCGTTCCAAACAAAATTTAAACAATTGTTTTACCTTTAAATTTGTTATGGACTTTCTGAAACCAAGGCATTGCTGTATTTTTTCTTGATCGTTTCATCTGCAGATTGTTTCAAACATTATTAGAGGGGTCTATAAAATGTCATGAAATATGTCCATCCCAGTTTCTTACAATAGTAATAGTATTGATTGATTATATTGTACATTATATTAGAATATTTAATATGTTTCATTCTCATATTTGATCTGCCTGGTCTTCTCAAACTAACTTTTTTGAAAGAATGTCAAACAGGTATCTGAGGACTAATACAAGTAAATGATTTGAGCTTCATATGGTGATGTGATGACGCAGCCTCCCACTTGTCCACTCAACCAGAAAGCTTTCATTCATTGTATTCATTTGTTTCCTAATAGACCAATTGAGGGCACTTAAAGCCTGGTCTGCTGGGTAAAGCTTCTGGAAATGACTCCTATTCACTAGCATGGTCGCATGAGATTGCTCCCGAACGGCCATAGTCCCAGGACCTTTTGATGTTTAAACACATGCTTCACTCATTTTGGGATTAAGAGGCTGAGGAAATGGCCTGGTTGACATTGCTGGAATTACCCAATGGTTTATAAAGTCCAAGGCTTCATTCCTGCTCTCCTAGCATCAAGTGGACTCCCTGACAATTGCACGCACACACGGTTACACTTTATCGTGTTAAACCAGACATTTTTGTGTCTGGGTGGATCCAACTCAGTTTAAAAACTCTACAACCAAGTGTGAGATGTCATGATTTTTTGGATAGGAAGCCTATTCTATGATAAAGTCATTGTTTCACATCTCCAAATTTCACAAACCTTCTCGCACGAAAAACCAGTCGCCGATGTTATTGACTGTCTGGTAATAATGGCGTTTGGATTTCCCCTCCATCTGTTTGAGAGCAGGAGAAATGTCCTATGTACCCCTGTTTATCATGACTCATGGAGAACAACGTTTGACTCGTTTTGGCACGAGTGAGCAGAAATAAACACTGCAAGGCACTGGGATATCATCTGTAAAGAGTCTGAAGGACTCTGTTTTGGTTTTGGTTGGTCGGTAGTATCCATCCCACATGAATGCAATTTTAACTTGAATTTGAGTTTTAGAGATGACTTTCATAGAACTTGTGTGTGAATGTGGTATATTTAAGACGATATATTACACGAAAAAGCTTTGACTTTTGCAGTTTGAGATGAATGTAACACAAATGATGCCTGGGATCGCTGCAAGGAAGGAAAAAAGCACTCCCTCAAATTCATGTCTCAGCGCATCACAGCCTCAATCCATTCCTGGCAGAGTCATGATGGTTGGTTTGTTCTGAAGCCAAGTCTACCAGCCTGTCTGCCAGGCCTATTTTACTATATGGGTGAGAAACATTAAAGGGGTCACTATTGAACACAGCCAAAGACTTTACGTATGTGTGATAGGACATGCTCAAGTCATGTGGGCAAACAGTACAATTACCCATTGTGAGTATACAAAGTTAAACATGTCCAATCCCAAATTTAATTTAGATCTAACAATGATTGCAGGATGCAGGCAAGATGGAACAGATATCCCACTCTTTATATAAATGACCATTTTTACATGTTTTTCTAGGTAAATCCTTTAAGTCTCTAACGGCCCGTCCACACTACAGCTTCGACAGCTTCAAAAACGGTTTCCAACGCGTCTGCCCATTCACTTTGAATGGGGTGACGTCACTTTTCGCCGAACTGCATTGTGGGAAGCAGAGCGGAGCTTTCCTGGCGTTTCAGGCTGCAAAAGTTGAGCAATGTTCAACTTTTGAAGCTTCTGAAGCTTTCGGTGGAAGCGTCAGCCAATCAAATCATATGCCAGTACAAGCTCTAGCCAATCAAACCGCTGCTTGTGTGTCAGGGGCGGGAGATTCATGTGATTGGTTGTTGGTCGAGCTTCAGACACGCCCAGCTCCAAGCTTTTTTTTGAAGCTGTAGTGTGGACGGGCCGTAAGCCTTCTCCTAAATTAAGACATACCCTTCATCAAAAGCTGCAGGGGCTGAATGTTGAGTCTAGTTGATTTTTTTACTTAGTTTGTTTATGTCACTTTGCTTCAAGATCAAGAGTCTCCATTTCCCTGAAATTACACTTTACAAACATATTCTCATAACCCACATTCATTGTGCCTGTTCTCATCTGGGAAAGGATAATACTAAGAACAACAACCCACACATAAATAAATATGTGCACAAACAAATCCTCATGGGATATACAGTGTATATATTAGCACAGACATGTCAAAGTAACAGATGGCAAACAAAGAGGTCAAAGGATTATTTAAAGGATGTCAGCTTTGTTTTCCATTTCCCTGCAGTTACTGATGCCTCTCAAAGATGATCTGGCTCATTTGTTCCGTTTGTGCCCATCCGGTTATGGATCCTAATCCCCAAAGTCAACACTCCTTATGCCAGACTTCTGATCTCCACGTTGCTTCATCTCGCTACGTTATCTCATCTTTGTGGGAAGTGAGAATGACAGTGTTGTCATCACCAGCTGGCCCTGGACACAACACGAGCTGATCAGTCTCTGTGATTGGTGATGAGCTGTTATGGCAAAACCTGAAATGATTTAGCTTCCGATCCTCAGCCAGAGGTTTAAAAGCAGTGGGAGAAAAGCATCTCCTGTTGAGCATTTTTGTTCAGTTGAGGGTCATAAATATGGCTATGGTTGGAATCTGACATTTCTTTATGAGGTGACACAACATTGCTCAACGTTTGGCCCCAAATCGGACCCCTTGGCCTCTTTCATGTGCGTGAGTTGTCTGAAGAAGGAAAAGGTTCAGACTTGCCGTGCACTGTCCTGTTCGGCAGTCACAGGAAAGCAGATGGTTTCTCCACTAACCCCTCCACCTCCACACTCCCCCCAACTGCTGGTTAGCAATGGAAAAATGAAACTATTTTCCTCTCTCATTTCATCAACAGACTGTCAACTTGTTGGTGCTCTGAAACGGAAATGTTAACAGGCTGCATCTGATCAGCCAGGTGGGACTTCCTGTTAGCATTAACCCTATGTAGCATTGCTTTATTTGTGTGTCCCACATACAGGTGGGATCTGCTGGAGGGGGGCAGATTGCCAACAAATATTGTTGGGGTTAGGGCAATATTTAAAGCACAACCATCCCAATACAAGTGTTTATTGTTTTCATTTTTTCATTCCTTGCCAATTCCGCCAGTGCATCACCATAAATTGAACTCTGGCGGGCGATTTCATGCAAAGTGTTAATAACGAGAGGTGCACAATAACTGACATCAGACATTGGTCAATTACTTACTAAAATGGCCGAAACAGGAAACTGTAACAATGGGCCAATCTAGTATTAGGTCCTTGTTGTCACCTGATATTGATGAATTCAACACTGGTACATGTTCGATACATCCCTCGCAAGAACTGAATGTGAACGCATGAATAGGTTGTGATATTTTATAAAAGTGTCATCAAAACCCACAAGCATCGCCTCATCTTAGAAGTTTTCTGCCACAGAAAAACTACAGTATATTTGGACCCACGTCCTGATGCTGTAAAATATCACCCAACATTAGAGGAAAAGCAATACACTTATTTGCTTTGATTTACCACTCTGAAACAACATCACCCATTTTTTTTTTATTCTGAAAAAAGCTGTGTAATAGTACACTTCGGACCTTTGAATGAAAATAGCTAGTCATTTAGTTCAAGTTAATCTTATACAATTAAACCAAACCAGTAGAGTCACTACTCACACACACAGTCAGTCAGTCAATCAATGATATCCCCAAAGCTTGTAACCCTCCAGTTAACATGCCCTATTTTCTGACCTGTAGCCACCCTGAGGCCCTCCAAAATACCCTGTACTTGTACCCTGTACCAAAAGCTTATGTTAATAAGCCGTTCTCTGATTCACACCCAGATATTCTGAAGTAAATATGTAGCTAACCTGAACGTGACCTTTCCAACTCTGTGACCCTGTAACCCTGCCCATATTAGACAAGCAGAGTGTCTGGATTCCAGGTGTGGGAGAGTCCCTTCATTCTTTTCAGGTAAATGATTTGTCAGAGTGGGATGACCCTTCCCTTCAAGTTCACCCAAAGTCCCGCCGGGCCGTTTTTTAAAAGAAAATGTACTTTCAGATGCACCTGATAAATAAATGAACAAAAGAAAACAGTTTGTTAAGAATGAGTACAGATAAGTGGAACGCAGTGGCTTGATAATAAGTCTTTGTAGTGCTGGGCTCTACTGTTGATAGATTCAAATGTACAATATATCGCGTTCCTTGACTGGTCAAAAGGGGAAGTCAGGCTCATATCCTCACTTGTTTTAAAGGCTTGTCATTCATTAATAAAGAAATACGTACATAAAGTACCACACAGTGATAATAGAGGGAGGCTTTGTTTCAGATAGCTTGGAAGTACTTAGTCATCCAAACCTCTGTGTGCAACATGGCCCTTTGCTAAAGGTTAGTGTAACTAAATATTTAGTCCATGTTTCCTATGATGGCCTGTGTGTCTGCACCATCTGCCTCTCTTTGTTATTTGTGTGTTTATGTGCGTGTGTGAGCATGCTGATGACTGTCCTGTGACTTAAGTGCTTTGGGCTGTAATGAGGTCGGTGTCCCGTTGAACCCCATCATAACACTCGCAGTGGTTACGTCTCCCTCTGCTGATAGAAACCATCAACTGCACAAGTGAAGCAGCTGCTGGTGTTTCATGCCTCAAGATCTCTTTGAAGTACTTGGAGATATTCTTTTTGTTTTTGGCACAAAGACATAAATCAGTTTTAGGGTTAACTTTGACAGCAGTGATGATTCTTTAGTCTACCCTTACGTCTTCTTGCAAGTCACCTCACGCGCTATTAAATGTCAGAAGGGCGGCCCCTTTAAGGACATAATTGTCGACTCTTATTATTGAGGAAGCATAATAGCTGTGAACACACGTCTGTGGTTTCCTTTGTGCTGTGACATCAACAGTGCAGATGTGTTGAGAGTGTAGCCCGAGGCTCGGCCACCACACTGATGAAAATAAATAGCTTGTAATTACATTATCTATAGTGAGCATCATATTAAACAGATTGTAATACACACCTAAAACACACAATCGTGCAGACAATCAGAGATATTACATGTTTTTCCTCAGTATTTCGACCGCGCCTTATCTGCCATGAGGTGTTGTTTGCTGTCGACAGGCCTTATGGACATTGTGTTTGATTTTCCGCAGGTGTGTTCCTTTAGGGGCGCACCACCTGTCTGGGAAAGTTTGTTTTTACAGCCGATTTTACTGATAATTCTCAACGTGTTAACATGTTATTCTTCAAAGATAATAGCCGTTTATACTAAGAGTGTACTGTTTGTATAAACGGATCAATGAGATCAAAAAAGAAAACTGCTTGCATCTAGTGTGGTTGCATTTTAAACCAGATCAATCATTTTAAAAATAGACAACTGCGCAGGACTAATACCTCATTCACACCAACAGTGTTTCAGGGCCGGTTCGGAGCTGGAGCTTGAAAAGCACCGGGTTTTCCTGTTCACACCGCAGCGGAGCAGCCTCTTAGCTCCGGAATCCGGTTCGTTTCAAGCATCAAAAAATTGTCCGGCCAGAGCAAAAGCACCACATACGTCACACTTGCGTCGAGGCGGGGGTAGGGGCGGGATCAACACCTGAACAACAACAAAAAGCCGGCGTTTTATCCAGTTTGTACACAACGATGGAGAAACTTAACAAGCAGCAGTGGTCCACGGAAGAGACCAGCTACCTACTGGGAAGCTGGAGCACAATCGGCCATTGTTGTTGTTGTTGTTGTCGGTGTGAGCTGTGAGGGGGTTCCGCGCGGTTTGGCTTTATGAAGCAGGCACGCAAACGGTTACGTCATGACGCAAACGATGACGCAATGACGCAGCACCAGTTGGACTCTGGGCGGTGTGAACCGGTGTTGCGTTGGTGTGAATGAGGTATCAGTCATTGTTTCGTTGAAGATTAGTTTCTTATCCATTCGTGTAGTTGTGTGTGAAAATGTCCGAAAATGCTAAAAGGATTCGATCAGTTTCTCATTAGGCCCCAAATGATGTCCTCAGATGAACAGCTTTGTACACAACTCAAATATATTAAGTTTTCAGTCAAATAAAATAAATATCAAATTTGAGAAGCTGGACTTTTTGTGACTTTTTTTTTCCTTATGAATGACACAATCGGATAAATTGATTATCAATCAATCAATCAATGTTTATTTATATAGCCCAATATCACAAATGTTACATTTGTCTCAGTGGACTTTACAGTTTGTACAGAATATCAGTATGACAATACGACAGCCTCTGTCCTTAGACCCTCACATCGTACAAGGAAAAACTTCCGGAGAAAACCCACAGTTTAAAGGGAAAAATGGGAGAAACCTCAGGGAGAGCAACAGAGGAGGGATCCCTCTCCCAGGACGGACAGACGTGCAGATGCCGTGTGTAAATTGAAAAGATAATACATTTGCAACATAGGTAGTCCAAATGTTTGGAAATGCATGTGTGTATAATAGGAAGATGAATCCACGAGGATATCCATCCAGGACCTATGATCCAGGACCACAGCCACGACTCAAGATCCAGGGCTCGCGATCCAGGACAGAGGAGCGCAGGATCATCCATGACTCCGGATCCCAGCGTATATAGACACCAAAAAGAAAGACATTTGGGGAAGCTGGGTTAATCGGAACATGAGAGTACACAGGTATAGACAGAGAGAAGGAAGAAGTAAGATGTCCCCCGACAAACTAAGCCTATATCAGCAAAACTAGGGGCTGAATCTAATCAGCCCTAACTATAAGCTTTATCAAAAAGGAAGGTCTTAAGCGCACTCTTAAAAACGGATAGGGTGTCTGCCGCCCGAACACAAACTGGAAGCTGATTCCACAAATGTGGAGCTTGATAAGAAAAGGCTCTGGCTCCCATTGTACTTTATTATCAAATTGGCCATCAAGTCAATTGTTATCAACTAGTTGATTAATAATGGTAGCTCTATACAATGTTTTCACCCTATTCCTTCTTGTTGTGGTTCACAATGTGGACAATTGAGGGCGCTGTTTTGCCACCGCTACACATCAGTACTCGGAGATGTAAAGCGAACTCCAGCTCCAGATATGTGAGTCTGTGGTAAAGATTGTGTATGGGTTCTGGAGAACACTTGCAATATTCTGCCTTTCCAACTGAACTAAAAACACTTCCTTATAGACAACACTGATTGTAAACTTTCGATAAACTTCTAAAAACTAGCCGCACAGCTTTAAAATCTCCAAAAGTAGCCCTTCTGCGCCGCCAACACACATAAACATCTATTACCATAATGTGTTTCAGCTTGTCCCCTCTTTGCTTTTGAGGCAGAAGAATCAATACTGTGTCTGTCATTAGTTGAGATAACACCTCCCAGGCATTGTGGGCCAATTACAGCTCAGACCTTTCCGGATGTTCTGACTTCACAGTGCACTGATTAGCCGAGTCATTACAGCTACAAGAAAAGAGAGTGGGACTTTTAAGTGTGACAGCAAGGCAGTTGGATTTGATTCCTCAGGTCATTTCCTGCATAACACCTTTTTTTAAGACCATGTCATGTTCCAAGTTATAACCTAACAAGATAATTCCTTCAATCCGTATTCAGGTAGCAGGGTGAAACTGTAATTTCCTGCCAACCCTGTTGAGACAATTTAAAAAATGTGTCCATTTTCATAGCTATGTGAGTTATTTTTGCAAAGTTTATTTACAATGATTTATGTAAAGAATGTCTCTGTTTGTCTGTGCATAGGTAGCGGTTCCCAAAACATACATGTTTCATTGATTAAATCTCAAGCCAAATAATTAACCAAGAATCCAATCACCCGTTGGTCACAGAGGAATTTCATAGTTTTTGAAACCTTGTGGAACATATAGTTCAGGGCAGAATTGATGTGCAGAACAGAAGTAGCTTTGATCTGCTGTGCTAGATAAGAGATAAGTCACAGGGTTTGCTGGGGAAATTACTTTTCTTCTGCATTAAAGATGGTACAACATGGGCGCCTCCCTTCTATCCTATACTGTATACAGCCCCACTTTCTATACTGTAACTGTTGTTTAGGCCCCCCAGGCTACATATTCTCCCGTTGTTATGGAATGTGTCTCATTCAGAGTGACGGCCGAGCTCTTTCTGCTTGCCTGAGCAGGACTGAGGAACCCTGCAGGGCTCTGTCTGCCCGGCTGTCTGTTTCTACAGGATACTGGCTTGTTCAGTGGAGACGCTGAAAAGATGCCTCTAAAGCACTCTTCTGAACTAAACGCTGCCCTTATATTCAGGATCAACTGGGATTTGGTAGGACTGAATTGACACCATCAATACAATGTTTGACTATACTGTAAGTGTCCTCATTCACAATGCGACCACTATGTTGGGCTGGAAGGGCCGCACTTCATTAAAACCAACACTGAACACATTTAGAGTTAAAGTAATTAATTCATAGTGACTGGAATGCAACCAGTTAAGGGCCAGTTACAGAAAGGCAGCCTTACATTTATGTACAATTTTTCCATTCACAGTGCTGAATCCCAAATTCTACCTCGCATTACTTAAAGATGGTTTGCTTTAACTGTTTACCAAGGTTTGCCACTTTTCTCTATTTTGCTTTGGCAAATAGAACAAAAATGACCTAATTTACAGGTGGGTAGCAGGGCAGATCAATGGGTTCGATGGACAGTGATTTTTTGGAAATTCTTATGGCCTTATAGACTTGGAAATGCTCTGCTTGTGTGCTTGTGTTTGCATATTTAAGGGCCTTATCCACCTATATACTGAGAGTTTCAAATTCAAAGAGCTGCACAATAAAGTCGACTTGTCCTTTAGTCCATTAACACAAACACAAGTTCACTAGTTTGATAATTGATTCATCTGTAAATGTATTTTTCAGAAAATTCTTCTTCAATATGCACATTTCCTGCTTTTACGTTATTGGGTTTAACAAGACAAGACATTTAAGACATCAGTTTGGACTCTGAGAAACTTGGTGGGAAAACTTTTCAGACCCTAGCAAATCATTAAATATGACTTAGTTCAGACTTGACACTGGACAACCTTCTTCTTTTCATGTCTACATCAAGTTTTACTCTATAGTGTTGTATTCTGAACGCACTCTTACACTCTTAAACTAATCTGCAGCTCTCCCATAGACGATGAGTCTCAGATATTTCAACAGATTGGATTAACAATAGTTATCAAGTCTCAATGGGAGGCATTTACACTGCAGGCCAGCATTCTCCCTCACAACCTGCCCCTGCAGGCCACTCCAGGCCTGTGATAAGTGCCCATTGGTGGGAAACGGGACCCCTTTCCCTCCTAATCTGATAGCTGTGACCTCCTGACCTCCATTATGTTAGCCTACCCCCCACCTCTCATTCTCTGGCTGCCTCACACACTCAGTGACACGCATTCACTGGTTGGAGATCTTAGAGATGTGAGAGACGTCACTTGAATTAGAGCCTCTTATTCAGGCATGCCATTCGTCCCATTTAGGGTTGCAGTATAGGAACCCTATATATGTTTCAGATCTCAATCTGCTGCTATTGAGTTGAATTAGGTGTAACTTGATAACATACAAGTATACTGCTGATATGCAGGGCTGTAACACTTTTCTCACATAATGCAGTTTATCCTCCATTATAAGCACATGATCAGTAACATGTCTACAGGCTACCCTTTACTTTATAGAAAGCAGACTGATGGATTACTACATTAAAAAAACTCCTATACATATTTACTAGTGATAACAACTGTTTATTATAATGTTCTATTATAATACAACACTTTTTAAAGAGCCATTCTGCATAATAAGTACTTTTACTTTTGATAATTTCAGTACATTTAGCTGATTATACTTCCATAGTTTTACTTAAGTACCATGAAGAACTCAGGACTTTGACTTGCAATGGAGTATGTATAGACAGTCGTTTTACTTCTCTTACTTAAGAAAAGGAAATAAGTACTTTTCCATCCCTGATAGAAAGTATAGAAAGTATAGAAAGTATGGGAAGTTTAAATTCCGGGACATACAGTCTATCACCGTGATTGTGATGAGACTAGAAAAACAAGTGTCTGCAGGCTTTACATTTAGCATGAAAGCCATTGAATAGTCCCTTTACTGTACACAATGTAACCACTCTGTTGCACCCTGTTGCTCCGGGATACAGGGTCAGATGAGCCAAGTTCTGCTTTAGCTAACACGGACATACAGAATGCAGATGGACGAATTTTCAGATAATGATTTTACAGGCATTTCCTTCTTTGCAGTTGATTCAAAACGAGAAATGTTTACACTGCTGCTCAGCTGTGACGTGTGTGTGTGTGTGTGTGTGTGTGTGTGTGTGTGTGTGTGTGTGTGTGTGTGTGTGTGTGTGTGTGTGTGTGTGGTGTGTGTGTGTGTGTGTGTGTGTGTGTGTGTGTGTGTGTGTGTGTTTTCAGCCATATGTTCACTACAGTTTGTGAGTCTCACTGTT
This sequence comes from Gymnodraco acuticeps, assembly GCF_902827175.1. Lineage (NCBI taxonomy): Eukaryota > Metazoa > Chordata > Actinopteri > Perciformes > Bathydraconidae > Gymnodraco > Gymnodraco acuticeps. Next base: position 5,149,107 of record NW_022990274.1, on the reverse strand, counting down.
TACAATGCTGCTCAGCTGTGACATGCTGTGCGGCCTAAGTTAGTTTGTGTTTGTGTGCGTGCACGTGTATTCGAACCACATGTGAGCTCGTTCACGACGGTCTGTGGACATCCCAATGTGTGTGTCCTTAAAAAACGTCCAGCTCTGAGTGCGTCGGAACTTAGCGCTCGTATAACCACTGAGATGGTCACTACACAGCGAGAGGGCAACGACCCCCACTTGCTGAAAAAACATCAGTGAAGGTTCAGGGTGTGGGGGAGGGGTCCGCCAAAAGGCTTGTTAGCTTGTCTAGGGGCTACGGATAAATAGACCCTCACGTTTCTGTATTGTCAACCTGTGTGCATCTTGTGTAATGCGTCTCTCTTTGTACTCTTTAGGTCTAAGACACTTGAATTGCCTTGCAACAGAAACCCTGCATTTCTGTAAAGCCTTTGAATGAGAAAGGTGCAAAATACTTATATTTTTTAAGAAGTTAATGGTAATTTATTGTGTTAAGTTAACAATAAGCTCAATGGAGAAGGTTTACTGTAAAAAGCTATTGAAACGTGTACTTCCTCTCTTTCCAGTGCCATTTGTGTAGGAGATTGTGTTGCACACACATGCCCTCTTATTCTTTACTTATTTACAAAAGCTATATTAAGCAGTGATTAAATTAGCACCCTGCACATCAGATTGGATATCTGAATGACAGTTTGGCATAAAATACTCCCGTGACAGATAATTGGACTCCTTTAGCCCCTCGTGGATTATGTTCAGCAGGTTTTGTTGGTGTTGTAATTAGTCGATCATTCATCCTCCCATTGATGGTCTCAGCCCTCGGACTCATTCCTGGTCTTAGGTTTCACGCTTTTGTCTGTGTATTGTGAGGACAGACACTGGGGGGGCCTGGAATTTCAGTTTATCCCCTGCTCAAACATCTCAGAGTTTCACAGGTCGCAGACATTAAAGACATTCATAAGGAATGCCACTTTGCAATATCAACACAGTCGTGTAAGAAAAGCCTTTCTTTACTTATAGGAGGAGAAATAAACAGTATTCATGGTTGAACTGGAGAAGTCGAAACAGACTTGAAAACCAAACAGTATATGCTAGGGATGTCCCGATCAGCTTTTTTTGCTCCCGATCCGATTCCGATCATTTGATTTGACAATCTGCCGATACCGATTTTTCCCGATCCGATCTTTATGCAATGCATTAAGAGAAAAAAAAGGAAAAATCATTCAAGTTGTCCCTTAAAGGTGGGGTAGGTAAGTTTCAGAAACCGGCTCGAGATACACTTTTTGTTATATTCCATGGAATGCTCTTAACATCCCGATAGCAATGAATATCTTAAGTGCTTTGACAAAAAATCCATAAAAAAATGTCATCTGTGGAAGCCGTAATACTGTAAAAAGTACAACCAATCCGTTTAGCCGCGCCGGCTAAACGGATTGGATTGCCGCCCTGTCTGTCAGCCTTCCATCTCGTGCACGCAAAAATGTATCTCGTACCCTCATTGGGCGTGCCGTGATTGGGCGTGCATTGCAGCAGTACTTCAATGACTCGCCAGCAACAGGCGGCCACTTTCACCAGTCTGCTGACGTCATGTGCGCGTTCATGTGTGTTGGAGGAGGTGCTCTGTAAGGAAGTCTGAAGGAAGGGGCGGATTCTTTTCGGCTGTGTACTTTCAAATTTTAGTGCACTCGAGCCGGTTTCTGAAACTTACCTACCCCACCTTTAAGGTTTTTTTTTTAATTTAAATGACAGTACCCAACTATCCATTCTATAGCTTCTTTTTTTTCACAGCAGCATTGGATCAGTTCAGTTGTGCAGCATTGGATCAAAAACAAATAAAGCTTATCAGTGGTCCACCACAAAATAACCATGTAAACAAATTGAGTGCAGATAGTGCAGTAACAACACAAACATAACTCTACTGGAAAGAGGTAGCTTGACTAGCTTCACAAATTCACATTCAGTCACAAATAATAAAATAAAATAAAAATGTGGCTTAGTGCAGAATTCTAGCCTTAAGACTAACTAGTCTAGTAATAATGCAATGAACAACAGCAGCTTAACATAACATGAATAAACAAAGTATTATATTTCCATCTTACTGGGGTAACACAATTCAATAGTAATCAGCAGCAAACCACTTATTTTTGTTATTCTACAGTATTGTTGTTTTATAGTTATTTGTTAATGTAACCCAATTTGTGTTCTTTGAAATTGAAAAGGATATCGCATTGTGTTTGTTACTTTCGTTGCAGTTGTATGTGTCTTAATAGTAAGGGAAATATATGAAAATCTGCTAACTAAATCCTTACCAATCAATTTCTTCACTAATGTGTTTGTAAAGGTGTGTAGTAAGATGTATTAAAAAGTTGAAGTTCAAATCCTGTATGTTTTTTCGTAACAACTGCTCAAAGTTGAGGTACCGAATACCGATTTTCGAAAAATCTAAAATGTTCTGTTTGGCCTTGGGTAACTTGTGAGGGGTCAAACTAGGGGTTTTTCATGATTCTGAGTTGATTGCAATCATGTATTTTTCACTAAAATCATTCCTTGGTTGAAAAAAGGCCACGCCCACTCTTATATTTAAATTCAAAAGTAGCTTTATTTGTAGTTACAAGTAGTTACAAGTGCTGATCACTTCAGGAGTCAATCTCTGAGTCTTCTCCAGACTCACCACCATCATGACCACAATTCTTGCATGAAATTCCTTTACAGACTCCACATGCTGAGATGCACTTAACGCTATTCCTCTTGCAGCTGCACCGCCGGTTGCTGCAATCTCCGTTACAGTTGCAGCTTGTGAACTGCAGTAGCTCCTCAGGAGCCATGGGGTCTAGTGTTGGGACTGGCTCATAGCCATGTACACCTAATGTCCATCCATAGTCACTGGGGTTCAGAGACATACTCTGCAGAAGGATCCAGTCCTGGGTTTGTAGGTAGGCAGGAAGAGAATGCTGTGCAGCTGCACCCTCTGTTGGAGGTAGAGTTTCTGGTTTGATCAGCCCTGCCGCTGCCTTCCGTGAGAACATGTTGTGTCGAATTTCACCCAAAGCAGTACCTGGTGCATGGTAAATGTACTGGAAGATGGTAGTACCAGCCTGTATCACTGCATCCTTAGTAGCTTGTGTGTCAAGGAAGATGTCCATGTGTTCATCAATGTCCCCTGCACAGAACATGCAAAAAAAATGCACTTTGAGATTTGTTTCAAATATAAAGTGAAATAGAAAAAAACATTATTATTATTACCTGTCAAATAAGGTTTTTCTCCTGTGCTCCTGAATCCTGTTGAGAAAGACACAAGCAACTCCTTGTCTCGATCGGGGTCGAATGGGTTGTTCTCCTCCTCTGTGGAACGGAGCATGTTTCTTGACACTTTCCTCCATGCACTGGTTGACATTGGAGAAGTGATTAAGGGTGAGCACCCAGCACTTGTGACCAGAATCACTGTGTCTCATCCTCCCTCTGCTCAGTCCACCTTCTGACTTGGCTGACTTCATCAATGTCTGCTCGATACAGATGTCACACCAGGTGCCGGACCAATCATGGCTGGAGTAACGGACGACATGGTTTCCATGGGCAGTGAAACTTTCGAATGTCTCCTTGTAAGCAGGCAAAGTTTCAAGTTGCTTCATGAGTTGACAGTACAGCCGTGCACCCTTGGCATATTGATGATGCCCTGCAGCCGCAAAGATGTCCAGCATCCTGCTAACAATGCAGCACAGGTGGCCGTTGTGATCTGCAAGCCACTCAGTTCTGATGAAGACCTTGATCACATCTACCATGTAGTGGTACTGCACCCAGAGAGCAGGCGTTCTTCCTCCTTCAGCAAGTCTTTTGAAGGTTTTTTCAAACCGCTGTTCAAACAGTGCCACTACTGGATCTGTGTGTCTGGCTCCCATCTTCCCATCAGCTACCTTCTCCATGAAAGTCCTCATTTCACCGAGTTCCTCCTCGGTGAAGGCATGTTTCATGATGTGCTGATAGATGGCTGCATCGATGAGGAGGTGAGCACGGATTGCCTTGTCAAAACATCCTCCATCCAGGATGTGGTTGGCTGTCGTACTCCCTGGATAGATCAGCTGGATCAGCTCCAGTAGTCCAGAATCCTCCATGATGTTTCCACTGGATCCAAGGTAGGACTTCAGCAGGTGAAATCCACCCAACCTCGGAATAATAGGTAGATTTGTCTGTTTTATGATGTCCACAGCCTTCAGCCAGATCGGAAGATCGAATGTCACTATAGTGACTCTGTCTGCAGAGAGCCGCGTGCACTCTTTGAGAGTGGTGAAGATGATGTTGAGGTCCTTAGGGTCACCTTCAATGATTGGGAGGAAGTCGATCTGTGTGCGCTGCTTGACATCATCTGCATGGATACTCTTCATCCAGCCATTCCAGTTGGAGTGTGGGAATTCAGGATCCTGGGCTTTGATCACCCACCCTGCTGCCCAGAGTGTATCGCCCGGAGTGAGGAGTAGCTGGTCTTGTGTCACAGAAGAGGCAAGCTCAGTAATGGGAAGAAATGTGATGGTGTTTATCCCTGTCCTTGTTCTGTTGGTGAATGGAAGAATCTTCACTTCAGCTCCTCTGAGGATCTTAGCTTTGTCAAGTGCCTTCAACTTCACTCTGTGGACAGCTGCTGTCGTCTGGGGATCTGGCAAAGATGGTGCCGGAGAGGTGACTTTGATCCAACCCATTGAATGGAAAGGAGTGTTTCCCTGAATAGAGACAATGTTTAAATCTATATTGTCTCCGAAAAACTGAGTGAATACATTGGTTGTTTCCCCAACCTCCATGGCCTCCATGACCACCCGATTGTCATGGCTAGTTTCACTTCCACTGGCTGTCATAAATGATAGATCCTCAAGTGCAGAGTCAACCGCAACCTCATCATCGATCTGCTCATCAGTTTCTTCCACAATGGTATAAAGAGTATCAGAAGTATCTTGGATGCCATCTCCATTCCTGTCATTAAGGAAGCAGTATTTGTAGTTTTGTGTCTCGGAATATGACTCTGTGTATCCAAGCTGGTGTAACTTGTTCAGCATCCATTTTGACCCAAATCTATGATCAAGTTGTATGGCAAGCCCCATCTGGTATGGCAAAACTCCTGAAGGCCGACAGGCCTTTCTGAAGTTCTGCCCCCAAATGGCTACTCTTTCGTCGGTCTTCACTATTGGCCTCAGGAACATCTGAAGACTCTCAGGAACAAGAGCCAGCTGACTCTGGATGTCAGTCATACTGTGTGCTGTGGGGTATGACTTTGGGTCTAGATCAACCATGGCGATGTCGTTGCATACAAACTTTAGTGCAGTCTTTATGATCTGAGTCTTCTCATCTCCATGCTCAAGATTAGCATGATGCTCTCGCAGAATGTTGTCTGTGTCATCTTTGAGGCAGAGCACATCTGCCCTTCTCTCCTGTGATGTGAAATACAAGGTGTCATGGAATTTATCTTGGAGTTTCTTCTTTAGCCAATACTTTGAATAAGAGAGGCTCTTATCTGGTGATGGATCAAACTGCTGTAGCTTTTCGTGGACTTGGTCAAGAGTCATCACCCCATGCTCGAGTTCTGAGTCTAACCAATCACAGAATTCAACAAAAACAGCCTCTCGTTCCTCATCAATTTTCTTTTGTCCTCTCTTCCTTTGTCCTCTATCTTCAGTCTTGGAGTAATGGCCACCTGTCTCAAAAAGAGTTTTGCAGCGCAAATGATACAGGGTTTCTTCTGCCACAAGGTCATTGATCTCTTCCAAAACTTCAGTGCCCCAGTCATCCCCGCGACTCTGTGCTGTCTTGCAAGCTTGCCTTCAGTCTATCTGCAGTCAAATTATCTGGCACTCTGTATCTCTTTCTAGCTTCGTCTGGACGAGTTTTGTAGATCTGTGCAGGTTGGTTGCAAATAATGCATACATTCTTGTACAGAAGCTGAACGGACCGTGAACTTGTAGAACTGCATGCAGAAGCTGCACTGAAGTCAGAGCAAGTGCGTCTTCTCTTCTTCTTAGCTGCCTCTTTCTCTGCCTTTAATGTTTGGCCTGAGTTCTTGGTGACTTCAAGAAACCTGTTGTATAAATCATCTTTACACTTTTTGTGGTACCTGAGTCTTCCTATGTTCTGAGCCTCCTTCAAACGCTCCAAAATCTTAGCATTTTCAACTACTTGTGCTTGTTCCAAAAAAGTAGGGTAGCCTTTAGGAGTTGGCTGTATCAGCCTCTGAGCTGGTGTCTCCGGGCTTTCACAGATGAAACAATTTAGCAAAGGTGGAGTTGAGTCTTCATCCATACTGCTAGACTAATATGTCCTACAAAGTAGAATAAACATTGTATTATTCAGTCATAATATCATTATTTTGTGACATTAAAGACAATCTCATGTACAGTAGATGATTAACATAATAGATATTATTGCAAAGGAAAATAGAAGATCTGCTTCACAGTAACGTTAAACACAAAAGATCCTGTCAGAGACAATACACCACTGTAACCTAATGGGCCAGAAAGCTAGCATTCAAGAAAATAAAATGATCATAAGATTCAGTTTGAGGTGTGTAATACATCATGGTAGTTGCCTAGTTGGATACAATCATGGAGTAATACATCATGGATTTAACGTTAGCTAGCTAACCATGTTGCTGCGCCTACTGTTACACAGCTAACACGTAAGCAAAGTTGACAACTAATCATGGAGTAATACATCATGGATTTAACGTTAGCTAGCTAACCATGTTATTGCGCCTACTGTTACACAGCTAACAAGTAAGAAAAGTTGACAACTTGTACAGTATGTTACATTTCATTACCAAAGTAGTGACATGAAATATTTCAAGTTTAAAATGTAGATAATACTTACATATCAGGCGTAAAAAGCAGTCTGTCCATGATCAAATGAAGGTTGAAAATGGCTTCAGCATGTTAACTCTAAACATCCTCACTCTGAATGCCAACCAACTAGCAGCTACCACTAAACAATAATAAGTCCTAAAAGGGCAAATAGTAAAATAATCAAACCATTTTTATGCTAGCAGTGGAAAGGCCTTATGGGGGGGTGGGGCGAGCGGGAAAGGTGGGCGTGGCCGTTTTTCCACAAAGGAATGATTTTAGTGAAAAATAAATGATTGCAATCAACTCAGAATCATGAAAAACCCCTAGTTTGACCCCTCACAAGTTACCCAAGGCCAAACTGAACATTTTAGATTTTTCGAAAATCGGTATTCGGTACCTCAACTTTGAGCAGTTGTTACGAAAAAACATACAATATTTGAACTTCAAGTTTTTAATACATCTTACTACACACCTTTACAAAGACATTAGTGAAGAAATTGATTGGTAAGGATTTAGTTTGCAGATCGGTCAAATATCTGATAAAATGCCCATACTATAAGTGTAATTTGTCTTGGCTTCCTATTTGTGGACATGCTTTTAGTTTGAAGGAGAGGTAGCGCTGTTGACAGGAAGTTGTTGTTGCTTTGGAAACAACGTGACGGAGATTAACGGAGAAAAGTAAGATCTACAAATAAAGACGGAGAAAGTAAACGATAACGTTTATGGTTAAGTGTTAGCACCCCCCGAAGAGGCACAAGCTCTTACGTTGATATTGGAGATTTCAATAAATTCAATTTGAGAAAAAAAACGGGGGAAAAAAAAATGAAAAAACAAACAATCGTATTAGATTGGTCGTGTTGATTCTGTTGAACGTAGCTCTGTTCTTTCCACCACGCGGAACCTCCTTCTTGCAAACATTGCATCTGGCTGTTACACTGCCTTCGGTTTCAATTTTATAATACTTCCAAACTCCTGACATTTGCTCTGTCCCGACTCCCGAGTCACCAGCTGAACGTAGCCTCTCGTTAGCTTACTGCGGTCAAGCCAGCCTCCACTTGGGAAAACACAGTCAAGCCAGCTCGCACGTGATATTGGGGTGCGCGATCCCCTTGGATCAGGGAGAGATTTCGTTTTATTCTTATCTAAACACAGGGCTGATAGCTCATATATGGGATTTCAAAGGTCTTTTATTTTGAAACTCCACATCAGAATGTCCTGATTTTTTCTGGGTGAGTAGATGGGGTGTCCTTCTATCACCCTGCAGTGAGATGAGTCTTGGATCAGGGAGAGATTTCGTTTTATTCTTATCTAAACACGGGGCTGATAGCTCATATATGGGATTTCAAAGGTCTTTTAATTTGAAACTCCACATCAGAATGTCCTGATTTTTTCTGGGTGAGTAGATGGGGTGTCCTTCTATCACCCTGCAGTGAGATGAGTCTTGGATCAGGGAGAGATTTCGTTGTATTCTTATCTAAACACAGGGCTGATAGCTCATATAGGGGATTTCAAAGGTCTTTTATTTTGAAACTCCACATCAGAATGTCCTGATTTTTTCTGGGTGAGTAGATGGGGTGTCCTTCTATCACCCTGCAGTGAGATGAGTCTTGGATCAGGGAGAGATTTCGTTTTATTCTTATCTAAACACGGGGCTGATAGCTCATATATGGGATTTCAAAGGTCTTTTATTTTGAAACTCCACATCAGAATGTCCTGATTTTTTCTGGGTGAGTAGATGGGGTGTTCTTCTATCACCCTGCAGTGAGATGAGTCTTGGATCAGGGAGAGATTTCGTTTTATTCTTATCTAAACACGGGGCTGATAGCTCATATATGGGATTTCAAAGATCTTTTATTTTGAAACTCCACATCAGAATGTCCTGATTTTTTCTGGGTGAGTAGATGGGGTGTCCTTCTATCACCCTGCAGTGAGATGAGTCTTGGATCAGGGAGAGATTTCGTTTTATTCTTATCTAAACACAGGGCTGATAGCTCATATATGAGATTTCAATATGAGATTTCAAAGGACTTTTATTTTGAAACTCCTTACATTTTACATTTACTCGTGGTAGTTATACGTAGTTTGTTTTAAATAATTATTGATCACATTATATAGTAAATATTTCTTAATTTAATATGTTTGGTTTGTTTTTATAGGTGCTTTTGTTATTGACTGAGTAAGCGCTGGGATTTTACCGTAATGCTTCTAATATTCGCGCACCCCAATATCACGTGCGGGCTGGCTTGACTGTGTTTTCCCAAGTGGAGGCTGGCTTGACCGCAGTGTTAGACTACTGCTACTATTAGACACTGCGCCCACTCTGTTTCCAGATTTGAGAGAAATAAGCAACCAGGTCTGAAAACAAACCCAAAGAAAGCAACACATACATGATGTTGTGTAATTTTAAACCAAAACTAAGGCCTCAGGATGACTTTAAGACGTGAACATGGTCATTTTGGTTTTGTAACATTAAATAAAATAATTTTTTTAAGGATTCCCGATCCCGATCCCGATCTTTTTCTCCCGATTCCGATCTTTTAAAAATCACGTGATCGGCTCCGATCCCCGATCACGTGATCGGATCAGGACATCTCTAGTATATGCATGAAATTAGTATTTGTATAGTCTGGTTCCACATAAACTGACTTCATTGCAAACATATTTATACGGTTATTTAAAAAAATAATGATGGAAATAATTATTTACCATCTTGGTAATCAAACTCTCGTTTTCTTTGACCAAATTGAATTTTTTGAAAACTCCAATATTAACGTAAGAGCTTGTGCCTCTTCGGGGGGTGCTAACACTAAACCATAAATGTTATCGTTTACTTTCTCCGTCTTTATATGTAGATATAATTTTTTCTCCGTTAATCTCAGTCACGTTGTTTCCATAGCAACAACAACTTCCTGTCAACAGCGCCAACTCTCCTTCAAAATAAAAGCATGTCCATACAAAAAGGAAGCCAAATTACACATATACAACTGCAACGCAAGTAACAAACACAATGCAATATCCTTTTTAATTTCAAAGAACACAAATTGGGTTGTATACATTAACAAATAACTATAAAACAACAATACTGTAGAATAACAAAATGAATACCGTGAATAAACCGAAATACACGTGTTGAAGCGGTGCGCTGCTAATTACCCCCGCGCGGGTCGAATATTCGCTGCTGATTACTACCGAATATCCGGAGCCCGAAAAATGGTATTTGGGACAGCCCTACAATATAGGTTTTACGTGTTGATTTTGCTACCACCTAGATGTGAATGAAATGTCATGATTGGTGTCTGTTGGGGAAATATTTTCCTAGGCCAATAACTTTGACCCAGTTTATCAGTTTGTAGGCTACTGCCCTCGCTGAGCACAAGCTGTGCTCTCAGTATTTTGTCTCCCTGTTCCTTTCTGTTGGCGTCAGCTGATAGAGGTGTTATAGTGTTTTGCCTGTTTTATCTTGTTATGCAGAATGTTGATTATTCTCTCAGAACCAGATAAATACATGGGTCTGGGGTAGAGATCTTCAGAATTTGTTTGGCAACCGCTGTGTCAACTCGTGGTGGCAGCACATGTCTTATCAAATTCTCCGGCAGTAACTCCATAATAAACCATCAGTGTTTGCCATCAAAGTTCCTGCTCTCCCGTGTCTCTCTGAGTTTCGTCTCCATTGCTTCAGAAGTTTCCAGCACATTGTCAAAGTCCTGAAATGTTCAAATATTTTGTACTTTAGATTCCTAGAGAAAACTTTGAACATTATGGTCCTCTTATATTTGTTAAACCCTTATAAAAAACATAATAAAGCACTTGTCAGGTTATCCTTATACTAAGGATGATCTTCTATTAGCCTAGAATGAGTTCCTAAATCTTAGCTTTATGCATATTTCATATCAGCATTGGTCACAAATATGAACCATATTTACACGAACATTTTTGTATGAACATTGTCCTTTAATTGAAACAGTTATTCGTCAAAAGACAGCAACATTCCAATCTTGTTGCAGTTTCTGAAAGAACCTTCAAATAACTGCTTTTCTGACCAATTTAATTTCCCCTCAAAAAGTGGACCATCGTTGCAGAGCAGTGTTCAGTGGATGCGCTTCTTTGTTTAGACTCTTCCATCTTCATCGTAGAGCCCTGTGCAAACTTTTCAATCCTTCTTACTGTAATTACCCGTTCCAATTACAAATGCCACTCCTGAAAACAGGAAATCTTCTGGCCGTGTTGATATTACGACTCTCGCAGCCTGTACTCTACACCGGTATCAGTACACATTAAAGGGATGTTGAAAATAGAGACTTTTAACAAATTCCAAGGTATGTTATGATATCTGCAGATTATGTGCTAAAAAAAACTGTCACTCCACAAGCACAAAAGTACTTCCCCTTATTGAGTGCATTTCCACCTTTCTTGCCAGGTTTTTCCATAACGTTAGCAGACTGTTTCCTAGTTTTGAGGTGACAGGGTATGTGCTTGGCCACCCAAGTCTTTTGGCAGGTTTCCCATTTTTCAAGTCTGAATGAACATTTCCGAACTCTGTAAAATCTCTTGCTGTCATAGAAAAACATCCTCCAGTCATTGTCATCTTTGGAATAATAACACTGATTATAGCCTAAATCCCTTTTGGACTACCATAAATGTCTAAATGCTTAGGATTTGGCATCCTGTGTTGTTTAAAGAACAGAAAAGGACAACATTAAAGTGGAAATCATGCTGGCGGGACTCCCCACAGGAGACGGGAAGTATAGAACAGGAAAGGCCCTTCTGCTGTCATTAATTATGAATTATTGCTGTTTTTTATTTTAACCTATGCAATATAATGCCAGGGGAGCTGAGGCTATTCATTACCATGACACAGGGTGTATTACCCTCTGTATATTAACCCAATCCCTACTACAAACATTAGGTTTATTTAGGTCTACAGGATAACTAAAATGTACGTTAATCATTTAGTTTGTCTGACAACAAAAAAGTTGTGGTTGAGAATGTATGAGCAGTCCACTTTTAACGTTTCCTGAAATATTTCATGTCATCGATTTTTTTGCATAGCATTGTTTGAAAGTAACATTGAAACTGAACACAGAGAAATTGCATTTTTCATTTTGTTCTCAAGCTACTGCTATAATTAAATGTTCTATTTTGACAGGTTTAGAATGAGCAATTGCTTGGTTAAGAGTGGAAACCCCTGCTTGCCTAGAGGGTCAACTTATCTGGATGTATTGTGATCATGCTACAACTAGCCTCTTAGAATTATGTCACTGAAATGAAGATTAAGATATAACTTATATATTTAAGGTTGTCTCCTTTAAAAAAAAAAAACAACATTTTAATGGTGGCAGATTCTCATGTTCTTTTTTCTTCCTTGAAGGAACAAATGTTCTTCTAAATAAAAGTCACACATTAGCTCGAGACAATCACAAGTCTCTTAGTATTGCCCAAAAGGAAGCTGCTTTTCATATGATTACAGATAATAGTTTTCTTTTATTGAAATTGTCATCAGGGCAAAAGCTTGGCCTTGTGATAACTAAGTGAGCCTTCCCGTTTTGTTTATTTAAGTAGGTCACATTGGCTGCTTTTCATTTTGACAATATTTTCCATGTTACTTTACAATGTCTTTGGTGTTCCCTTTCCCCTGTGTATTAGACTAAACACACATAATCCTGGAGAAAGGGGTCAGGCAGATCATCAGTGACCCCAGGCCATAATGGAGAGCTACAGGATAAAGTTGTCAAGCTAGTGTTAAGACATGTATGCATCGCAACATGAGGTTAGTTGCATGCTGTGCACAAGTGTTTCATTCTATCAGCAACCGAGGTTACACACACAAAATACCTGCCTTTATTTGAAACCCCTGGCGCTTTTAGAGAAAACCTTGCACAAACCTCCTGTTCCTTTTATGACTAATCTCCCATTAGCAGATGTTTAGGGTCTCTGTCAACTGATCACATTGGCAGTATGGGGAACCAGTCTGGACAAGAAAGTGAGGCCTGGGTACTGTGTGAATTAAGGCCTTGTCTCGGTCTATATGTTAAGACAATCCAGTCCATTTCATGTTGGTGTTGCAGTGGAATGAGACTATTCATTGGAGGGGATTACACCACAATTTAGCATGTTATTATTTTTGTTGAAATCAGTTAATTACAAAGGCACAACTGTTGCTTCCAAGGTAGTTTGGAGTTTCATTTAAGCTAAATCTGTAGTTTACCATTGTCATGTTAAAACAAAGAGAACAAGTCAAGGGGAACAAATTGCCCTCCTCTTTAAAACACTGAAAGCATCAGCATTGTAGACTGAAAGGCAAAGCTGCCGTAATTCTAAGGTATCAGTCAGCAGGAGAGATCGCTTTTCACTGCTGTGACAAAAGGAGAAGGAGGAGGAAGGAGGAGTTAGGAGAATACATATTGCCAGGCCAGCCAATGCGGAGGACACCTCTTCCTGCTCTCCCCCTTTACTCTTTTGAATGGGGCACTCCTCTTCACTTTTCCTCTCTGCCTGGTGGAGTGTGTGTGGAGACAGTGCTGAAAAGTGTGTGTGAGGAGTGTAGTGGCAGAGTGGACATGTCACAGTTCACTCAGGGAGTTTAATCAAGTGGGTGGACGTGGTCAAGATTTGACTTTATGGCTAAAATTAGGACCTCGTTTGGAGTTTTGTTTTTGTTGACCCTCTTGGTGGTCTACTCTGATGCTTGGTTCTGGGACTGGACTGGTACTACTACTATGCCCCCAACAGTGGACCATGAGGGATCTGGCAGTTCAGAAGGTAGTGGAGAACCTTCATCAGAGAATATCGCAATGGTTCGATCTGAGATGATCGATGAGGGACAAGGGATCCAAAAGGTTGTGCCGACATGGGACCAGACCACTGAGGGACTTCGACTGACCACTGTAGAACCTACAACAGAACCAGAGAGTGGTGGTACATCAGAAAAGGGAACAGAAGGGATTTCATCACACATTCGTAAACCTGGTAATGGCAAATCTTCTATAAAGGGTATGGGTTCTGAAGGATCTGGTTATTTAAGTTTCACAGGAGATGTTTCAGGACTGGGATCTGGGCCTGGGTCTGAATTGGATTCAGAAACTGGGTCAGGCCTCTGGTCTGACTCTGGATTCAAGGCGGAATCTGGATTTGCATCAGGATCTGACTTTGAAACACAGGGGGTTTCAGATGAAAACCAGCAAGGAATAGTAATGCCCACTGAGCAATGGGCGTTAGATAGTGGAGAAATTTTAGAATCCCAAACTAATGAGCAAACATTTAAGTTTCAAAAGAGTGCCGGGATCAGTCCTAAAAGCATAAATGAGGGCAATCATCTTGGAAGCACAACATCAGAGCCAAATCTTTTTTCTGCTGAAATAACTAATAATACTAGAGGAAATAGCTCTAGTTTCAATTTGAATGACTTTGATATTACGATGTATTCTAAAGAAATCTCTACCACAACAGATTTACTAACCCCAATTGTGGGCAAAAACTCTGTAGAGACCACAGAGATACCTAAGGATAACCAAGTAGTGGAAATTGCTCAATTACCAGCCAACCAGGAAGCTTTACCTAACCAAGTGTTACAGACTAGACCTTTTCCATTAGCTAGCCAGGCACCTTCTACAACCCAAATACCAATTCATATCCAACACATTGTAATTACCAAACCACAAACTAGCAAGAGACCTGCCTTTTTTCCCAGAGCTGCCCAACAACCCAGTCAAGCATCAGCAGTTAGCCAGAATGTGGTGACTAGTCAAAATGGTCACATGTTAGATCCTACTCAAACATCAGCAAGTGAGCCTAGCCAAGCAATCCTAATCAGCCCAACAGGTGGGTGGGCACAAGCTGAAAGCCACACAGAAGAAGCTAAATCAGCACTTGTTATAGAATCCCCACAATGCTTGCTGCTAGATATTGCTCTCCCGTTCTGCTCCTCCATGATAGGGGAACGTTTTGTTGTGCCCAATTACCTTAACCAGAGCAGTGTGGAGGAAGTCCAGGTACTCCTAAACAAATGGGCGTGGCTGTTGAAGTCACCTTGCCACCATAGTTTGGAGTGGTTTTTCTGCCTTCTCTTGGTACCAAAATGTGGCGGTGAGCCGATGTTGCCTTGCCGGAGTTTCTGCGAAGTCTTGCGGGACAGTTGCTGGACACTCCTGGATGAGGGACAACTCCCTCTGGAGTGCCACACTCTACCAGAAGAAGAGGATGATGGGTATCAGTGCTTGTCAGTTAGTAACCAGAAAGGTAATCACTGGTTCAAATGAATCCCAAAACTAGGATTCATTTGAACCAGTTTTCAGTGTCCCTATTCTCCAGTTTGTCTGGTGTTTCCTCCCAAAACCCAATACCGATACCCAACTCCAAAAATGTATCATGTATCCCTTTCAGCACAGTCATTGACATTAACGATACCCAGGTTCCCTTGCAAAATAATTTAAAGAAAAATAAGCATGCTTCAAGTTTGTTAAAAGGTAAACGTTCTGGCTTTAGCCTAACAAGCATGGTGCCAACCCTCCTGCCCTACAATCCTACAATGTTGCATGTCTGTGCTTCCCTTGTCCTTTGGAATGCATGTGACTTACAACTTGAAGGTTATTATAACAACACACACACACACATACACACAAACACACACACACACTTACACAAACGCACGCACACACACAGTACAGTAAATGGGTTTATGGTTCATTTCAAAACCAAGTTATGTATATTTTCAGTAAATTATTCATTTAAAGGGTAATAATTACATGGTTTCGTACATATATCTTATCCTGTAACACAGATTGTAGTAAAGCAAAAGCAGTAAATTATGAAGCACTGATTAAATATTGTTCTTTTTAGGATATTTTTGTTATTAGCATTAATGCATCTGGAATTGCACAAGACAGGGCCTGACTTCTGAGAACAACGTGTGCATGGAAACTGTAGATAACTCGGCATGTCTCTTTTGACAGTGAGGGACTCGCAGTCAGCTCCATGAGCATCTGTCTGTCCAGGAATGGACAGATTAAGTCGTCATGCATGGGAAGCAGTCATGTTGCTTCAGTGGTTTTCAGTGGGATGTACATTTTTACATCTGTGCTTGAAAAAAAGTATTTCTTACTGCTAGCAAACGGCTGTACAAAGTGAATGATTTAAACAGTTGAATGCATATATTCAATGAATATTGCATGTCAAATACCAGGACAGTTTTGTTTTTGTGAAATGTCTCTTTCAAAGTAGTGTTAGAGCTTTGTCTAAAGTTCTGTACTTCTTTAAAGCCTTTTACTAGGCAACTGTCCTGCACTCCTCTTTCACTTCAGATCACTCAGAGTTCAAGACTGTGTCTTTTTACAGCTCCACTATCTATCTGACACCTGGCTTCATTGACAGACATGAGTGGACAAGATGTCTCCGGTTCCAAGACTAAGTGATGCATCTGGGCCCAAATAGATGTGTTACTTTCTGTGTTGATATCCAAAGTGCTGGTGTTTTTCTTCATCTGGGGGGTTAGGGTTAAGGCGAGGTTTTATGTTGTAAAAGCCACACAATTCATGTGTTCACTTTTTTGGCATTTACTGCAAAGCTTTACACTACAAGTGTTTGTGTTAAATAACGTGTAAGGAGTTGGTTTAAATGCTCTGACATTGATATTTGCAGCCTAAGGGACATTTAAAAACTATGATTTTGTAGACATATTTACTACCTGAGGATGGCTTTTATTGGCTCTCCAGAAGCTGGTTGTTTTAGACGTCATTTTGGGTATCACCTGTTTGAGTTGCCCCCGAGGTAACACTGAGATGCTTTCAGTCTCTCTAAATCATTCTTGGTTGGACAGAATGCCAGCACAGTCTAGCTCGTCTGGTATCACTCATACAAACACAGCAATATTTAAAATGCACAACTGGACACTGCTTGTTGGTGTGATGTTCAGATGAGTCTCAATCAACCAAATATAAGAAATGACTTTACTTTTTGCTTACTTATGTCTCTTTCCCCCCCATTTCCGAAAGATAACTAGACTCCTGAGTCGATTAGACGTTGCCTTTATGAGCATTCATCACATGGTTTGTACTGACAAAATGCCTCATGTGCCTATGCCAATGTCTCCCTGCTACAGCAAGAAGGCATACTGGTAATGTTTTAGAAGTAGTGAACAGCTTGGTGGGCTTTGGCCTACAACTAAATGAGGTCATACGTAAAAAGCCAAGATAATTTGTTCCAAAGCTCTGTAAATGTGTGCCCTGCTGCCCAACATGCCCTGTTTCCTAGTTAATTGGCCCAATAACTTTATCTTGGGCTGTTTTCTACTGCACCTTCCCACTTAGGAGCCCTTTGACCTCTTAAATTCACTGATCAGAGCCCCCGCCATGCAGGGTCTGGGAAGCTTTGACAGTCTGCAGCTTTGTTTGATTGATGTGTGGGAGGAGGGAACTCTTATTCTTGTTAATACCACCCTACTCCTACATCGTATAACTATGACCTGTCATGCAAGAATGTCTCATGATCTACTTACTTATTGAGCTGGTATAGTGGATGGAATTAAAGTTAGGCCCTTGGCATGGGGCAAGAACACAATAGAGATAAAGTTAAGTATGTTCATGTCGTTCCAAGTCGATGTTGGCCGTCGACGGGCGTCAGGCCGACGATGAGCGTCGAGATGCCCTACTCAGATTGGTATGTCCCGCACCATCGTGTCTTTTCAGCCGAAAACCCACCGATTCGACAGTCGGCCAAAGGCTGTCAGCAAAATAAATCATTCTGATTGGCTGTTCAGCTAGCGAATCAGTGCATGAGAAGCGAAACGGAAGTGAGGGACCCAAACAAACTATTAAGAAGGCAAATGTGAGATTTCATTTAACTCCAGCTCTCGACACAGGTTCGGGAAAGCCCCATGAGCTTCTCGTTGTAGAGTGAAAATGGAACGCACACGCTATTTGTTGTTTGTTTATATCACGCAGTCTGTTCTTCTTCTCTCGGTTATCACGCAGTCTGTCTTCCGGTTGTTGCCTCTTTGAATGACGAATACACACTACCGCCACCTGCTGGTAAGGAGAGTTATTGCCACTCACGCATGCACAGTTCATACGTGCTTCTTGGCCGTCGGCTGAAGTCTTTGTGGTGTGTTCCAGTGCGACACATGGCCAAAACGCAGAGACGCGAGGCGACACAACAGTCGGGGGTCCGTCTGTGTCAGTTTTTTGGTGTCAGCTTGGTGTGTCCCGGCCTTTAGATGTGTGTATGTGGGAGGTCGCTGTGGGAAGATGGCAGAGATATTGTTTGGGGCATGGAAACATTGAAAGAAATCTGTCAAATGTGATCCT
This sequence comes from Gymnodraco acuticeps, assembly GCF_902827175.1. Classification (NCBI taxonomy): domain Eukaryota; kingdom Metazoa; phylum Chordata; class Actinopteri; order Perciformes; family Bathydraconidae; genus Gymnodraco; species Gymnodraco acuticeps. The sequence continues at coordinate 5,130,995 of NW_022990274.1, read as the reverse complement.
TTTACCTTGTGGGGGGGGCTGCCCCTGTGGTAAAAAGTTATTGTTAGGGCATAATAGCCCTTTTAATGATGTTTTCCATGGTTACCAGTCCCCTGCTTGGAAGATGAGCAGTCACTCATATCAGGGTCTATAGGTCAACTGCAATTTATTTTGCTTAGTTCTTGACAGTAAAACTATATCCTGTATGAGGAACTCCTCTCAGTTTAGGCTCCTTTAATTGATAATAAAGGGGATTCCTGTCCCCGGCCACCCCTCTGGTGGTCTACAACATGAAACGGTAGATTTCCTGTAAGATAAACACTTCTGTTTGGGTGAATTCTGTGTACATTTAGTCTTTGTGTTGTGGCTTGTACACCCTTATGGTGGTCTGACAATGATTTGTAGCACCATGGTTCCTTTGAGCTGAGATTGATATGGTATCTCATAACAGGAAGGCCCAAAGCTGGCTCCGGCTCTTCAGCGTGCAGCCTGCCAGGGAATGATTTTGACTTGGCTCTCAGGAGGGTTCCAATTATGGGCATAGCGTAGTTCAACTTCTTTGCTGCCAGAAACTCATTGCCCCCTCTGGTTTGTGTTGAACCGGTACAAAACGCAGTAATGAGGCACAGGGATGGTAAAAGGTATTAGCTCTTAACTTTTTTAGAAGCATTTCACCTCTGCCTCTGTGAATATCATACAAACTATGTTCTTCAGGAGTTCTAAAGAATCATTAGTTCGTCACTTACAAGTACAGTAGAGAACTTGAACAGTATCTTATTTATTCCCCCCCTAAAGTGCACAGCTTGTGGTAGGCCCATCTTCCTTTTTGTGGCTTGAGAATTACAGTCTTCAGGGCGAGCCAACATGAAAACTCCTTCCTGGACTGTGATGTGGGTTTTAGTTTGATATCTCTTTCCGAGTATTCTCTACAGGTTAAAGACACCGCAAACTTTGCCCTGAATTCATAGAATATGCTTTTTCAGTAAAGAAAGGGACATTCATTCAAGGAAGGTGTACCTATTATATTAAAAACATCCGGTGTTAATTGTTCCATTTACTTACGTATTACATATACGCTTTCTAGTGGAAGCAGGTTTGGTTAAAGAGCTCTCAGTTTGTTTGAGTTGTAGTAATTATGGTACCATATTCCCTGATATAAGACAAGAAGAATAAAGTGCTGCTGGTAAAAATGTGTCTTAGCAAAACAAATCAAAAACATTGTCATTTTGCACCAAGTACTTGATATTGATTTAACATTATAAGCATAACAGGACTCCCTTTAGCCCTGTAAGAAGACGGACAGACATTGCAACTAAGATCAAACAGGAATCAAATAAGCAGAGACCAAAGAGCACCATATCATGTGACCAAATCTAATTAACTTCACTTTCAAATCAATTGGCTGAAAGTACGACAGACATACTTTGTGCTGAAGCGTTAGCATTGCTGAAATGTTTTCTTTACAATCATGGGGTCGTCATTTTTACTTCTCCAGAGGTGAACTCTGGCACTAAAAACGCAGGTCAAACCACCGACTAGCTTTTTCTGCAGAGTGACGGGATAGCCCCTGTCAGCACGCCTCAAGGGATGTTTTAAATGGTGATGGAGCATTGAAACAGCAACGTTTTCTCAGACTGTCCAGATGTTCAAATGTTTTCCCATGGATTACGCAGCGTCCCGTTCTTCCCAAAGCTGCGTATACAGCCTCACACTGTATATACAGCTTTATCAACAGGGTATCACAAACTGTGGTACCCCCAACCTGGAATGTTAGGACATGAACAAGTGCTGTGTTCCTGGACACTAAGCCGCCTTCTTTACAAGGCAAACTATAGCACCATAAACTCAGCACCGCTCCATTCATGAACAAACTTTTTCTATACCCCATCGGCCTTGAAGCTGTCATTGGTTAACAAAAGCAGTTTGTAAAACCTGCATTGAGTTTCCATTTAAAATGCTAATGCGGCACCTTTTGTGTACCCAATGATTTCTGATCTCTGTGAAGGAATGACTGGCTGGCCCATTTATGACAATGCAGGCACGTTGAAGAGGATTTAGCAAAAGCAATCCTTTACAAGCCTAAAGCAGGTCAAACCTTTGTATTTGCTTAAAGTCGGGAAATGAAATTGTCCTTACTAGTGTCTGGCACAATTACATAAGGATTGAAAAGTGATACTTGTTAGCATTTAGTGTTGGACCATCGTCTGTTTGTGTACATTCTACACATAGTCCAACAAAGTGCACATCTGGTGGATGTGAGTGATGACTAAAAGGTGAGATGGTTCCCTAATGAGGGGTTTGAGGAGCTTGGAATATGCATGTATGTGTGAGGATGTCAGCTGTTTGACTTTTGGGAGCAAAGGATGGCCTTACATGCAGCCTGTATGACCAACCAGACTCATATGTCAAGCTCACATTCCAATTGATTACAGACATTGAAGTCCAATCTGCATACAAATCCAATGTTTTTCATAATTAGCTACTTAAGGTTAACAAATGACATGTTCCATGCAAATGATTGAAGAAGTGAATTGCTGTAAATGGAGACATTTTGAGTACAAATGTCATCATTCAGTTGTGACACATGCTCATTTATGGAGTTTTCCTGCTTTAAAAATAGCTCACAAGCAAGATGTCAAAATTGAGCTGGCGTGTTTTCCCACTAACTACTGGATTACTGTAAAGTTTTGACTTTTTCTCCCCATGTCTGTCAGATAGATATAAGAGGGAGCCAGTGTGTGAGCGCAGGCCGACTGAAGAGGCCCTCCAGCTTTCTCATCCTGAGTTGATCAGAGGAGACATCTGGTTGGCCTGGTGCAAATGACTTTAATGTTACCTGCCATTCATGCAACAGTTAAGGATTCAGGGTCGGCCTCAGGTGTTCTGAAACTCGGACTCTGCGTCTGTCATTTCCCAGTCAACTTTGACTAATTTAGGAAGCAAATGTCTGTTTTATGCTAAGGTCTTGGATATCTCATATCTTTATGAAGATACATAAAGCTATTAATCCTCTTTAAGCTTGTAGCTTTGACCACGCTTATTCAAAATTAAAAAATATGCTACTTTGTAATTAATCCAAAGAGTATAAGTAAGAAGGTCAACACAATACAGTCATGTAGCACACGTGACTTTTAAACTTTTTTGCATTTGCTCCACTAAACTTGCTTTTCCAGATTTTTCTTGTGTTCTTGACACATCTTGAAATGTGCAATACATTTCATGAGGATTCTTCAGATATTGAAACTGCATAATTTATACTGGAAAGTATTTTTCAGTTCTCAGACAGACAAACATTCAGCCTGGTGTTTATGGTCGTACAGCAGAAGGCAGGACCTCAGGTTCAGCTAAACACCTCGTGTGTTTAAGCTCTCCACAGAGCTGAGTGCAGACCCACTGATCTCCAGCATCGGGGCAGTGGGGAGGCTTTGAACCGGGCAATAGAGCTAGCACATTAGACTCCAGGTGGTAAACCAAAGCAATTCTTCAAAGAACCTACGTCACACGTTCTCCCAAAACAGTGATTTTTCTTTTAACATGAGGAAACATTGGTTTTGATCAAAGCAGTAATGTTTAGTCTCCAGTTTGATGCTAGTTAAACATCCGAACCAGAATGGGGATGAGCACACATCACTCTTTGTGTCCCTTGTGTTTCCTAAACGCCTCCAATGATTATGCGCTGACCTCTCCAGAGTCACCCGGGGTGATGGAGGAGTGAGCAGAGATATGCAGGGGCCCAGCTGTTGGTCCCTGAGGGCCCGGGGCAGGGACATTCAGCAGATGTCACACAAGTCGGAAGAAGTTTTTATAGTGTCTTCAGGAATGTGATGAATAGATATAAATCTCTAGCCTTTTCACACCCTAGTTGTATTAGTTGTCAATATTTGGAAGACATTTTAGCTATGAATAATCAACCCACGTAAAGACCATTTGTAAATCAATTTAATTGTATCACCCATCTGAAACCTTAAAATTGCAAATATCGCAACATGTTCTTTAGGGCCATGCACAAACTTGAGACTGTTTTTTAAATATTAACATTTAGGGTAGAATTCATGTGTTTGGGCCCCCATTTAGTTCCGTTCTTCCAGACTTTTCTACATGTTTTGATTCTTCCTTTATTGTGGATGCATGCAAGAGTAATAGTTTTCTGTGTGTAATATTTCCATGTTATACATTTTGGTCCGTTGATGCAAGTGTTTTGCAGAGAACCCATGTAGTAATTATTCTATCACTACTTTAAATGATAAGGCTTAAACATTTTAATACGTTCCACAAGAAACATAAAGATATGTTTGACCCATGCAGAAACATGTTTCAAGTTGTTTGACTCAGATACTGCGAGCCTAAAGTGCCAAAGATATCTTGTAGAATATACATTACCTTAAAAAAGCCGATCACTTTAGCAGACATTGAATTTTAAAGACAAGATCAGATGACTTCAGTCCTGAAGTTGAAGTCTGTCGTTAGTCTTTGATATACAATGTCTGCTAAAATAATCTGCTCTTCTTAGTTTCAAATGGCCCATCCCTTTGCCTTTTATAATGCAAGTCAACCCTTTCCATCTTAGTTATAAACTGGTTTGTTTGTTTGTGGTCCCCTAAGCAAAGTTGCTTTGCCAATGCTTCTCAAAACAGCCAACAGGTTGTTTGGAGTCAGTCAAGGTCACTTTCTTTCCACATTTTATGACATGTGTTAATGCTGTTTTCAATCATTTAAAAACATTATCACCTATACTTCTGTTTGTTTTCTTGGTTTAGTACAGACTTAAAGACTCACTATACAAGAGTCCAATTAAAGTAACAGTATTTATTCCTGCATCCATCAGTCCCACTCCCTTAAGCCCGGTCTAACATTACACCCTGCCATGCAGCCCTCCCATCTAACCACCAACATATCCCCTGCATATTGTGGCCTCACCTCCTTTTTCTCTCCCCTTCTAGAAGAAAGTGGAGTCACCCTGCTCCAGCTGATTGGGGACCCCCCCCCCAGCACCATCACACAGGTCTTCGGGCCTGACAGCAGCCCTGGCTATGTGTTCGGCCCCGATGCCAACTCAGGTCAGCTGGCCCGCACCTACCTGCCGAGCCCCTTCTACCGAGACTTCGCCCTCATCTTCAACCTGAAACCCACCTCCGAAAGGGGCGGCACCATCTTCTCCATCACTGATGCCGCTCAGCAGATCATGTACGTGGGTGTGAAGCTGTCCGCGGTGCAGGGGGGGAACCAGTACGTCATCCTGTACTACACGGAGCCCGACTCCCAGCAGTCCTACGAGGCGGCCCGGTTCCTCGCGCCCTCCATGAAAGACACCTGGACTCGCTTTGCCATCGCTGTGAGGGACGACAAGGTGATGTTCTACCTGAACTGTGACACGGACCCTCAGGTGATGCGCCTGGAGAGATCCCCCGACGAGATGGAGCTGGAGGCCGGCGCCGGGGTCTTTGTGGGGCAAGCTGGAGGAGCTGATCCCGAGAAGTTTCTGGTGCGTATCCAAGCTCCGTCCGTTATCAACTAAACATTATTCAGGCCCCTGAAATCTGGAAATTACATATTTTCAGAGTAGTTACAAACATAATTGAATGATGAACTGAATTAGGCCTAGGTTACATGTACACAGATATTTTTATAAACAGGGTTTTCCTCCTTCATGTTTCTCTGAGTATGCAGGGTGGGCCACATGTGTAAGGTGGTGTGGGCGGGGGTTTGTGTCTAGGAGTGTTGCATGGGAACTATAGAGCGCATAAGGTAGGCCTTTTTGCTCAGTGTAGTGGAAGAGTACCTCTACAGTATATTTATGTGTAAACATGTAAAAAAAGTTTTTTTGGTCCCATCCACCGGTCATGATTGTATTTATGCCGCCGTTGCTCCAAATGTTGCCCCATTAGCGATGCCTACCAAAGAAGAAAACAACTATTATTGATTGGCTTGGTAAAGGCGGCTTTCTGTGTGTTCCTTTTCTTTTTTAAGTCATAGTATAGTATTCAAAATAATTAAGAATACTATGACAAATAATATGCAAAAAGTTATAGTAAATGATGTTGAAAAAAATGCATGGTTTAGTATGTATAAATGTATAATACATACAAAAATTGGCTAGGTTTAGTATGTTGAAAGATTTCTAATATATATCGTTAAAAAATGTATTGTGTCGTATGTTGTAAAATATGATTAAGTCATAGTACAGCAGGTCAAAAAAAGATTGTATTTGTGCCGCCATCCCTCAAAATGTTGCTCCATTATCAAAGGACATTACAGCACAAATTCTGGCATTACAGGTCAAGTATTTCGATGCCCTTTTTTAGCCATCTGTTCAACAACCTTGAACGGAGTTTCTGAAAACACTCACCGTGACCACTTAGTGACCTCAAACACTGCTTGGGTGTGGACATAAAAGGCGAAAAATACAAAGAAAAAGCTATGTCACAAAAATTCCTGTGTACGTGTCGTGTGGACTAGGCCTAGGTCAAACTAATTCCTGTGTCAGAAAACCACACATCTCACTTTCCCAAACTACCTCTCTAGAACCAACTTGAACAGCGCCAGGTCTCCTAAGCCGTGAAGTTCAGAAGAGTGTTTTGACTCTCTTTAGTCAATCATGTGAAACATCTTGGACAAATAACTCTCATATGATTTCATTGCTCAAATTGGCCTCATCTTAACGGAAACATAAATGTCTTGAGAGGGGTCTGAGAATAATTGGAAGACCTCACAGCTGGTCTGTAATTAACTTCAGTCACCTGACTGCTATAAATCCCAGTAGTTGACCGTAACAACTGTTGACCTTAGCTGCCAGTTGAGCCCCGAGCCTGTTTTTCAGGTCTCAGGCTCGAAAATGACATTCCCAGAACAATTGACTATATCTTCACTTCTAAAAAGGGGTATATTAATAATCTTTTTTCTCAAAGTAATGATAAACTTGTGAGTTGGATGTAGAAAAGTCAGAATCAATATAGAATTGTTTTATTTTAAAGTAAATTCAGATTGAACATAGTAACATTTTTTAAATGATAGTGTCCGTCCAAAAGAAAAACATTACTTATAGTGAAAACCACCCTTGAATGATGGGATAGTAGACTAAAAGCTTTAGGAATCCAAACTATAACATATAATAAGTACCCTGTATCAAGATTGATGCAAAACAAGTGACATTTGACCTTTTTAGAGAGATTTAGAAGAAAAAAACACTTCTGGGGTCATTTGGGTGCATTTTCCATATTTCTGGCCCCCCTCGTCAATTTTGATGATTGACACCTCTTTTTAACCGTTAAATTACATTACATTGCATTTAGCTGACGCTTTTATCCAAAGCGACTTACAATAAGTGCGTTCGACCAACAAAATACAAACTTGAAGAAAACAGAATCATATAAATACATCAGGTTTCATAGAGCAAAAACATTTCAAGTGCTACTCAACTGGCTTTAGATAAGCCAGTCCTTTATTAGTATATAAGTGCTTTGTTAATAGTTATATTGCTCGAAGTGGAGTCGAAAGAGATGAGTTTTCAGTCTGCGCCGGAAGGTATGTAAGCTTTCTGCTGTCCTGATGTCAATGGGGAGCTCATTCCACCATCTTGGAGCCAGGATAGCAAACCCACGTGTTTTTGCTGATGGGAACTTGGGTTCCCCTCGCAGTGAGGGTGCAGCGAGCTGTTTGGTTGATGCAGAGCGGAGTGCATGTGCTGGGGTGTACGGTTTAACCATGTCCTGGATGTAGGAAGGGCCAGAACCATTCGCAGCATGGTACGCAAGTACCATTGTCTTGAAGTGGATTCTAGCAGTTACCGGAAGCCAGTGAACGGAGCGGAGGAGCGGCGTGGTGTGGGAGAATTTAGGAAGGTTGAAGACCAGACGAGCCGCTTCATTCTGAATGAGCTGCAGAGGTCGGATGGCACATGCAGGTAGACCAGCCAGGAGGGAGTTGCAGTAGTCTAGGCGTGAGATGACGAGAGCCTGGACCAGAACCTGCGTCACTTTCTGGGTCAGCTGGGGACGTATCTTCCTGATGTTGTAAAGCGTGTATCTGCAGCAACGGGTTGTAGCAGCGATGTTTGCAGTGAAGGACAGGTTGTTATCTAGGATCACACCCAGATTCCTTGCAGTCTGAGTCGGGGAAACAATAGAGGTGCCGATGTTGATTGTCAGGTCAAGAGTGGGACAATCTTTTCCCGGAAGGAAAAGCAGTTCAGTCTTGTCAAGGTTGAGCTTGAGGTGGTGAGCAGACATCCACTGAGAGATGTCAGCTAGACAAGCAGAGATGCGTGCGACGACCTGGGTCTCTGAGCGGGGAAAGGACAGAATTAATTGGGTGTCGTCAGCGTAGCAGTGGTAAGAAAAACCATGCGGGCTAATGACTGATCCGAGCGAGTTTGTGTACAAGGAGAAGAGGAGGGGACCAAGAACATAGACCTGAGGGACCCCTGTAGTTAATTGACAAGGGTCGGACTCGGACCCTCTCCAAGTTACCCTGTAGGTACGGTCTTTGAGGTATGAGGTGAGGAGGGAAAGTGCAGAGCCTGAAACTCTATGTGCTTGGAGAGTGTGAAGGAGGATCTGATGATTCACCGTGTCGAATGCAGCAGACAGGTCCAACAGGATGATGACAGAGGAGAGGGATGCAGTTTTGGCAGTGTGCAGTTCCTCCGTGACAGCAATGAGAGCAGTTTCTGTGGAGTGACCTGCCTTGAAACCAGACTGGTGCGGATCCAGAAGGTTGTTCTGATGGAGATAACAGGAGAGTTGTTTAAAGACAGCGCGTTCAAGTGTTTTAGACAGGAACGGGAGGAGAGAGACAGGCCTGTAGTTTATAACATCAGACGGGTTGAGAGTGGGTTTCTTTAGGAGAGGGTTTACTCTTGCCTCCTTGAGACTGTTTGGAAAGTGACCAGAAGTTAGAGCCAATAGAATTGAGGGGAAGTTCCTAAAATCCATCTAAACATTACCCATTGGTGAATGAGTGATGCGTAGCCAGAATGCCCAAAGCCGGACGCTGTCATACACTCCCGTAGCTAATATGAAATCTCTGTTATTGACATAATTATGAAGATGGATTATCAGTAATCATTTCAAAGTGACACAGACACATTGGATTAACCTATGGATTAACCTTCAGCAGCGATTTTATCGTTTTAATGCCATTGAACACAACTTTTGAGCTGAAACAGCAAAAGGTAAGAAAATGTCCCGTGTTTGCTACCTAAAGCTATGTTGTGTGATGTCTGGTTTTGTTTCCCATGCCGAGTTCTGGTCGCTCAGTGATGATACTTATATTTCTGGAATCTGTGGAATCTCAGCTTGCTAATCGATATCTTGTTTGTGCAGATCTAATAAGTAATAAGGGTATTTTAACGTGAGTTCTGTGCTAAGTCCGTTAGCATTTTTCGCTCAGGGCTAATTCAGAGCCTTTGTTATTACCCTTGTGTTTCGTTTTGCTAAAAATTGTTAATATTGTCTGATAGCTGAGTTTCTTCCCGTTAAGTGGATATGAAACATTCATAGTTTATTAAATGTTAAGAAGCCCTCAGACGCTGTTTCTTGCAAGATGTTGTGTTTTGCCCCCGCCCGCGGGGTTTAACTGGTTATAGTGGTTCACCCACGGCTCCCTGCACGGAGAAAACACGCAACTGCAGGCATTTTATGAGTTATAATTGTTCTTCCTGACACTGACTATTGCTTTAGTTCAGGGATTTTCAAAGTGTGGGAAGGTGAGCCTCCCCTCAGAGAACATAACAACAGCCGCGCCCCCCCTCCCAATTATTATTGCTATTATTATTATTATTATTATTATTATTATTGTTGCTATAATGCAGGATTATTATTATCCAGTGGAATGCCCTTACCTACTGGCCTAGTTAAATCAAAGTGGTTACTTTTTTTTGGCTGGGCAGTGTAGTTTTACACACCGTCATGTTCATCGAGTCATCCGTGAGTAGAGCATCAAGTTGGCATGCCTATTACAGCTGAATGCGGCGATTACCATCTTGTTCAGCAAGATGCCTCACAAATATATTAAGATCAACAGCTTTAGTGTGTTTTGATTCAATGCTTAGTACAGCCACTTGACAGTCTCTAGTTCTCTGTCAGTGTAGACCGCAAATACCTCATTCCTTCCGTCTACTTGCGTCCGAATGCGCCGTCCCGTTCAAATGAAATCGCCACCAATCACATTTCCTCGCTCGCGCCAGGGCTGGGGGAGGGGTTACAAGTAGGGATGCACGATATTGTTTTTTTGAAACCGATACCGATAACTTCCTGCTTCTCAAGACCGATACCGATAATAATATAATATATATATATATTAAATGTACCTGTAGTTTTTGCACACCTGGTGGTAAAAAAAAGACTAGTAGTGAGCAAATGACATGAGCATTACTACTATGAACAAAACAAAGCCAAGAACAGTTTTGACTCTCGTCAAGCGCCATCATTTCTATGATGAAGTTAGAGATCGTTTTAGCCCTGGGGTCGTCTCTGGCAAACTTCTTGCCTTTTTCAAAAGCCTCGTCGATAGGTAAAAGCCCCGGTGCCTTTGCAGCTGGCTTTGGATTCGCCGCTAGTTTAGCAGCGCAGGCGTCTTCGTACGCTTTTAACACACCATCGTAGCGATGGCGATGTTTCAGGTGACTAATCAGGTTGGAAGTATTATAGCTTGTTGCCTTTTTCCCTCCTCGTGGAACTTCTGCATTGCATTTGTTAATACAAATAGCAAGCGAACTATCTAACTCTGAAACTTTGAAATAGTCCCATACTACCGACGACATGTTTGTTTACTGTCCTGGCTTTACGGCCGCACACCATTTACGTCACAGCCAGGCATGAGTTAGGGAGCGCTGGATTTGTGAAAAACTCCCCTCTTCCTAAACCACTAATACCACAGTACTGGCAAAACGGGAGGAGCCGAGTGAAAAACAAGCGCCCCTCATCCCAATCCACCCACACCGCAGTATTTCTTTCTTTTTTTTTACCCAAAAAATATATTGTATATTATCGGGGCTATTAATACTGTTATCGGGTTTATCGGGATGACGTCATAATTCCTAATATCGGACCGATAATTATCGGGCCGATAATTATCGTGCACCACTAGTTACAAGGCACGCGTCTTGTGCTGCATTCACTTGCACTCGGACATTAGGGATTTTCTCTCAGCAACGTCCGATGAGCCACAACTTTTATTTCAAAACAAAGCTGCCAACTGGGGTGGCAGCTGGGGTGGCAAGGCTATTTTTAGGGTGGCAGTTGCCACCCGGTAGATCCGCCCCTGCTTGACCGGTACTTGCTTTTGATCAAAGTCAATGCAGAAAACCCGCACTTACACTGGTAGGCGGAGGTGAAGGGAATGAGCACTTTTACAGCCTTTTTGGCGAGGTGGGGGAACTCCACTCCACAGACAGCCAAAAGTGTGCAAGTGACGTTTTCTGCCAGAAGCTGTCTCCTCTCTCACTTTAGGTAACTTCACTAGAAATCGATCCATGTTGCAGCTCGCAGAAAGTTAGCTGAAGTTAACTAGCTAGATTTCACTGTTTCTCGTTATTTGCCCCCAGGGGAGGCGCGCCTCACACTTTGAAAACCGCTGCTTTAGTTCATTTACCTAATACTTACATATTTCTATCGGACAAACAATCAAGATTGTCTGTTTTCTTAATGTTTTTATGTCATTATAATTTACTAAAAGAATCATATTAGAGCCAGATATTAAATAAAAATCAATATTTCCAACTGAAAATCAAACCCTCCTTTGGGGAGAGAAGATACATCTGTAAATCATGCACATCTTCATTATTTAGCTTACCAAATAAGACATTTTATGAGACTTACTGACTTACATGCAAGCTATTTGCTTGCTATTCCTTATATATGCATATATCTACTTTATGTTCAGTAGATACAGCATGACCTGGTTGTTTGTAACTTTTGAGTGACACTTTTGCATGATAATGATGGTCGGTGAGCCATTTTCATTGTTTAGTGTTCTAGTCTTTCTGCTCATATGGACTGAAATGAGCTCTCTACTGAAAATAAGACTAAAGGCCAGGAAGCCATAAAGGCAGAACACCTTATATCCATTTTTAAAATTCCCTCCATCCACTGATATATTATTACATATATGGGAAACAGGGAGATATGTTAACACTACTTAATAAGTCAAAATTCCCAAGAAGTTCTTCCCATACATGTTAGGGGGATTAAGTGTTTCCCAGCTGAAACCCTAAATCTGTTTATTGCTGTGTTTGAAGACAGCTGCTCATTAGTTGTAAACCACTTTGCAACTCTTCCTCACAATTCCAGTTGTTGTTATTACTTGAGCCCTTCTGAGGTATTCTCTTGTGTTCAGAAAGATGTATTATAAAGTGTTTACTTGGAAAGACCAAACAGACCCTGTTCCTTCTGTGTTGACCTTCACATGGCCCTCAGCTGTAGAGGTCTTGTAAATTCTCTAATCAAATGAAGACTTGGCGGGCTTCTTTTGCATTTAAATATTTACATATTTATAAAATGGACATTCTTAAAGAGGATTTGTTTAGCGATGGACCTTTTTGTATATAATCTAAGATTAATTGTGAAGATCTGAAGCACTTTGTCAGAAAAAGACTATGACACATCGACTAAACATCGAGTCAGCCAGTACAACCATTACATTTCAAAGAGCTTCTTCTGTTTATCTTCAAAGCTCTTCTGATCTTTCTTCTCAGGACATAAATGTGTCCTAAAGAGTTGACTACAAATAACCCACCAGCAGAGAGACCACCTCTCATTCAGAGCTAATGGCCCTGTGATAGGCAGTCAGATAGCATGAATGCCATCAGTGCGAGTATCCTGTGTGGAAACATGTAACAGATTGTGTGTGGGCACAGATAGTGGCACTTCACAGGCAGAGGCTAACACTGAGACATCAATAGCCCCTGTGATTTTGTGGAGAGGGGGAATTCCCTGAGAGAAAAGGCAGCAAGTTCACAGATAAACATCCATATAATGTATGATGAAAGTAAGACATGTGTGAGAACAAGTGCTGCTCTATATATTACATGTATCGTTAACATGAAAACACCATGTCCTTGTTTTGCTACAGGGGGTGATCGGGGAGCTGAGGATTGTGGGAGACCCCCGCGCTGCTGAGAGGCACTGCGAGGAGGATGGAGACGACTCAGATATGGTGAGTTCAGGTTCAGGTTACTTTATTTGTACACTTTGGTGGATTTTGTTTGCAGTAGACAAGGCATCCATCTTGACACCAAGTTCACGAACACACAGAGAATATACAGTGGTGATGAAAGTTGTCTGTACTACATTAAATCAATAAACCACAAAAATAAAAATGTTGCTACAACAAGGTTAATCTGAGTCGTGGCTGCAACCAGCGCTCTGATGTCGAACATTTCAGAGTGTAGTATTCACAAATATTAGAAAAAACAGCAAAGAAAATACACAGTATAGCATCTCGAAAATATCACAAACAGAAAGTATAAAATGTCTAAATATGCAAAAAAACAACATAGTGTAGTATGTTGAAAGTATGAAAAAAATGGTACACAATATTTTCCAGAAAATCGAAGTTGGGAGGCTGAGGCAGTCAGCATGTGACGCATCTAACAAGTGGAATGTAATGAAATGTCACAAATATGAGAAAAAAAACATAGTATAGTTAGTCAATAATATGAAGAAAACAAAAATATATAGTATATCAAAATATGTCAACAAAAGGAAAAGGGCATAGTATAGCATGTAAAAAAGGCACAAGAATTCCATAATATAGTTGTCTAAAATAGGAAAAAATAGTTGGTTGAAAATATGCAAAAAAACGACATTGTATAGAATGTCAATTTTTTTTCCTGCAAAGCAACACAGTATAGTATGTTGAAAATATGCAAAAATTATGAAGAAACACCACAGTATACTATCCCAACATTTTCCCAAAAAACGACATGTCAAAAATATGAAAGAAAGGACATAGTATAGTAAAAATATGCCAAATAACGACATGTTGTATTATGTCGAAAATATGAAAAAACAGTATGTCGAAAACTTCTGAAAGAAACGACAAAGTGTAGTATTCCAAAATATTTGAAAAAACAACAAATTATAATATGTTGAAAAAATGCCAAAGAATGCAGTAATGTCTAAAATAGGAACAAATAATTGGTCATAAATATGTAAAAAGAATCTATAGTATAGTATGTCGAAAATAAAAAAATAAAAACTGAAAAAATGACATGTCTATTTACATTTTCATCAACTGCTGAAAAATGAGATGTATTTTCCCGGGGGGGATGCAGCTTTCACCTCAGGAGTTTCAGCCTTCATGTGAATAGTTAAACTCCTTTCACAAGATTATCATTTTAAAAGGAGTCAGCTGAAAACATGAACAAATCTGCCGGAAACACGGCTTTCAACCGACTCATGGCGCTACCATTACCCTAATTGGCTAACTAGCTGCAGCTGATGAAATCTGCCAGCGATAGTTCATTTCAGCTTCCAAAATTGAGATGAGAAGCCTTCTTCAGAGCTCCTCTGACTGAAATCAGGGACTCGTGGTTTCAAGTATTACTCATAATGTTGCTGGTGGATCTACCTCTGCATTAGAGAAGCCCTAAAGGAGCACAAGTAATGACATTTAACTGGGTTTGTTGATTTATTCCAGCATGTTACATCAGTTACACTGTAAACAATAGTGAATCTGTAAAAGATAGGAGTGTAAGAGCAGCATTTTCCACTGACCCCGACCACCCACACACAAACACAGGTGCCCCTCCGTAGCCCCCCAGCAGTCTTTACTGTTATTTGGTCAAACATTGACTTCACAGCTGCCGAGACCACCAGAACCTCACTGACAGAGGAAGGTTCACTCGTTGCCTTCAAATCTTTAGATGTCCTTTGGATTAGACGGGAGAACCCCATTCTGAGTGGAAATGACAGGTTTCTGATTTCAGGATGTCTTTTATCTCAAACACACACAGCTGTTCACAGGATGCACTCAGGATTACTAAAACACTGTGTATATTTTTCAACAAGGACCTTGTCAAAGGGAGTCATAAAATCATGTTAAGAGCAAAAAAACAATATGTCATTTAATAAAAAGCACACACAATAACTCAATTGCTTTTAGAGCGGACTTCAATTTGACCTGGAGACAATTGGACATACAGTTAAAAGAGCATTTTCAGATATAATGGTCAATACACTCAAACAAACCTAAAGAAAAACTTGATCACATTAAAATAAAATGTCTGTTCTCCTCAGGCTTCAGGTGATGGAAGTGGCGATGAGGAGAGGAATTCAAGACCAGCTGGGGAGACGCTCAGATGGACGGTATGGAACAACTTTTACAAATATACAAATAATTGTCAATATACGACTCTCACTGTTCCTCAGCCCTGTCATCTGATGACGTGCAGAGACGTTCCGCTGATGCACTTGTGATAAACTTCTAAAGTTAGGGGCTCTAAAAAGAAAGGCCAGAAAGAATAATAAGAAATAGAAAGGAACAGTTTTAATAGTGAAAAATAATGAAAGTGACCCTAAACACCTGATAAAAAAACAGTTTTCAGAGACTCCATCTCTGTCAATATAAGGTTAATATCCAAGAAATAGCTGTCCTGCTTGCAGTTATTTTACTGCACTTCTTCTCCTTGGTACATAATATTGAAGCAGTATGGTCTATACCATTTCCCCCTGGAAGGTTTGTTTGATGGATCCTTTTAAATAACTATATAAGTGAGTGAGAAGAGGAAGAATGCTTTGTTCCCTGAAGAGGACCGAACAGCTGACCAGTTCGACATGTATACCTGACAGATTATTAGCAGCAGACCACTGTAAGGTATACCTCTGATGTCTCAGGTTACTCGCTATAAGTGAGCGAACACACTTATCCCTGAGGAGAGATTAAAAATTGCTGAGTTGATGGCTGGAAATGGAGCTTCTTCTG
Source organism: Gymnodraco acuticeps (assembly GCF_902827175.1). Taxonomy (NCBI): domain Eukaryota; kingdom Metazoa; phylum Chordata; class Actinopteri; order Perciformes; family Bathydraconidae; genus Gymnodraco; species Gymnodraco acuticeps. The sequence continues at coordinate 5,115,095 of NW_022990274.1, read as the reverse complement.
TTTTATAGATCGTGGGACAACGACTTTTTACATGGAGAGATTCCTCTGGTCAGACTATAGAGGAAATGGGGGATTTCCAGAGTTAAGGATTAGGCCTATATCATCATTCTGACATTTTATTGCTTTCTTGTTTACTTATAGAAAGTCAGCAAGAAGAGTGTTCACAGTCGATCGATGGTTTTAACATTTTAAAGCACACTTTTCTTTTACAGTAGTGGGATCATCTCTGTTGTGTATCAATTCAAACACTCACCCTAGTACATTGCCATGTTTTCTACACTGTGGAAAATTGGGCAGAGCGTGAATTTTGACCATGTGGTGTTGTCCCAGATCACACACAGCCATTGTGCCCTCACCGGAGATAGGTATGTTGTTAGCTAGATAGCTATGTTTAGCGGTAGAAAATAATTACAGACAGCTCAATTAACCCCCAAAAATATACTGTGCCTATATTTCAACACCATTATAGTGGTTTGTTTATTAAATAGTGAAAAAAGAACCATGTATTACTTTTTTTTGGTAATGTGATTTATTTACTTTACTGGAGCAACAGCAATTGCAGCTGATCGTGTGACTTCCATTACGTAGCCAAGATGCCAAAGAGTTTAAGGCATTATTTAGATTATGGAAGAAGAGTCAAGAGTTCCACACGCGTTCTGAATGCACCACCCGGGTACTCATAGTGCATTTTGACATACTATTATTACGAACGCTAATGTTGATAGATAGCCGCTATGCTAGCACTGGGATGCACATATGCAGCCAAAATAGCAGATGTAAGAACAGAAGGACACACATTGAGACTCAGCACTGCATTCAGGTGAGGTGCTCTGTATCGACTTAGTTATATACTTGATCACCTCGATTAAGATACCACAAGATGTCTGACGGACAGTTGTTTCTTACCCAGCATGCACATTAGCCGCATTCACACCGAGTACTTTTCACCCGTACTTTTCGCGTTTAGTTCCGTTAGTACCCCTGATATCGCGTTCACACCAAAAAAATAACTAAGTGCCGGGAACTTTTCACCCCATTTTTAGCGCCTGCTGAGAGCAGGTACTTTCCTGGGGAAATAAAGTACCACAGTTCTGATTGGCTGGGCGATTACAAAACACGCCCCGTAAAACTCTGAAATGTTTTGTAGAGCCGCCATTTTATTATCCTCGCATTAGCATTATTAGCATTAGCATTCGCCCAGCACAGAAACGCAGAGAGACTAATTTATCCATCCATCTTCTCCCGCTTATCCGTGGTCGGGTCGCGGGGGTAGCAGTTCCAGCAGAGAGCCCCAAACTTTCTTTTCCCTGGCGACATCAACCAGCTCTGACTGGGGGATCCCAAGGCGCTCCCAGGCCAGCGAAGAGATATAATCCCTCCACCTGGTCCTAGGTCTACCCCTTGGTCTCTTCCCAGCTGGACGTTGCCTGGAACACCTCCCTAGGGAGGCGCCCAGGTGGCATCCTAACTAGGTGCCCGAACCACCTCAACTGGCTCCTTTCGAACGCGAAGGAGGAGCGGCTCAACTCCGAGTCCCTCCCTGATGACCGAACTTCTCACCTTATCCCTAAGGGAGACACCAGCCACCCTGCGGAGAAAACCCATCTCGGCCGCTTGTATCCGCGATCTCGTTCTTTCGGTCATGACCCATCCTTCATGACCATAGGTGAGGGTAGGAACGAAAATGGCCCGGAAGACCGAGAGCTTTGCCTTCTGGCTCAGCTCCCTTTTCGTCACAACGGTGCGGTAAGCGACTGCAGTACCGCTCCCGCTGCTCTCCGATTCTCCGGCCCATCTCACGCTCCATTGTTCCCTCACTCGAGAACAAGACCCCGAGATACTTGAACTCCTTCACTTGGGGTAAGGACTCATTCCCTACCTGGAGTGGACAGTCCATCGGTTTCCTGCTGAGAACCATGGCCTCAGATTTGGAGGTGCTGATCCTCATCCCAGCCGCTTCACACTCGGTTGCGAACTAATTTATGGCAACACAAAATAAAACATGGGAGCGGTGGAGATGAGGAGGTGTCTGCGTTCTGGCGATTTACTCGGAAGGCTTCAGTAGAAGCTGCTGGGACTCCCAGCAGCTTCTACTGAAGCCAGTCCCCAACTCCGGGCCGGGGACTTCCGGCCGGGGACTTCGGGTGGCAGTATACGCCGTGAAGTTGTTTGCGGCCTGCCAGTAAACCCAAAGCAGAAGAAGACGAAGTGACGTCAGCGGCTCATTTGCGTAATCTTCACTCAGGGAATTTATTCCGGTGTGAACGCGATCAGCTCTTAGTTCCATAGGGAAACTAAGTGCTGGGAACTAAGTATGGTAAAGTACTTGGTGTGAACGCGGCTATTGGCTCTGTTCCATACTGTCACACCCCTTCATGTTCCGGTATCTCTTGGCGTCTCCCTTCATCTCTTGTCACTTTTTCGCTACCCCCCCCCACCCCTTTTGTCTTCCTCTCTCTGCTTTCTGTCTCTCACACACACAATCAGATTCCATAGACACCCACTCACCACCACCCCCCTCAAAGATAGCCATGCAGGCTGAATTCAGCGCACCCTGCTCCCCTGTGCGTGCATGCCCTCCCACTCACAATTATAGTGGAGTTAGAAAAACCAGATGTCAATTTGGACTCGATCTGATCCAAGTCAGATCCCCCCCCCCCCCCCCCCCAGCGCCTCAAGCTTTGTTATTCTGACTGGTTTGTAAATCAACTGTGTACAGGAGCTGACAGGGGTGGAAAGAAAGTGAGAGACGATGACGGGGGGGAGGGTCGGGCGTCGGAAGTCTCTTCATCATTACTGCCATATTACCTGCAGCTTTTATAAGGGGGATTTTCCATCTGTGCAGTAGCTATTTATCAAAGGATGTAATGCCATGTACTGTAAAAGACAACAGCTGGCATCTAATGTCTACCTGCCGATGTATTCATGGAACATACACTATGGACCGCGGTGAGACCGGTGCAATTAAGGCAAGTCTGGGCAGAGGGGAGTCAGACGGGAGAGTTGTTCTAGTGGAACTTTCCATTTTGTCATTCTGGAATCCATGATGATAGATGGCAGAGGAGGCAGTCACCCTTCACTGTGTCACACTGCAGGCCAGCAGCCTCCTCCAGCAGGAAGCACAGAGGACACGTTCAAGAGCGTGTGAGTGATTCAGGGAGAGGTCAGATGCTTGGTAGTTCTTAGCAACGGCCTATTTATGTCCATCATGTTAGGAAAGCTTTTGTAAATTCTTAATCTGGACACCTTTATAGATTTGTTTTTATTAGGAGTTATACTGGCTAAATGTAAGACTTGGACTTGTTCGCTGTGAGATTTCGCCTTACTTGACCTGAAGTCAATTAACTGAGGAGACTTGACTTAGTAACCCATAAATATTAAAAACATCTATACTGAATGCAGTTATGACTTTGCAAGCTCGGCCAAACTCTCACAATTAATTTATGACATAACCAGGCACCAGAATAAGGTTTTTTTTTATTCAGATGCTTTCAATATGAAATGTATGAATTAATAAATCTGTACACATAAATGAGTAACTTTATAATTTCTCCTCTTCATCAACATATCACATGTTTTTCTCCCTACAGCCTTGAACATTTGAAAAAAAGCACAAATTATTGCTTTTAGTTATTAAAACAGCCTTTTTCGTTATATATTTTTGATCGTTTTTTGTCTTTTCCTCAATATTAGAATTGACTTTTGTATGCATTCTGGCTGCTCACTGCTCACATCCGGACGCAGACTCTGCTGGCTCCGGTGCAGCTCCAGCCCTGTAGCCTCATACTGTTGTCAGACCAGCTGCTAACAGCAGCTCTCCACTTCTTCATGTGTGCACTTGGTATTGTTGCTAGGTGTTTTAGGGACATTTTATGCATCCTGGCCTGTTTTTAACAAGATGTAGGATCCATCACATCTCTGTCAGATAACAGTCATTCGGACCTGGTTTGGCTCAGAGGGGCTGTGATACCTGTGGGATAGATTTAGCAAAAGTGAGACCAAGTGCTGAAGATGTAATGCCTCTACTTTCATACATTGAAATACCAAGAAGCTAACTGGTTAGCTTGGAGTCATGTTTTGCATTAAGTTTGAAAAGTTAAAGCATGATTCCACTTTATTATGCCCGTAAAAGTTGAACAAAGCAGAATCAAGCCTAGGTTCTGCGTTTTATAAACAGCCAGATTGTTTTTCTATCATCTTTCTGTCATGGTTAGTTAACCACACAAATCCAGAAAGCTCCCTCTGTGATTCTCGTGGGGCACGCAGTAAAAAAAGTAAAAAATGCTTCCTGCACTGCTGCAGAGGTTGAATAATGTTCTTCGCCGAAGGAGCTACATACCTGCTCTTATATTGGGGGGGAGGGGGGTTCAAATCCATCAACACGAAGTTCTAAAGAGGGGACCCTCCCACCCGTCAGCCCCTCTGTGATGGATACGTTAAGGAGCGAACAGGCAGGGTATTCTCTTTCACATTAATACATATATCAGGCTACAGCAGGCAGAATTCTTAGCATAGCCAGCGCTCCACAGCGGGGGGGAACTGGTTAGTTATTAACCCCGGATCACTATGCTCCTCTAGCTGCCCCCCCCCACCCCCTCCACTCTTCATCCCACTCCTCACTGGAATTCCACAGGTGACGAACCAAGGTGTGTCACCGATGAAGAATGAGTTGCGGGGGGGGGGGGTATTTACATTATTCCTCCCCCTCTCTTGTTTTTACCCAGAGGCAGTACAGCATGTCACTCAGTCCTGGGCTGAAGTCCAATAGTCCATTTAGCTTAGGAACCTTCCTAACGGAGTGAAATGACCCGGAAGTCCCTCAGTGGCAGCCATGATAAGTGCCGTTCCAATTCTCTAGATGAAAGGAAAGGAGGTTTCAAACTTCCTTTAGTTTAGGAACCACTGGACCTCCCTAACCAAAAGGAGAGGAGAAAATGCTGCCCCACAATGCATTGCAGCCGCAGCATTTGCCGTCACTCAAAGAGTCGGCCGTTCACGGAAACAACCGATTATGACCGAGAAATGATATCATGAAAGTTACAGTGCTTATTAAGCATTTTAAAACGTATGTGGTAAGTTGCCAAAGTGCTTTGTTCTGAACGTTCATCAGTATTATAATCAAAAAGAGAAATATGAACGTTAGTTTTTACTGAAATTATCAAATAAAGTCAACATTTCACAGTCTTTACTGAGCTGTGTGGAGTTTGTTCAACTTGTAAAATATGTTTGAATGGTGATATACACAGTGATAGATGTTAAGGACTAACGTTTATAATAAATACATTTGTATTGATTTTAAGATCTTTTCATAGTTCATACAATCATACGTATTGGGATCATTTGTATTAATGTGGACCGGAGGGAGAGGGTGACGAGCATAAGTTTCACTTTCCTTTTTTATTTCAATTCCAACTTTGGTCCTGAAGAATATGTTTCTCTGTTGTCCACGTTCATAAAGCATAAAACAACAGCATCAGAGCACGGTGCAGAGTCTCTAGATGAGTTTACAGTAGTCCCTCGTTCTTATTAAACATCCATGTTGTAGTCCGCTATAGAAAACTGTAGTTTCCATAGTTTCCCCACAGCAGCAGACGCACATTTGTGCCGTTTCACTCAGAGGTCAAGGGATAGACGTTAGGAGCTGATTTTTGGATTATCCGACCGCAACCCTGCTGTGATTTTAGTGACTGGGGATTGTGGGTAATCTGCAGACTTAGGGTACAGGGTACACAAACACATCAAAATGAAAATATTGTCTCAGTAGGAGGGTCCGTGTATTTCATGGCTTCATGCAGAACATTGAAGTCAACATTTGAAATGCTGCACCGCTTATCTTTTCTTTTGCCTGTCTCATTATTTTATTCAAAGAAGAGAGTCCTACACGGTAATGCTACACTAATATTAAGAGCATCATATCATTTTTTGGATCAGTAACACTGTTAGTTGCGCAGGAATGTTTCTGATTTCAGGGTGTTAAGAGTACACAATTAAAAAAACTAATGAAAATGTTGATTTAATTATTTACATTTTAATATTGCTAAATATTGCGCTTCAAACCATATTTTTCGTTGTTAAGACTTTAAAAAACAACATTTGTAACTGCGAGTTTGATCTCCCGCTAGCTGCACTACAACACTGACCAGTTGTTTACAGAAAAGAAAACCAACTTACTCATTTGATGTAACTAGTCACTTCATTGAAATAAGGATTCTATTGAAAAGCATCAAATGTGAACATGTACATTGGGTACCGCCCTATTTCTAAATACATTAAACCATTTTGGCAAAACATCCATTCATATTATTAAAGGGCATTTCATAGTAGGGAAAACACAGTTGGGCGAAATTTGGGACAAATGTAATATTCTTTCCTAAGCCCTGCCCCTTTTATTTGATCACATGGTTCCTTTAGCTTAGCATTGCAGGTTGTAAGTGGTTATAAGGTTCTGAGTAGCAGCAATGAGATGACACCATACCAAAACAAAAACATGATTACTAACAAAGTTTGAGTTTCAATTCAATAACCGTCCCCTGGTTCTTATTAAATCTGGATTATGCCATTTTGCAGGTTGGCGCGAACATGTTCACAAGGAGAGAAGTCTTGCAACAGAGGCCAGGCATGAGCTGTCTGACAGAGATGAACACAAACTGCAATTACTGAAAACAATAACTATTTCCCCAGAAAACGTTCTGTTCTTGGTTTGCCATGCACATGTTGACTCAATCATGTTTACCCTGTTTCAAAGCTTTGTGTGGGGCTGGGAAACTGCCCTGTTAGTTATGAAGAGAGCTTTGTCTGCACAAACTGTAAACATTGCTATGATTACATTCAACACAACACATTGCCTACTCTTTCTCATGCGCTGTTCCTCTACTCAGGGGGGAACCCAGCTGAGCCTGAGCTACGACCCAGATCCAGCCTCTAGTGCAGTGGTCCCCAAACTAAGGCCCGCGGGCCGTGTACGGCCCGCGTCCACATTTGGCCCGGCCTCCTGAACAATACCAGAGACGCATTATGATTTTTTTTTTAAATTTAATTATTATTTTTTGAGTCTGGCCACGCGAATCCTAGACTAGCCCCTGTCAAAATGTTGTGACCTGCTCTATCGAAATCAGTCGCATTGACCCGAAGACACCTTTTGAGTTGTATACACTGTTGGAAAGAGGATATTCCTAGCTTTCTAATGATATCAGGATTGTTTTTGTACTCCAAATATTAAGCGAAATATGTCACATTATATAATGACTGTCACAGAGTCATCATTTTGAGAAAAAGGCCTTCAAAGTTTCCTCTTCTCTGGAATCCATCGATCTGATTGGTTATTAGCAAATGATCAAAATACTACCGAGGGAAGATATTTTCGTTTGGAGGGGAAGCTCGCGAGTGTGTGTGTGTGTGAGTGTGTGTGCTTGTGTAATTTTGCGTTTGTGTGTATTGTGTTTGTTTCCCGGGGAAAACACTCACGAGAAACACCGGCTGTCGTTATGCCTGCTGTTCTCCACTTGTAATTATGCCAAAGCTTCAAAGTTGTATTTATCATCTGAATTTGCCGAAACAAGTTTAATATTCTGAAAGCCAAGACTTTGTTTAATTGAAATCAGATGAAAACAAACTGTAACGGACCCTGCGGTGTTATCTATGATTACTATACTCTTACATTCATAATTTCAGCGGAGTGAGGGGGGGGGCGGCGCTGCGGAAGAGCAGATTGCGAGTGAGAAATAAATAAATTGGAAATAAAAGTTTCATATTCTGAAAGCCAAGACTTTGTTTGTTTAAAATCAAACAAAACACCCGAACCCCGAAAAAATAGTTTTTTTTTACGTAAATCCACGTTTATTTTGAGAGATTCTGCTCTGACAACTAAGCTAAACTTTTACCTGTTAAGATTGTGCACGGCACAACAGAAAGTTACAGTAATTTTCAATGGACTTCTTTTCTGTGAAGAACCCAGAGAGGGTTATTTGGTTATTATTTATTTCATAAATAGTGTTATTTATTTCATTAATAGTTATTATTTATTTCCTGACTTTTTTTCTGTGAAGATCCCGGAAAGGGTTATTAATATTTGGTTATGTGTGGCTTTCTAGAAAACAATAAATGTTTACGTTTAGACACCCATGCGATCGTCACACTTTTTCTGTTACAAACTGACCCGGCCCCCATCAGAGAAGGGAAAAGTTATGTGGCCCTCACAGGAAAAAGTTTGGGGACCCCTGCTCTAGTGAATGTCCTCCATTGCCCTTTTCAAATATGCAGTGACAGTAATCCAGTTTTTAAAAGTTGTTAAAAGTAACAACGCTAAACTGTAAGAATACTTTGTTACAAGTAAAAGTCCTGCATTCCAATGTTACTTGAGTAGAAGTAGAAAAGTATTGGCATCAAAAAGTACCTTAAAAGGCCTTTTTATGCTCATAATTGTATTGTGATCCTCTACTGGGACAGGTCTCCATGCTCTAATGTTCAAAAAGCTCTTTATTTTTCTCATACTGCCTGTGCTGCAGCACCTCTTTTCACCCTCTGTCTGAAACCAGAGCCCAGTCTGCTCTGATTGGTTAGCTGGCCGGCTCTGTTGTGATTTGTCAACTGCTTATAGGAGTCGCGTACAATGTGTTGTTGTCTAGCCAATAGAAGCGCAGGTTACATACTGATGTCACTAAGATACAGAAGTTAACAAAGGAGTCCAATGGAGGCGTTTCAGGCAGGGGGGGGAAGCCTTTCAAAAGTAAAAGTACTTGTAATTCGTAAGAGCCAATTCAGAATAATAAATATGAAATGACTGGATTATGACTATTTCTATAAAGTGAATTGACGCTGCTAAAGATGCAAGTCATTTAAAATACTTTATATACTAAAATAGAAATACTAAGGTTAAGTACATGGACCTCAAACGTACAATATTTGAGTTAATGTACTTTGTTAAATTACCTCATTTTTAAATATGTATCTCTGTGTATTTACCTGCAGACCACTCCTCCCTCTTCCCGGCCCATCCAGCAGCCTCCACTCTCCAAGAAGGACGAGATGCTCACGGAAAGAGACACAGGTGACTTTTTCTGGACTGAAAGACTGCATTTGTTTGTTGTCAAAAATGTTTCTGAACCTTCTTCATGCCTGACCTTTTTTACAGAGGCCTTTGGATATACTCTTACTGTTTCGCAAATATCGATTTTTGTTTCATACATTTATAACGTAGTTTTGAGAGATGGGAAATAGATGTTGTACTTCCGCATGCGGACACATGACAGATCTCACCTGTTGGGCATGGTCGGGGGGCTGTGGACGAGTTTATGATGATACATGTTGTTGCAGTGTTCAATTTCCTCCAACTTGCTTATCTGAGCCAGCCAGAGCTTGCTGAAAATGTGCTCTGATGTCTCCATCTAGTGGACATGAGGAATATTGCAACAGTCACTGGAGTGTCAGTTTAGTTTGAGCTTTCTCTGTGAATTACATTCAAATATATATTATGTTAATGCTGCTGTCTTTACTTGAAGTCTACATATGTTTATATACATAATATTTATAACCCTTACAGATGATGTATCCCTATCTGAATAAGTGATTGGCCTACAGATATCGTGAAACAGATTTCCTTTTTTTGCTTTGCGATCCAATACTTTGGCACCATCTAGTGGTGTCAACACTAATGCCAAGTAAAATGCAGGTTCTTAGTGCACTCCTCATTTATGAAAACTATGACTAAGATGTTCGTCATCATCCTTTCTCTCCATGAATAAAAGGCTGCACTGACGTCATTAAACACAATGAAAATATCATTTTAAATGCAATATTGTTGGCCAAAGTTAAGATAAAAATAAAACAGATTATATTAATTCAAGATAGTACCTAATAGACATTTGACACAGTACTAAAGTTTAATAGCTGACAAAAGGAACAGCGTATTGATCAGTTCATGACAGAGAAAAAGTGCAGAGACATCAAACAATCTGACTTTCATTATGAAAAGAAAGGTGAACAAATGTCTGACATACTTTACTCTGTGCTAACATCATTTGTTTGCATCATTTTAATGGCAAATACACAGCGTCTTGTCGATTTATTGTGAGAGATGATTTCACATTGGATAGAAGCATACTTGGAATGAGTAAAAAACTGTTCTTATTTACTCAATTGGATTTTTACTTAAAGGCACAATGCCTCCGCCTGGATTTTATTTTGCTATGTTCGGGACAATTCTATACCAAAATATAGCGAGGGAAAACACAAAGCAAAGAGACATCTTGTTCCCAACAAAAGTGAAGCACCATTACTCTTGTTGAGTTTGTGCCAACTTAGTTTGAGGTTAGTTTGAGAAGCTTTGAAAGTCTAGTCTCTAGCTTAATCTACAGGAATAGTATAGACTCAAGTAAATAAATAAATACCATAGCTGAATGTTAAAAAATACAAATTGCTTACCTCAGCCATGTTACTCTATACCAGGGGTGTCCAAACTTTTTTCACCGAGGGCCACATACAGGAAAATATTCGAAGGGCTGGGCCACTCACTAGAGGAGAGGTATATTGCCTCATAAGTTACAAGTCAGAAAAATATATAAAATGTAGGTAAATTATGGTCGATATTAGGCGCTTTCACACCGGAGTACTTTTCCTAGTATAGTTCCGATATAGTTCCGAAAATGTGCGTTCACACGGTTCACACCAAAGAAATCCGGAACTAGAACTTAGTTCATGAGAACCTTTCCACCCCCTTTTCAGTCCCTGCTAGAGAGCAGGTTTCATGGGAGAAAAAGGTTCCTATTTCTGATTGGCTGGGCGGATTGCAAACCACGCCCCGTAAAACTCCCAAACAGTTTTGTGAAGCCGCCATTTTATTTGCTTGCATTAGCATTATTAGCATTAGCATTAGCCCAGCGCACAAACGCAGATAGACTAACTTATGGCAACACAAAATAAAACATGGGAGCGGTGGAGTGATGAGGAGGTGTCGACGGTCTGGCGATTTACTCGGAAGGCTTCAGTAGAAGCTGCTGGGAGTCCCAGCAGCTTCTACTGAAGCCAGTCCCCAACTCCGGGGACTTCGGGTGCAGTGGCGTTTCTATACAAAAGTGGTGGGGCACAAAACACTTAGATGTCTATATATAAGCTTCTGCAGTGAGGTTCATGGCTGGCACTGACTCTTCAGGTTTACAAATATTATATTTTGACCTAAATCAAAATATAATATTATTTTCAAAAGCCTCTTTAGTCTGATGCTTCGATTACTTTTAAACAGACAGTTCAACAAAAGGATACCCAAAAAAATGTAATTTTATCATGTAAATATTGAATTGTTCTCTCTTAGTAAGATCCCATTTTCAATCAAATGGTGGTCTTACCTTGACTTGAAGATTAAGTCCATTTGCCTATCCTTCTGGACAAAAATCTCTATTACTTTTTTGTAAAAGTCCTCCTTATCTTCTTGTAGTTTCAAAAGTCTATCATAAATCTAAATGATGGATTTATGATTATAAAATGATAAAAGTAGGGTAGACATGTGGATATTATCCGGCTGAACAAAACGTACATTTATCTAACAGCTACGTTTCCCACAGATCTTATTTTGAGCTATTTTCTAAAATTCTATGGAGAAATCTCATTGCTTTTTTGTCGAGGGAAGCCATGCGCAGCTTACTTCCTGGTTTTAGGACGCGTCTCTCTCCTCCTCTTCACCTGCTCTTCACACACCACACTTTTCACGGCACACGTACTTACAGCCAATCAGCTCTGAATTATGTGAGATGACGTATGGTGGGTGTTGAAGCCAATTTGCTGTTGGTTGTGCATGGGGTTTTGTGTGTGTGTGTGTGTGTATGTGTGTGTGTGTATGTGAACGAGTCATCATCTAATCTGCGCACCTGGGAGCACGGGAGGTAATCAAGGGCACAGGTGATCAGCGGGGATGAGAGGTTAGAGAGGAAGCCACACGTTTTTCAACCGTGTTGACCGTGCGCGTGATTGTTATATGTTAACCAAGATTTTAGATAGGCCTAAAAGAACATTTTAACATTGTATAAAGCATTACAAATTACGTCATGGTGGACCTCATCCTTCACCACAACACGCGTTGGGAACTCTGACTGCTAACCTCCATGAGTGGCCTTTTTTGATGAGCGATCACCGCTATACTTGTTGAAAAACCCGCTCCAATGAATGAATCAGAGGATCTCGGACGGAAGAAGGAGCTGCTGCGCTCCCACACAACTCCAGATGATTGCTGACATGTGAACGCTGTGAAAGCCACGAGGAACCACGGTAGGATCGTTCAGAATTGTTGCAAGCTGTGAAGACCTTCTCATATCAGGGTAAAGGTAATCCTGCGACAATTCTAAAATAAAACCTCCCGCAGCTGCTGTGTTACTGTCAAAATGAGCCAAGAGGGGAGTCGGCCTAAAGTGCCTGCCACTCAAAGTGATACAGAGAGTGGGCTCGGTAAAAGACAGCCTAAACTCACTGTTAAAGCATTGGAATTAATAATAGCTTCAATTCAACATGAAAGGAATTCAAGGATAAAGAAACTGCATAAATTAACAAAGGATGTTGAACAATTGATACTTTCAAGCCAAAATGTGTCTGAGGTGGAATCCATGTGTGACATTTTTGTGAAAACAATGATCGAATTAAATGAGTTGCATGAGTCCCTGAAACCATTAATACCAGAGGATGAAGTTATACAACAAAATGAATGGTTTGAAACACGAATACATGGCAATCGAGAAATGATGAATACAATGAAAAGGTGGTTGCAAACTACAAAGGAGCACATTACACATCCAATTGATGATGATGTGGTAAATGTCAATGCTGCAACCAAGACTGTGGTAATTGATGATATCCGTCCAAATGACAGCGTTTCTAATGTAACCGGAAGAACGTGCACATCAGCTGGCCGCTCCAGCCTGCAGGTCCAAAATGTCATCCATCTCGTCTGCATGTATCAAGGCGGAGGCTGAAGCGGCTGCTCTCAGTGCTATGGCAGCTATCCTCAAAGAAAAACATGCACTGGAGTGTGACAGCCTCGCAGCAGCCAGAAAGTTTGAAGAGGAGCAGATCAGACAACGCAAGGAGTGGCTTGAATTGCAAAGTGGAATTGCTGCCCATACAGCAAAGGCCAATGTGCTCAGGTACAGAGTATCTGAGGTTCAAAGCTCAAGGGCTGATTCAAATGGAATGAATTCATATCTAGACAGAGCCAAAAGGAAAATCTCTCTTAGACCATCTGCTACAGAATTCATCCCACAAGGTTCAGAAGGTCAGTTCAACCCCTCACCAAAAGGGGGCAGCAGAGCGATAGTGTCAGTGGAGACTGCACAACGATGCAAACTTGCAGTACCATAATCCTACAGAAGAGGATAGGCATGTTGCTCTGTCAATGGGTGCGCGCCCCAAAGATTCAAACCAGCAGTTGCATCATCCATCAGTAGGTGGCAGTAACACTCTATTGCCAATGGAGGCATTCACAGGCACAACAATACCAGAAGGAAATGGATCTAAAGCCTATGAACTCAATCCCACGTCATCTCAAGTATGTCAGCAGACATTCTCTGCCACACAAGTCACTCATGATCTTGACACGCATTTGGTGCAGGAAACCAACCAACATACGGGTTCAGTGCAAAGTAATGTGAATCAAGGCAACATTATCAACATCATGCAAAGGCAAAATGATATCACAGCTCTGTTGGTGCAGCAACAGTCAACATTGTCACTGCCACCAAGAGAAATACCAACCTTTGATGGAGACCCTTTGGAGTATAGTGCATTCATACGAGCATTTGAACATAGAGTGGAAGCAAAGACTGCTACCAATGTTGATTGCCTATACTTTTTGGAACAATACACAACCCAAAGAACTGGTTAAAAGCTGTCAACACATGCCACCCGACAGGGGATACCAAAGAGCAAAGACACTTTTGAGAGAACGCTTTGGAAATCAACAAATAATAGCCACTGCATACATGGAGCAAGCGCTTGGATGGACACCAGTGAAAGCAGAGGATGTTAAAGCTTTGCAAGCTTTTTCTCTGTTTCTCCGTGTTTGCTGCAATGCCATGGAGGACATAAGCTACATGTCAGAGATGAATATGCCAACTAACATGCAGGCGATGATCTTAAAGTTGCCCTATAAAATGAGGGAAAGATGGAGAAACCTTGCTTACGAGCTACAGGAGAGGCAACATCGTCAAGCAAGTTTCAGCGATATTGTCAAGTTTGTTGAGCGACAAGTATCTATTGCCTCTGATCCACTGTTTGGAAACATTCAAGACACGTCCATCTCTTCACCAAAATACATAAGTGGAAACAACATATCCTAGCCTCGCAGCCGCCAGAAAGGAAGCAGTTTTGCTACTTCTGTTGAAGCTGTCAATTGTGGAACTGCACCTGAAAAGCAAAAGGAGAATAGCCTACCGTATAGGCCAAGAAGGATATCTTGTCTGCCGTGTGAAGAGAATCACAAGTTGGAGACGTGCTACAAAATGGAGAGGATGATGCACACAGAGAAAATTAGTTTTCTGAAAGAAAAGGGTGCTTGTTTTGGTTGTTTAGCTGTTGGACACATGAGTAAGGACTGCCACAGCCGCCTGTACTGCCAAGTGTGTAATTTAAAACATCCCACCATCCTCCACATCCATTCACCGAGAAAGGAAGTCTCATCAGAGGACATACAGCAAGAAATATCAACAGAGGATCACAACGTTTCTACCAAAACATGTGGCCATATTGGGGCTGGAGGACAGGAGTGTGCCTTGCCCATTGTGCCCGTTCAGATCAAGGCTACAAACGGCAGCACAGTGACAAACACTTATGCCATCCTGGTAGCACGGCCACCTTTTGCTCAGAGCGACTGATGAGGGAGCTTAAGATGACAGGAAGAAAATCCAAATTCCTGTTGAGAACAATGAATCAGGAAAAGCTTGTGGATAGTCACATAATTTCTGTGTTGGAGGTGGCTGCACTCAACAGTAACAATTACTATGAGCTACCTGATGTGTTCACACAAACTGTAATGCCTGTGACTCGTGACAACATTCCAAAACAGGAAGAGTTAAGTGCATGGCACCACTTAAACTCTGTGAAACGTCCTGTCATTGATGCTGACGTGGAGCTGCTAATTGGAGCTAATGTCTCAAAACTCATGGAACCATGGGAGGTGGTGAACAGCAATGATGATGGACCTTATGCTGTCAGAACCCTGCTAGGGTGGGTTGTCAATGGACTGCTGAGAGGAGACCGCCAAATTGTAAACAGCTGTCCCACCATTGCAGTCAATCACATATCATTAAACAGCTTGGAGGAACTGCTGGTAAAGCAATACAACCACGACTTCAATGAGAGATCAGCTGATGAAAAGCCAGAAATGTCAGAGAAGATCTTAAGTTTTTGGAAATCATGAAAAGTTCCGCCAACCTCACTGATGGACATTACAGTCTGAAATTACCTTTCAGAGAAGAGAAAGTTTCAATGCCAAACAATCGCCATGTTGCTGAGCAAAGGGCTCTGTGTCTTAAAAGGAAATTCAAGAAAAATGCAACATTTAACGAGGAGTATGTCAACTTTCTGGGCGATGTCATAAAAAAGGGCTATGCAGAAAGAGTGCCTGAACAGCAACTGGAAGGCAGAGAAGGAAAAGTCTGGTACATCCCTCATGGCGTGCATCACCCTAAAAAGGGAACCTTGAGAGTTGTGTTCGACTGCGGCGCAAGCTTTAAAGGGACATCACTGAACAGCAAGCTACTGCAGGGACCTGATTTGACAAACTCCTTACTTGGAGTCCTCACAAGATCCCGCCAAGAATCTGTAGCAGTAATGGCCGACATTCAAGCAATGTATCACCAGGTCAAAGTGGCAAGAAATGATGTTGACTTTCTTCGCTTCCTATGGTGGCCAAATGGTGAGCTGACACAACATCTAGCTGATTACAGGATGACTGTACATTTGTTTGGTGCAATATCATCACCCAGCTGTGCCAGTTTTGCCTTAAAGAAAACTGCAGAAGACAACAGAGCATATTTTTCAGCACAGGTGGTTGACACCATAAAACACAACTTTTATGTGGATGATTGCTTGAAGTCTGTGTCGTCCGAGGCAGAAGCAATAGCCCTTGTGAAAGATCTGACGGCTGTATGCCACTTGGGAGGCTTTCAGCTGGTGAAATGGATCAGCAATAGCAGGTCAGTGCTAGAATCTGTTGATGTGGAAAAGAGGGAAGTGAAAGACCTGGATCTGGACAGAGACAGTCTCCCTGTTGAGAGGACTCTGGGACTACTCTGGTGTGTGCAAACTGACACTTTCAGATTCAAAATGGCAATCCAGGAAAAACCAATCACAAGATGGGGTATTTTGTCCATGCTGAGCTCAGTGTATGACCCTATTGGTTTTCTTGCACCTTTTACGTTACCCGCAAAGCTACTGCTGCAAAACCTGTGCAGATTAAGCTACAGCTGGGATGACCAAATACCACAAACGAATCAGCTGCAGTGGGTGAAGTGGCTGGACGACCTTCAAAAGCTAAGCATGTTCAGTGTGCCAAGATGTATCAAACCTAAAGATTTTGGACAGGCCACAAGTGCCCAACTACACCATTTTTCTGATGCCTGTGAACATGGATACGGCATAGTTTCATACCTGCGGTTGCAGAATGAACGGAAGGACATTCATCTAGCTTTCCTGCTAGGAAAAGCACAAGTTGCTCCAGTAAAGACAGTGACAATCCCCAGAATGGAATTAACAGCTGCTGTGCTTGCAGTGCGAGTTGACAAGATGCTGAAAGCTGAGCTGCAGCTAGAGTTGAAAGGTTCAACCTTCTGGACGGATAGTACAACTGTACTGAAGTACATTAGGAATGAAACAAAGCGTTTTCACACCTTCGTGGCCTATAGGATTTCTGCTATAAGAGATGCCACTGATATCTCACAATGGAGGTACGTTGGTACAAAGCAAAATCCAGCAGATGAGGCATCTCGTGGCATGAAAGCTGAGCATCTTCTTACTGGCAGCAGATGGATTCGTGGCCCAGAGTTTCTTTTTGAGAATGAGAGAGTGGCCTGTGAATATCGTGGAATGTGCTTCTGTCAGCGATGAAGACACAGAGGTCAAAGGTGAGGCGACAGTGAACGCCATCATCGTCAAGGATGGACAGACTACAACAAACCACATGATAACCTACTTCTCATCATGGACAAGGCTGAAAACATCAGTTGCATGGCTTCTGCAGGTTAAAAGGACGTTGCAGATGTTGAGTAAAAAACGAAAGGATATACAGGCATCTGCGTTACGTTAAGCAATGGACTTGATATGACTCAACATAAGAACACAGTTGAAAAGGAGATGCAAAGATTCAGAGCCACACTGGGCGGTCAAACCTTGTCCATGGAAGATATTGACAAATGGAAAGGTTTAATGACGAAATCACTTCGTTGCAAGGAATAAAGTCTGGAGTGAGCAAACAGTCACATTTATAAACTTGATCCAGTGATAGACAATGGCCTTTTAAGAGTGGGAGGAAGGCTCAGCAATGCCTAATGATGTGAAACACCCAGTCATTCTCTCTAAAGATCAACACATCTCCACTCTCATCTTATGCCACATTCACGAACAGCTTAGACATTGTGGAAGAAATCATCTGCTTTCTAGACTTCGGCAGAAGTATTGGATCACCAACAGCAATGCTTCTGCCAGGAAGATTATTTCTTCCTGCACTGTCTGTAGGCGTGATCGCGGAAAGCTGGGCGAACAAAAGATGGCAGATTTGCCAAAAGATAGACTTCAGCCTCACCTTCCACCATTCACGAATGTGGGTGTAGACTATTTTGGCCCATTTGAGGTGAAAGTAGGCCGCAGCCTCTGCAAACGGTACGGGGTTATCTTCACTTGCATGGCCAGCCGTGCAGTGCATCTGGAAATTGCCTACTCATTAGACACCAGCTCTTGCATAAATGCCATACGAAGATTCATTTCTAGGAGAGGCCAAGTTTCATGCATCAGATCAGATAACGGAACCAACTTTATGGGAGCAGAACGCGAACTGAGAGAAGCTCTGTGTGCTCTGGATCAGAAGAAAATTCAAAGTTCACTACTTCAGTCAGGAGTTAAGTGGAGCTTTAATACTCCTGCTGCATCACATCATGGAGGAGTATGGGAGAGGATCATACATATGGTCAGAAAGGTGCTTAACTCTGTTCTTCACCAGCAAAATGTGGATGATGAGAGACTACACACTCTTCTGTGTGAGGTTGAAGCCATTCTCAATGACCGTCCCATTACAAAGGTCTCGGATGATCCTAATGATCTTGACCATTGACTCCCAATCATCTGCTCTTGCTTAAAGTTAAACCTGCTCTACCTCCTGGACTGTTTGAGAAAGGCGACCTGTACACCAAATGACGTTGGAGGCAAGTTCAGTTCCTGGCAGATCTCTTTTGGCGCAGATGGATCCGGGAGTACTTACCACTGTTACAGGAACGTCAACGGTGGACAAAGGAGAAGAGGAGTTTCGTCACAGGAGACATCGTCATCATTGCAGACTCTACTGCTCCCCGTGGATCTTGGTTGCTCGTGAAAATACTGCATACCTTTCCTGACGCACATGGACTGGTGCGGTCTGTTAAAGTCCAGACAAAATGCAGTATACTGGAACGACTAGTCACCAAGATCTGTCTTCTCCAGGAAGCTGAATGAAGAACTGACATAGATCCCTATGTTCGGATTACTTTTTCGGACACTTTTTGACTGACAGTATGGACTGAGACACTCTTGTGCTCTTTACTAATAATTGACTCCACTAGTGTTTTGGTGTAATTGTCACTTTATTATACAGTCACAATTAGGGGCTGGTGTGTTGGAGCCAATTTGCTTTTGGTTGTGTGTGTGTGTGTGTTCATCTAATCTGCGCACCTGGGAGCACGGGAGGGAATCAAGCTATATGTGGGCACAGGTGATCAGCGGGGATGAGAGGTTAGAGAGGAAGCCACACGTTTTTCAACCGTGTTGACCGTGTCTGTGCGTGTGCGTGATTGTTATATGTTAACCAAGATTTTAGATAGGCCTAAAAGAACATTTTAACATTGTATAAAGCATTACAAATTACGTCATGGTGGACCTCATCCTTCACCACAACACGCGTTGGAAACTCTGACTGCTAACCTCCATGAGTGGCCTTTTTTGATGAGCGATCGCCGCTATAGTGGGGATGGCAGCTCTATGCCCCTATGGTCATTATTTTTTGCCACACACATTAAATAGGAAAATACTCTGAGCATGCGCAGTGTAGTTTTTACAGTCACCGTTCACTTAGACCAGGGGTGTCAAACTCAAGGCCCGGGGGCCAAATCCGGCCCGCGACTTCATTTTATGTGGCCTGCAAGAGCTTTCAAAGAATATAATATGTTTATTATACGGTTACTTGCCACTTTACAGAAGCACATTAATAAAACAATAAACAACATGTCCCACAATGCATCTCATTTTGTGACATGCGCACTGAAGAGACTTGCAATTATTTGCCCTGGACTTTCGCCTTCAGACGTAGTTAATTATGAAGTTATTACCCTATCCGATAATAATCCAATGCAGAGGCAATAATGTCATATAATACATTATTTTATATATTTATATCGTCTTAAAGTTACAACCGGCCCTTTGAGTGCAACCATAAGGCTAATGTGGCCCGCGATGAAATTGAGTTTGACACCCCTGACTTAGACAGTGAGAGGGAGGGGCAGGATCGGGTTTTGTCCCACATGGCTCTAAACCAGTGCTTCTCAAAGTGTGGTCCGCGGACCACTGGTGGTCCGTGAGCGCCCCCTAGTGGTCCGTGAGTATATTGGTAACATTTCACATTTGAAATAAATACATTTATTTAAGTTTTTCGCACTCTCGCGGGAATATCTCCGCAATGGAACGAGCTTAAGTTTCACTTTTGATTGCATGATATAGCCCAGATAAGCACCTTCATCACACATGTTGCCACTTGTTTGTACAATTTTCAGGCAATTTGTAAAAAACGATGTGTTTTTGGATATTTGTGGAGTTAGGTGGTCCGCGAGTGTTTTTTTATTGGTTAAGTGGTCCTTGGTATGAAAACGTTTGAGAAACACTGCTCTAAACAAACAGCTCAATAGGCACACACTGTAGACACTAATTAGAAGAACACATACTAAAACAGCAATGTACAGACGAATCAGATGATTAAACATGATCTTAAAATATATTTTAATTTATTTTTTGCATTTTGTTGTAATCATTATTTTAATACTTTCTGCTGACACTAGGTGGTGCTGTGCCACTGTTCGGGTGACAGTATACACCGTGAAGTTGTTTGCAGCCTGCCAGTAAACCCAAAGCAGAAGAAGAAGTGACGTCAGCGGCTTCATTTGCCTAATCCTCCCTCAGGGACTTATTCCGGTGTGAACGCGATCTGCTCTTTAGTTCATCAGAACTAAAGAGTTCTGATGAACTAAGTTCTCATGAACTAAGTACGGCAAAGTACTTGGTGTGAAAGCGCCTATTGATGAAAAAACAGAGCTTTCATTTATTTTTTTAGCAGATAATTCCTTGAAACAGGAGGCTCAGATCGCTTATAATAAGAAGACATATGAAGAGTATTATTTCAAGGTTGTTATGTAAATGTGTTATTGGGCTTTTTTCTTATCAACTAAGATTTGTTAGAAAATGTTTTCAACTTGAATTGACCACATTTATTTGAAAATTGGGCTTATTAATACATGAATACTGTGTTTTATATTTGAACATATATATATATATATATATATATATTTAAGAAGTACAATAGCAGATGTTTAATTTGCAGGTTATATTTCATTATACTTTTTTAATTGGCTGATGGCCGATTCAAAATGGCCGGGCCGGGCCGTAGTTTGGACACCCCTGCTCTATACAATGCTGTCAATCTAGAGACTGTATTTAACACTGTATTCTACATTGTGTTCAGCGAGTGACTCACACTACAGTTCAGTGTCTGTGGAGAACAGACCCGGGCTGCCAGGGTCCTCAGGTGGGTCGAGGGGGCCGGGGGACAAGCATCCGTGTTTTACTTCCTTTTGTATTCTCTGCTCTGAGGCTCTGCTGCCTCATGTGTGCTCCTCACGCAGGACCTCACATGGACTTGAAAGCACGGCAGCATGCATGAATCTCAATGCTTTCTGCTTCTGAACTCATGAAGGGTGGCGTGTATCTAAGACATCTAAGTATCTAAGCCAGGGGAATGGAACATTGGGCCGTTCATGCTGTAATCCTCTGAAAATATATGCACAAAGAGGAAATAGAAGAGTGCGTTTGAGGGAGAGAAGGGGAGAAGATACAAAGGGTTAGGGAAACTGATTTTGGTTCAGCTTCACATAGATATTTATTCCTTAAGAATAACAAGGATTGGAACATAATTGCATATTAGCCTAGGATGCTAATGCTAGGATCTGAGGTGTTCATTTTTCAGTGAGTAGGCCCTACTTCATGCTTATGTATCAGTTTAGAGGCATGGCATCCATGTTTCCATAGCAAAACTCCCTGAACTGGAACACTGGAAGCACCGTGTTTCTGTGCATGTCAGCGCTGTCGGAAATATTTTTCACACAACTGAAGGGGATGGTTGCGTTGTATATAGAATCTACTGAAAACAGGGAGAGTGTAAGGTAACACTAGAATATAAATATGGGGAAGGTGGTGCATGCAGGTGTGTGAAGGTGTATCCTCCTCAGAACCTTCACAGGGCCTTTATATTACAGCCACACACTCACAGGGGATTCTCACTCCATCAAGCAAAAAGTAATTTCCTCTTCCTGTTTCCTCTTCTTCTTCTGGGTCCTGTTTATTTTTGGGGGCTTGGATTCAAACATGAATCATTTCTGAAAGCTCGTTTCATGAGGGCTCTAATAACTCTGTCCTTTTGTCGTTGTTTTCAGGGGCTAAAGGAGAGAAGGGCAGCCAGGGGAACTCAGGCCTGAAAGGAGACAGGGGTCCGATCGGGCCGAAGGGAGAGACCACCTCCAGCTCTGGCTCCGGATCACGGGGGGGAAGCCGTGGAGAAAAGGTACGGACCTACATGCAGTGAGAGGGGGGGATGCACCGATGATGCAAGATTTCCTTTTTAGTTTGTCCTTGTGAAGGTCGCAGAGGGTGGGGGGCAGGGTTAGTAACAGCAGGGGTCTGAGGGGGGCTGACACATCCCAGAGGAACACTAGAGGGAGCTAATAGTCCTAATGTTCTGCAAGCATATGCTTATATGGTCAAGGAGTCTATTTATATTGCTTTCTTATACAATTTGTATCTAATCTATTTGATCACATTTCTATACGCTGTATTCTTGGTTAAGTATACGGACAGGCAGTATTTCCACTCTCATACAATGGGACAGTTCTCTAAAGTCAACACATCATTGATTTGACACACACAGCTTCAGCTGGGGATACACAAAGAGAAAACTTACAACAAATAACAACTTTAAGTAGCAGGTACTACATACATGGTATGTATCTGACTTGTTTCTATTAACCAACAGAAGTTATATTTCCGT
Source organism: Gymnodraco acuticeps (assembly GCF_902827175.1). Lineage (NCBI taxonomy): Eukaryota > Metazoa > Chordata > Actinopteri > Perciformes > Bathydraconidae > Gymnodraco > Gymnodraco acuticeps. The sequence continues at coordinate 5,092,567 of NW_022990274.1, read as the reverse complement.
TATGATTAGAATAAAGGTTTTAGTATGAAGGGTTGTTTCTACTAAAAAATATTTTGTATTTGATATATTATTTCCCCCAAAAAGTGATTTATTGTCATCTGCACAACCATGACAGAGCAGCAGTGGCTCCCACAATGACTTCATGTGTTCAAAGATAAATCACGCAAAACAAGAATCTAAATCATACTATGGTGCAGGTATAAATAAATGCCAACATTATAAATAAAATAAAGTATTATTAATTTGTGGTTGACAGTATTGCTAATGAATGAACTGAATATAAATTCAGTAAATAAATATGCATAGTTAGAAGTAATGAGTATAAACACAGAGGTGTCAGCAGATTGTAAAACAGTAAGCAAAGTATATGTATTGTTAAATGAAGGTAAAGTGACACACATACATACAGAATGAAATCCCACTGGTCCCACCCTTACTAATGGAAGTGTGCACAGTGTGTGATGTGTTTCAGTTCAAGCTCTCTACCAGGGAATGGGTCAGTATATACATGTCAGTGGATGATAGTGCTTTAAGTTGAACTAGACAGCTAATGAAGACTCTTCTTTCACCTTTCAGGGAGAACTGGGGGAGAAGGGATTAAAGGTGAGATCATCTACATTTTGTATTTTTTATTTGAGTCACCTAGCTACAAAGCTACAGGTTTATTGTGATGCAGTCCCTCACAAAAGGAACCCTGATACCACCTCACAGTATGGGAATTCAGAGGTCAAATAATGTCTCCGATGCTTGGTTTCCTCCAGGGCAGCGCCGGCTTCGGCTACATCGGAAAGAAGGGAGAGCCGGGCCCTGCTGGCCCCGTTGGCCCCCCCGGCCCGCCAGGGGCCGCAACTGAGGTTACAGTCGGCGGTGACGGCTCAGTGGCTTCCAGAGCCCCCGCACCCCGAGGACCAGCTGGACCCCCGGGCACATCAGGCCCAGAGGGACCACCGGGGACTGATGGAGAGCCAGTGAGTAGACTTCAGTTAAACTGTTTACATTAAAACACAAATCACAAGTTTTCAAGCATGCCAGAAAATGTATAATAATTAAAGTTACCACCTCAGTTTTAAATAAGTTAAAACATGTAAATGTATGTGACATATGGGTGAATATTGATGTCCATTTTAAATATAAAAAAAGACAATGTGTCTTAGAGGATGTGTAATCATGTTTTCTTTGTCCCAGGGTGATCCTGGTGAGGATGGAAAAACCGTACGTATTTTTTTTCTCCTGCACAATACCAAAAACACTATTGATTACTTTAGCTCTTATCTGTCAAAGGTTATGTGCTGATGGATCATTAAAATAGATCCATACGCTTACTTTTTCCCTTGTTGTCACACCATGAGTGCCCTAACATTATGTATCTCGACACAGGGCCTTGAGGGACCCCCTGGCTTCCCAGGAACCCCGGGTGATCCTGGACTTAAAGGAGACAAGGTAAAGCGCTCACTTACATAAAAACAATAACAGATATTACAAATATTATTGCTATGTTTATTAAAATAATGTCTGTCGTGCATGCAGGGAGACCGTGGAGATGGTCAGCCCGGCCCCAGGGGTCCACCAGGACTTCCCGGTCCAGGAATCAGATCTGTGAGTTCCGCTGGACCTCGGTCACATGCTCATCATGGTCAGACAGATGTTGTATCAGCAGAGATTTGTTGAATGAAACTGACATCATTTATGTATTGCAGACCTTTGTGGACATGGAAGGCTCAGGGTTCCCTGATCTGGAATCTGTTCGGGTGAGTCAAATGAGAACCTCTCCAAACTGAAATGAACTTTGTAAAGAAGGATATTATCATTTTTGCTGTAAGACTGTAACCAACATCTGTAAATGACGATTACTGTCAAACCAATTACAGAAGAAGAAAACCTAGCTAGAGATCTTAGCTCTGCAAACACATCATGGACTACAAAATCATTGCCTAATTGCTAAATAATTATTTTGATGTTGTAGGGACTGCCTGGCCTACAAGGTCCCCCTGGTCCCCCAGGGGCTCCTGGTCCCTCTACAACAGGCACAGCATCGAGTTCTGGGGCTTTCGGACCCCCAGGAAAGGACGGTGCGGCTGGTCAACCTGTAGGTTTCCAAACACCATTAATAATCCAAATAATGCTCTAACTGACTGTAGACTCTAACCTAATCAACAACTCCTTTACACCCAAACCAAATCTCTCTAGGGCCTGCCTGGTATTCCAGGGACTGACGGCAGCCCAGGAGCGTCTGCTCCCAAAGGAGAAAATGTAATGACTTTGGGAATAATTGTTTCTTCTAATAGGAATAACTACATGTAATTGTTAGCACCCCTATATGCATCTTAATAGTGTGAACATTAGATGTATTGAAATCTTACTGGATTAAATATAGTTTTCCTGTGCATATCCTTGGTATTGTTGACAGTATTGATACTTGGCGCAGTATCCATGGACGAGTACTAATATAGTTCACAGGCCATTAGACATGACATGATCTATGATTTGAGCAAGCTCTATTTGACTTAATGTTTTGATTTGGGTTATGTGAATCACTTAGTAAAAGAGGAAGTGACAGGACTACCTGCACTGAGTTTTGACAGAGTGGTCTTTTGCCTTCATCACAACTGGACCCTAAAAGAGAACAAGTTAATGCTAACTAGATCCTCCAGTGTTAGATTGTGTGATAAGAAGAAAGCCGTCAGTGACACAGCAGAAAGAATATGTCCAGTGGCAGTTAGTGCTAGCTAGGCCAACTAGCATCGACTTCACCGCTATCACACCTTTCAAATTCTAAAAATGTTATGATATTACACAGCAAAAAGCTTAAAGAAAAGCTGATATGGCTTGTATTGAAGTGTGTAGACTTTAAAGGGCCCCGATCACACTAAGATGAACCACTTCAGAAACATGTGAAGCGGGGCTGTGTGTGCAAGCCATGTGTGATTTTAACTTGTATGCACATCTAGAACACCCTATGCCATGTTTGGCGACTTGCTTTTAGCGCTGTGATGTGTGGTGTAATCTGTGCCTAAAAACGTGTTGTTAAACGCAGGCTCTCTGACATCTGGCTCACCCACAGGCTTTAAGCTGAGATGCTGTTTCCACAAATATTGCCATGAACACTTTTTTTGAGAAAATATTAAAATATTACATTTCCTTACAAAAAAAGGAAACAAAAATGCATATGTAGGATTTACTTGAACTGAAGTTTGTATTAACATATGTCTATTCTTCCCTACACTAGGGTGATGCAGGCGAGCTGGGTCTTCCAGGAGCAATTGGACAGAAGGTGAGGACTTGTGATTTTCTTTAAGTTTGAACTTTCTTTAACTAGCTGCCCCTTTACATTTACATCTGCAGTCCAAAACACAACTAAATGCAATGGGTCTTTGTAGGCATTAATAGAGGTGATGTAATACAGAGAAAAAGCATCACAGACTTTAGATAAGTGTGCAGTGAGTTGGTGGCGTGCTTTTTGGAAACGAGACTGATGTATCATCTTTGAACTATTTCTAAAGCTCTTCTCATCCTTTTCATTCCTCCAGCCAAGCTCCGACTTTTCTTTTCTCACAAATCTGCTGCCCCACTATTTATCCTCCTCCTACTTTCCTAAGTCTTCCTCTCTGCAGGTAACTGTGCTCCAGCACGTCAGCCATCAAAGAGGATTTGTGTCTTCTAACAATTTGCAAATGTTTCTCAAATATTGACAGCTGCAGACTGGAAGTTTAATCCGAGTGCTGGTTATGGTTTGGTTTAACATTTGGTGACGCCTGAATTGGGACCCAGAACAATGAGCATGAGTTTTTGTGCAGCTACATTATCTTAGTCTACGTGCTATTAAACCACACTTACAAATACTAAATGCTGCATGAAGGTTTTAGCAGTTTTGTGCATTAAATTCCTGACAAAAAAACAAAACATTACCTTACCATGGTTTGATGCACTATTTATTTGTCCTGTCATGCCACCCTACAGGGGTCTGGAGGAGACCCAGGGGTACAAGGTGATCCAGGAGAGACCGGACTGGCTGGTCTGCCCGGACCCCTCGGACCAGTCGGAAAGCCGGGGCCTCCCGGGCCCCCTGGATCCAGCTACCGTGTCGGATTTGTAAGTTCTACATTGGTATCTTGAAAATTTGTAAAAGAGTTGACTTGATCTCACATTAAAGGATACAAAATGAAACGCTACATTTAGTCTGTGTTAAGTGGTTCTCTATGACAGCTAAAGGTGGGGTAGGTAATTCACTTCAGAAACACTTTTAGTTATGTTCCATGGAATGCTCTTAACATCCCGATAGCAATGAATATATTAAATGCTTTGACAAAAAATACATTAAAAAAAATGCATCTGTGTAAGCCGTAGCGCTGTAAAAAGCACGACCAATCATCTGAGCCGGCCCGGCTAAAATAACTGGATGGCCTACCTGCCTGTCAGCCTTCCATCTGTGCACACACTTATCTGGTGCCCTCATTGGTCATGTGCGCGTTCGTGTGTGTTGGAGGAGGGGCTCTGTGAGGAAGTCTGAAGGAAGGGGCAGATTTCTTCCGGTTGTGTATTTTCAAAGTACTAGCGCACTCAAGCTGGTTTCCCCATTCTTACCTACCCTACCTTTAACCAGGGTAAAATGCATGGTAATATTAAAGATGTTCAATGATAATACAAACTGTTGCCTATTGAAAAGCTGTTGTGCTCAAATTGTATGTACTATATATTTAAAGGGGACCTATCATGCAAAATGCACTTTTTGATGTCTTTTATACATAAAGATGTGTGAATCAGCACTTTAGTAACAGGGCTGACACGGAGGGATATGAGGCACGGCTAGAACGGGTGATCTGTTTGGTATTTTGAGCAAAACACTTCATAGACATGTTTTTTATATATTTGTATATATCTGAGACCTATGCTATTGCCTACGAATAGCATAATAGGTGACCTTTAAGGTTAATCATCTCATGCACAACAGCATTTGATCTTAAAATAAATAAACAAAAGAAGAAAATACTGGTTTTACCGATTGTAATGAAGTCTTTGTTGGTGTTTGTAGGATGACATGGAGGCCTCTGGTGGAGGTTTCAACAACGGACTTCCTGGTGCCAGAGGACCTGAAGGAAGACAGGTCAGTACTGCGTATTAAAGAAAAATGATTCTTCACAATACAGAGTCTAAATAAAGAACTGCAAATCATAGTAATTCTATCTTTACAAATCTGAACAGCAGCTTTAAAGTCAGTCGTTTTGTAGGACGGAATGTATCATACTCCGGAAACCCATTGAAGGAATGTTTGGTAAAATAAATGGTGTCTTGTGGTTATACTATGGATTTTAAAGCTTACACTTTTAATGTTTACATTTCATCTGAATTTTATCTAAGTGCAGTTTGTCTTGCTTGGAAAGCTGCTGACATGAGCATCTTGAGCTAGTTCAAATAACAGCACTAAGTGATAGTGTTGTTACTGCAACAAAAGCTGCATGACTAACTGACGAACAAAGTGTCCATGGTGGCATGAACAAAAGAAAACAGGTTAACTCAAAAACTTTTAAATCCTTTCATTTGTTTTGTTTTATCATATAGGCAATTTGGTCCAGCTGCCATACAATCTATAAATAATCTGATAACAAAGTATTATTGTTTAATAAAAACAGCATGCCAGGTATTTTGTACAGGTCTACAATTTACAATTCTGTTGTGGACTGGAAGTGGTCCATTTATGTTGTTATGGTAATTAATTACATGAGGATGCTATAAACAAGCTTGAACATAACAAAGGCTATTATTTGCTTTTTTAGGGTTCTTCTGGCTTGCCTGGACTTCCTGTAAGTAACTCAAGTCATTCTTTTAATCATGCTCCTACTTCTGTCCCCTTCTCCAACTCACACATTTTCTTTCTACTTTTAAAGCAAACTATTTGATTATAAAGGGGTTTTGTTTTAAGTATTTGAACTAAGCGAAGACACACAAACAAGCCTGAGGCACGGTTACCTGGGACTGAACCGAGGTCTCCATGGTGATAGAGTGTTCGGCCCCAGCACTCCCTCAGGCGTCTTAATGAGTTTATTTAACATTCAGCTTTGGTTATTTGTGGCGGCCTTATCCTTGCTACTCTCCTCTGCTGTCATTTCACGCGTTTGTTTCAGAAAGCATTGGGATTTGAGAAAAATAAGCTGCAGCTTTATTGATTCCCGAGGGCAGAATGAGGTCATTGCCCTGTCGGAAGAGAGAGAAGAGGGAGGAAAATAAATCACACAAACAGAGCTGGAAATGCATATAACCAGTGGACTGTTTATTTGAAAAGATAGTATGAAAACACAAAGGGCAGAAGACACATTCGAAGCAATGCGACCCAGGTTAGCATGAAGCTGTGAAGAGCTGCAGAGTAGGGTGTTGAATTGTAGTTGAATTAATAGTAGAAGCAAACATATCACAGGTAGTAATTTGGTAACTATATTTCAATGAATTATTTGTGTTCACTGCTGTATCTCTGTTACCTCTGCAGGGTAAATCTGGGCTGCCTGGTATCCCCGGTCAGAAGGGCAGTGAAGGGTCCCTCGGAAGAGACGGACAGCCCGGGCTGGACGGCTTCCCCGGACCTCAGGTAAAACACATCGAGGAGACAAAGAAGAATGCAGCAGTTGGATAAGATGTCATGGTGTTAACACTGAGTTAAATGGATTATTTATTCTGTTTTTCGGTGTATACGTTTATGACATTGTTGCAAGGTTTGCTACATAACAAGCGAAGAGGCACACATATACACCCCGTGGCAAAATAGGTCATTTCATCAAGCATTTTGTATCAATGGGTTTGAAAATTGTTTCGTTTTTTTAAGGAAAAACTGTGAAGAATTCAGCCTGAGGTCATTCACACTGTGATAGGACGCAGTAGTAGTAAAGAAAATGCCAACCCCTTACACAACCTCTGTTTCAAGCAATTGGACTGTTTGAGGAAAAAGGATTGTCTTTTTTGCACTTCCTGTCTGGCCATAATGTTTTTTGAAGAGTTTAACAGCAGGGGTGCACAATACATCAGGCAGCTTATCAGTGTCAGGCAATAAGTGTTTAAAGACACTATTGTGGGGGAAACTTCTGTAGCAATGGTGAGTCAGGACTCAGAGAGACACGAGGAGAGCTGGAGCTTTGATGGCAAACACTGGCGGTTTACGGCCGGAGAATTCACAAGACAGGTGGTGTGTCACGAGTTGACACAGCGGTTGCCAAACCAATTCTGAAGAACTCTTTCTGCAGCTCGAGGTTTTAACTAGTTCGGAGTGTAATAATCAACATTCTTCATCAGTGAGACTAAACAATGATGGACCCTGAATCTAACTAGAGCTCTCGTCCATAGGAAAGGATGTGCGCCAGAGAACCTACGTCCCTGAACAGTAAACTACCTCATGGCGGCTTGTGCTGTCATAGACTGGCAACAACGATGCGCCCAAGCTGCTCCTCCTTAAGAGAGATAGCAGCAATACCCAAGGCCGTAGACATATGCCATGAGAAAGGAGACAGTGAGAGGAGAAAATGATGAACTGTGTCGAAGGTTGAATACCTAAGCAAATGATTCCCTAACAACTATGATACTGGGGTCTTTAAGAAGACATTTCCAATTGAAGCATGACGTTCATTCTTGATCTTGGAAATAAAAGTTAAACAAAGACCTTTTACTTGGTTTTTCAAGACCTTCCTATTGCATGTCATGGTCTTCATCTTAAAGTTGTTGAGTTGTCATGGAGTAAGCTCAATCCTCTGACATATCCAGCAGTAATAGGAACTGTTGCAACCGGACAAGATGTTGGTATCGGAGCGGTTCTGGTTTTCAGTTTGTAGTATTCATCGTTCATGTTTGAGCAGGCTTTGGTTGCATGCGATTAAAACAAGCCAATCGACAGACGATTGAACTTTCTATTAGCTTTTAATTAAAAGGCTTGTAAACTGGCTACTTATAAAACAAGCAGTAAACAATGAGCTGCATGCTGAGGGGGAGGTCATGGCCAGATTGGAATTGGGACTAAGACCTTTGAGTATGGGTTATTTTGTCAATATACCTAATATATTTCAGCGCGTTTTACCAGGCAGAATGTTGCATATCCAATCTGTTCAAACGTGTGTAGTAGCCACGTTTCTATGCATTTCCTAAATGTATCACTATCATTTCATTTAATGGGTAATCATGTTTCTACACGTTTTAATATGATAGAGGCAGTGCATTTATTATTTATGTAAACGGGATGGTTGTTTCTCTTCTGCATAATGAAGCAGATGTATTTTTGGAAAGTGCTTTGACATTTTTTTAACATATCTTTTGTCTCATTCCTCTTTATTTTAGGGACCAAAGGGTGACGGTGGTGACAAAGGAGACAGGGTGAATATCATTTCAATATAATATGTTCACTTTACTCAAACTCACATCTCACTCCTGTATGATTCCTCGTCAGAGAGTTTGTTATAGTTCTTTGGATCTCTCACACCTTTAAAGTCTCCTAAGAATGAGAAGAATAAAGAAAAATAATATTTAGTTTGTGAAGAAACTTGTATTCTTTATCTTCATTATAAAAATTAGAACAATTCAAGTTATGTCACATTAAGCATTTCATTAAGTAACAGAGTAATTCATCTTTTTGCTGCGTGTGGTGTTGTGGTTTTAGGGTGAGCCAGGTCGGGATGGATCCGGACTCACTGGCCCCCCCGGCCCACCTGGACCCCCGGGACAAATCATCTACCAGACTGATGGCAATGTAAGGAACACACCCAAAAGCACACACACTACACTGACACATAGCTAACAGCAGTTTAGATCAGTGACGGTGTTCATCCTAACTTCTTCTTCCTCTCTCTGTGTCACTACAGGCCGGCGGTGTGGCTGGTGATGTTGGGCGGACGGTATGTATTTAAATATAAATATTAATACTTATACAGGTACAACCTAATCTTATTTAACACAGCTACAGTTTTGTATTCACATGAGGCTTTCTACTCATTGTGCCATCTTTAAAAAACCTACCACGGATGACAGGCCATGTAATTATGTCTTATATGTTCCTGCACAGGGAGAAAATGGTTTACCTGGTCAAGCTGGATTCCCTGTAAGTCTCCATTTGTTATATTATTAATGTACCATTCTCTTATTCCCATCATAAAAGTGTTTTCTGTTGCCTCTTTCTTTTGAACCTTAATCCACATGAGTATTTGTTTTTAAACAAATTCCATGAAATACTAAAACCAAGAAAATGTTCACTTTTAACTTCCCTACCCAGTCTGCAACACTCAAAACCATTCACTAAAGAACTTGAAGGAAATGGTCTTAATAAAAGTTAATCTTTTAGGAAATATAACTAAATGCCATAGAAACCTCTACTTTCAATCTGCTACAAGAGATAGATATACTTGTCTGCCAACGTTTTTGTTATTCCCAAGCGGTAACTTCTGGTTTTGTGGAAGTGCTTTAAACCTCCATTCTTTAAAATATCCAGCAGGGGGAGACTCCACCATTTTCCAAAAGAGGTTTGATTGTGTAGAAGTCAATGAGGAAATGACCCTACATTTAGGATTAACCAAATTAACCAAACTATCGAGTGTTAATAATAACTAAGAGAGACTTAAAATGTGATTGTCAAAGTATGTTCCATAGGGCACCGTAGTTTTTAGAAAAGCTAAAAGTTAATCAATCTGGGTCTCAGAGGAATATATATCAGGCTTTAGCTACAGACAGCTATTACTGGTAGGATACATTCATTATTATTTTTGGTCTTTTTCTTTCATAAAATATTTTAATTCTGTTTTCTGATATTGGTGGGGTTGGTGACCCTTTTATTCAAATGTTGACCATGGATAAATCTCCTCAATCTAAATCTTTAATCATATAAATCAGGTCTCTGTTGAATTGTCTGTACGTCGTTGCAATTCGGACACAAATCCCCATGACAGTTTTGATGTGAGTAGGCACATAACATTAGTCCCACCGTTCAGGGAAACAGAGGTAGACACATACTTTAATGCCTTTGAACGCATCGCTGGTATGCTGCAGTGGCCTAAGAGAGTGTGGCCTCTGTTGTTGGATTGCAAATTCGTAGGTAAAGCTCAGGAAGTTTGCAATGCCCTGACTGTTGAGGAGAGCTTAGATTACGAAATTGTTAAGACTACAGTCCTTCGAGCGTATTAATTAATACCGGAGGCATACAGACAAAAATGTAGGCCACGAATTGCAAGCCAAAATCGTAATTGCGATTAAAATATGATTAATTGAGCAGCCCTAGCATCAACGAAACTTAGCAATCATTTATGCTTCTCAGTAATACAGCTAGCAGATTGGCCATGCCTCTACTCATAGAAGGCCACAACATCTCATCCACTAATATCAGCACTTTAAGCAATGGTCGACTCAGCCATTTATAATCTGCACAGTGGAGACAGAATGGAAATGGCTAATGGGCAATCTTGAATTGATCTGTGTCATCGAAGACTGTTTGCTGCCAACTGACTGTTACCCTGACCCATGGTCAATTGAGATATTGTATTGTCTTTATCATACAGGGTCCTATTGGGCCAAGGGGTAACAGAGGAGAACCGGGTGTTCCAGGCTATGGAGTGAAGGTAGAGTCTTCATTCTTTTAACTATTAATTTAGCAACTGGTAGTTATTGAGGTAGTGCTGTCATTGTTGCTGCTGCTCTGTGTTCAGGGTGAGAAAGGTGAACCAGGCTTAGTGATTGGACCTGATGGAAGTCTGTTGCATCTGGATGGTCTATCGGGGCAGAAGGTGAGTCTCACTGAGTTTACTGTCGGTCGGGTTTATCACATAACATAAACCCCTCTATAGTATATGATGTCTCTACCTAATGTCTAAATGTGTTGCCTAAATGAAGGTGGTACATTTACTTTTGAAACTAATCTGGTTCCTTTACCATGTCTGTAGGGAGACATTGGACCACCTGGATCTGTTGGACTCGCTGTAAGTGTTTCAGCATTTATATGCAAAATATATATATTGTTTTTACCTTTATAAGTTAACTGAGAACTCGTTCTTTTTAAGAATGACGACCTGGCTTTTCCATTTGTTCTCCAGTCATCTCACATTGTCTTTCATTTCTTGATTTTTTTGTCGTAGGGCCCGTATGGTCCTTCTGGAATAAAGGGTGAATTTGGAATGCCTGGAAGACCTGTAAGTACAGAAGTCCTTAGTTGATATATTATATGTTATAGCATTCTGTGTTTGTTCTAAGTATTAAATACATTTGACTGACCTTTTGTATACGGCTATAGTTACATCTGAATCCGGTTTGTGTCCACGTGTATGGCAGCACTAATCGTTGACTCTCTCCCCTCAGGGTCGTCCTGGTGTGAACGGGTACAAAGGAGAGAAAGGAGATACATCAGGAGGTTCTGGCTATGGCTACCCAGTAAGTGTTAAACATATCACCAATGTCTTAGATGAGCAAAGTGACAAAGCTTATAACATACAGTTTAACATCAACTCGTTTACTTTACTCGAGCTATGCAAGGGTGTAATGAAGGCAAAAGACTCACATTTGGTCCTTTTCTCTATTCTGTTTTCCACCCCAGCCATTAAATCAGTCATCTTCAATTTGACCCTTGCTCAATCCTTTTTATTGGCAACCAGAGAAAAAGCTGCACATGGTCATCTTAATGACATAGTTTACACATTGTATGGCTTAGTTTTGTCTGCCATATTGCAATATCTACCCAAGGTGGTACTAAACAAAGTAGCAGGAACTATTTTTTGATAATAGAACCAAAAGAGAGCAATTGGAGTTAGGATGCAGCATGGATGTGACTGGCCTTCTTTCAAAAAAATGTAAAGGTGATATCTAATCAGCTAAACATATTGAGTAAAAAGGAATACAATCTGGCATTAAGCATCAGAAACAGATGAGCTAGCAAGTTTTTTGTTAACGAGAGATATTTTTCAAGTATGCTTTGTAACAATAACCAGTATTGGGTTTCAAAAACCCAAATATTCTTTAATTTCACAACTGACCCAGGGTTCTTCTCTGCATTTGAGCCTGGTCACTGCTGCTGTTCAGCTAACCTTGTGCCAGTGGTAGAAGTAATGTTGATTCACGGAGAAAGCTTCCGTAATCTTAATCCAAACTGTAAATTTCTTAGATCTGTCAGTGTATTTCTGAAAGAATGCCATGAAATTAAATAAGTATTCATGTTTAACATTCAGTATCAACATACCAGACAGTAAGGATGTCTTTGTATCATAGGGAGTGCCTGGCCAACCAGGACCACCTGGACCCCCCGGACCAACCTCACCCTTTGATCGCTTCAATGTAAGTACACACACACCAACACCTGAACCATGGACATCGATATGTTCCAGTTAGTCTTTCATGTAATGTGGAACAGTTTCTGTATTTCCATATTCAGACATTATCTGGTGCTTTTGTTCCGTTGTTTAAGCCATGATGGTGAAACTTTTCCTTCTGTCCTTACTGTTAATATTTTCATTGAACATTTTCTTTTCTGTTCATAGCGCTATGACGACACTTCAAGGAATTACCCAGGTATGACCTCCAACACACACCGTTTGTTTTATTAAGCACCAATACGTAATACTGTAAGATAGAGGGGGATCAGAATGGAGAAGTTAAGTAAAAGTGCCAGTCAAGGAAGAGAGATTTAGAGGGGGTTTAAAGTGTCTGCAGAGATAAACACTTCTATCTTAGTTTCAGTTTGATCCAGCTGCCTCAGCCTGAAGGGGATATACACTCCATTGTCAGGAGATTAAGCCGTCAAGTCGGACTAGATTTGAAGGATGATATGATGAAATTTAGAACACAGGGTGCTTCCAGTTTTGTATAGTAGATACACCTGTGGGATATTGTGTCTTACTCATCACCATTGTTAACAAATTATATTTTGTTCTAGCAACTAAAGGAGACAAAGGAGAGCAAGGTGACCATGGACTGCCGGGAATCCCAGGTAAATCCTTATTGGAATAAATTAAACATACCATTTACTTTATCACTGCACTGCAAGACCATGTTGAAGTTAATTATGAGTACTTAATAACTAAAGCACATCTGTTTCTTTCTCTAGGAACAGCCCCTAACTTTGATATTTACGCATTCAAGGTAAACTAGCTTGTTGCTATAGCACTTGTCAGATGTATTAGTATGATGGATATACTGTACTTCATAATGTAAACATTTTCCCCACAGAATGAGCTGAAGGGTGAGCGTGGAGACGTGGGTGTAAAGGGAGAAAAGGGAGAGCAGAGTGGAGGATATTATGACCAACGTTTTGGAGGAGTACAAGGACAACCGGGGCCACCTGGTAAACCGGGTCTAGAGGTGAGTTCAGAGAGTCTGTCGTATATATTAACAGCCAGGTTATTAAAGGGAGAGTTTGGGTGTTTTGAGTTGGGGTTGTATGAGGTACTTGTACGTTCCCAGTTTTGGAAAAACCAAAAGGAACCAAGTCAGGAAGCAGAGAAATGTACTGCTGCCGGGGACAGCAACAAAACAGGTCTTAGTCACCGAAAAAGAGTTCACGCTATATTAAAAACATGTCACTTCTTACAGTCAGACAGCCCTTTCCAACGGGATTCTAAAGCTGTTAAATGCATCTATCAGGGGTAGACCAGTGAATTGCTGGTTTAACGCTGCCTCGATTGGTTAGTTAGGATTGTGATCAATGTTTTAAAGCAGGGGTGTCAAACTCAAATACACAGTGGGCCAAAATTAAAAAAATGGGTACTAGTCGAGGGCCGGACTGGTTCAATGTTTATTGCAAAACGTATTGAAATAATGTATTGTACATATTAAACCTGGAACTAACAAAGCTTAAATTATTGCCTATAAAAACAACATTAAACATTAAATAATCAGTTGCATTCATTTCTTCTGGCTCTATCTGCAGCTTTTCCAGAGTCATTTCTTAGGAGTACATTGTCCCACAGGCCAACAACAGCTTCAAAAAAACTATTTCCCTCAAAGAACAAACCAAACATGCCCTGTTGTCGTGAGAGAAAGTGCAGAAGGAAACATCCATTGAAACTCAGTGTGCTGCTCTGTGATACTAGTTCAAGCCAGATACTTGGCATCTCATCTTGGGTGCAAGTTCATCAATGTTTGGGGTCAGGCTCTGAGCTGAGGAAACCCTCAGGATAGAGTGAAGGTAGGGCTGTGCGATTATGGCAACAATCATAATCACGATTATTTGGTCAATAATTGATATCACGATTATTTTGACGATTATTCATTGACCATTTATTGAACTTTAAAACAAATAATATTTTACCAATAAACAAGATCAATAAATGTGTTGGAGCGCACTTCCAAAACCATACTAAACATATATTAATATGATAAATACAAATAAATTAGACCAAAATAAATGAAATCAAATATGTTGCAGTGCACTGTCACAACCTACTGAAAACTCCTTAACATATAGCCAACATTTTGGTAAAACATATTCAACATATTCCACTCAGTTAAACGTTGAAGGCTGGCCAACCGTCATGGTCCAGAAGTAACAGGAAATAAATGTTGAACTACAATTTAAGACCAAATAAAAATGTTTAGGCCACCATGGCAAATGCTGGTTGGGCTGCTCATGTCATCTCTTAAAGATTTTTTGCAAGAAATACCAGCCTGTTTACATGGTCTGGTTTCAGAGATGAGCGCAGGCAGGTGACGATATTGCCACCTGTACTGAAGACCCTCTCTGAAGAGGAACTTGTGGCAGTGCTGCCACATATGACACAGGAAAAAAAGAAAAGACTCTGAAGAACCCTTTCTTTGCCATTATATAAAAATAGTGTTGCTACAAAAGTATAAATTAGGCTTACTAATAAGACAACTCAGATCTGAAGCTACACAGTAATCTGCTGCAGCAACAGTGCAATAAAAAAGACAACATTAATAGAATCAAACCCATTTTTTGTTGCATTTTATTAGAGTATAAAAATAAATGCCTTTAAAAACTAGGATGCAAGCAACACTAGTTTCTGAACTGATAGACTATAATCAATTTAAACAGAACAGATCTTAATGTTTGCATTCTTATACCATTTTGTACAATAATTATCATGAATAAATTCAAACAAACTAAAACTTACAGCAGATTAATAACGGTATCTAAATTGAGTTTTTATTAGATCAAAAACCTGTTGAAATGCTGCTGTTATTTTTACTGTCCCACAAAAGCGCATCGGCAGACTCCAGGAAAGCTTCTTTCATAACTTCGCCGTCTTCGAAAGACTTCATGTGTTTCGCAAGAACGTGACTGACACGATAAGATGCTCTGGTAGCAGCCTTGCTCTTGTTGTTGGGCCTGGTGAAAATGGACTGCTGTGCATTTAGCGGTCCTTTCAGGCCCCTCCCCTTTTGGAGCGTAGGGCAGAATTAGGAGGGAATTCCGTCTCGTAGCGTTTGTGCACTGTTTTGAAATGCCGCTCCTAAATTACCCTTCTTCGATAAAGCCACGCTCGCATTGCAGATGAGACAGATGGACTTTGAATTGGAATAGATACAAAAATAATGATCCTCCCACTTGGAGTAAAAATTATATATTTTGGGCTTTTTTGCTTCTGCCATAATTGCGGTCTTGTGTGTGTGCGGACTGTCACTCCTGTTGACCATCCATGCTGTTGACACGGACAACGTCAGCGAACTAGTGCACTGCTCACCAGCCACGCCCGGACACATGGGGTGAGGCCGGCCAATCACAAAGCTTTGATGCGTTCAAGTGCATTATTCTGGCACGGGAACATTATGTTACAGGACATTAACGATAAAACAGAATATTGTTGTTCTATTTTTAGACACATCTCGCGATCGACTGGGAATCTCCCCGCGACCCTTCTTTTTAACTAGTTGCTGCTCTTGTTCTGACGTCTTCGCTTGCGCTGAACACTCACAACACATGTCACTCCCACGTGGCCGAGTGGGCTTTTAGGGAGGGGCGAAAGCGCACCCAGCTAAATAATCGTATTTTGTCAATTATGCTGTTTTCCTAATCGTCGCAAACCATAATCGTAATCGCGATTAAAATACGATTAATTGCACAGCCCTAAGTGAAGGTGTGCGTGCAATATACCGGCGGGCCAGAGCTAATAGTAATTAAAAATTATCCTGCGGGCCGAAATTAAATCCACCAAGGGCCTGATTTGGCCCCCAGGCCTTGAGTTTGACACGTGTTTTAAAGCATTAGGTCAGATTCACCAAAGTCACACAGTAACACCACCTCTCTTAAAGAGCACCTTCGGGGGAGAGCATTGCAAAACAGGCCCCGGTAATGGTACAAATCTCAACCTGTCGTTCAATGGACAGCTCCCCCCCCCCCCCATCTATGTATATACTCGCATTTTAGACTCTGTTACTAACTGTATATCTGTAGACTTGGTATGTCTTAAATGTCCGGTTAGGATGTATTAGAACGAAATCTAAAATGAAAATTGTAAACAAGCAATCTGTATGTAAAAAAACCACCTGTATGTAAATTGTAAATAAGCCATCTGTATGTCAAATATGTCTTATATGTCTTAAATGACATGATGAATTGGAAATGGGGGACCCTGATGTAAACAAGACGAAAGTCTTTCTCTGGTCTGCATCCCCTTAACAATTGTATGTTTTGAGCTGTACTGTACTGTACCCAATATACAAGCTGTTAATAAACTTTTCAATCAATCAATCAAAACAACCAATACAAGTTAACTAATTAAATTAGTGGTAGACCTCTAATATTATACATTTTTCTCAATTTATCAGAGTTTGGTGGTTTCTATTGAGAGTATAACAATGGCTGTAGTTCCCCATATAAGGGGAAAATATTTTGTATTCAGCGTACACTTAAACTGGTGTCAATGGGTTGGCTTTTCTTCCAGATTTCCAAATCATTTTTGCATCCATAGCAGTACATTGCTTAGCTTCTGGCAGGTACTCCTGTCTGTTTCTCCAAACTGGGGGTGTAACATGTAATGTAGGTACCCTATTTCAAAACATCTAAACTATCGTTGTTGATTGACACGTACACTAAGCAGTTACTCCAGTTATTACACATCAACAAAGTTGTTTGAAATGATCTAAATGAGACAAATAAATAAAAATGCATTCCAATAATTAGGATTTTTCTCTTTCATGTTAGGGTCCAAAGGGAGACTCTGTAATGGGACCTCCTGGACCCCAGGGGCCACCAGGAACCCCAGGGATTGGTTACGATGGGCGTCCAGGTGTTCCAGGACCCCCTGGACCTCCAGGACTTCCCACACTTCCCGAAACATACAGGCCCAATAACCGTAAGCGGATTGTTCTATCTTTAAATATCCTGAATATTTCTAAACCACTCACTGGTATGGTACAACTATTTATGAGGTGACCTCATGCTAATGTCCCTGTTGTTGTTGTTGTTGTCTCCTGGAGACCTTCTCCACTTAAGCTGTTCATTCGCCAAATCATTAACAATATGCTTTCTTTTAAAGCCGTCAGTATTCCTGGACCTCCCGGTCCTCCTGGCCAACCAGGAAGTTCGGCCCTCTCCTCTGGGGTAAGTGCCTTCACTGCAATAAGTGATTGGTGATAAGTGAATTCAAACAGTTGGTTGCAATTGATCATACTATGTCTTAGATACATGTAACTGATCAAATGTTCCAGGCTGATGAGAACTTTCTGTTTATTTGTCTTCCACAGGTTACTGTGCTGAGGTCATATGAAACAATGGTAGCTACCGCCAGACGCCAGTCCGAGGGCAGCCTCATCTACATCCTCGACAAAGCAGACCTCTATCTGAGAGTACGCGATGGACTGCGCCAAGTCATGGTATGGTCATCTTCTTTTTCCAAGGGAAATGCAATAATATAGATTGTTATATAATTGAACCACAGTGTTTAATACAATTAGACTTTAAAGCTGCAATCCATTTTTGGCCACTAGGGGGCAAAAATGCAGTTAAGATTTCTAAAATTGCAATATTGAAATATATATTTTGTTGTTTCATTCTCTTGCATTGTTCTGAATTGAAATGTAATATTATTTAGTTTAATTTTTTTTTATTTTAAGTTATTTCATTCAAATTTAAATATTGCTTATTGCTTTGTTTGTTTAACTTTTAAAACTTTCACTCATAAAACGGTGTGCTTAATTTATGTGTTTATGTAAAAGTACTAATAGTGAGACGATATACAGTACCTTCATGTATTACAATTCAGATCAGGTGATTTATTCTTTGTGGGTGAGATGTCAGAATCTGATCAGTTTTTTTCCCCTATCAGCTTGGAGATTACAACCCTTTCTTCAGAGATCTGGTAAGAGAAATAAAATAAACGTATTTGTTTTTTCTTTCTCCATCACTTTTTCTTATATTTGATTTCGTAACTAATACCTCTCATTTTCATTCAAAGGCGAACGAGGTGGCAGAGGTCCAGCCCCCCCCTGTGATCGTGTACCCCGACACCCAGGATCAGTCCCAGAACAACGGAGCGGGCCATTACTCCCATGGGGGTCCAGTCATACGACCCATTGAGCCCTCATCACAGCCACCTGTGAATCCCCGATACCCCCCACAGTATGATCCCAGATTCCCAGACCCGAGACAGACAGGTCACACAGACGGACGGTTCGTCCCCCACCAGACTGACAACAGATACTCTGTAACTCCAAGGAGACCCAGCCCCCCGATCCCGCAGCCTGCCGTCCCCGCGGAGCCCTCAGCATCAGGAGTGAGTACAGCGCCATCAGGAGACCACCAACACAAATGTCAATGAGTTAATAATGGAAGTATCACGTTCGTTTAATGCAGGATAAACAAGTGTAAGCCGTCACCCTAAACAATTTTCAGTTAATAAGTGATGATAATGTAGAATAGATATTTGACATGGAGGTTTTAATTGGTTGAAAAAAAGCCATATTTAAAGAAGAGAATAAAATCCCCACAAAAAGGTAATATGACAGAGAAGCAGCATCCGTTTCCTCTTCAGTTCTCATTGACCTTTGAACGGCTGCTTTGTTTTCTCTCCTCTCACATCCAATTACTAATTGGATTATTTAATTATTTTAACCAATTAATTGCTTATTTTGTCCTGGGTTCATATCGGATACATTTTATTAGGCAAATGTGTTTTGGAAAGACTATGCTATTTCCTTAAATAGCTATGTAGAAATAGACAGAGGAAAGGGATGGGAGCCTAATTTGGATTATTTGTTGCTCATATTCAGTATTGATGTTTTACTGAAAATAATATTGATGGCGAATAAAGCTAATAAAAGTTTTAGGTTGATACTTTAAAATGACCTAATAGGGACAATGATTCTATCCATCCTTTCATCTTCTCCCGCTTATCCGTGGTCGGGTCGCGGGGGTAGCAGTTCCAGCAGAGAGCCCCAAACTTTCTTTTCCCTGGCGACATCAACCAGCTCTGACTGGGGGATCCCAAGGCGCTCCCAGGCCAGCGAAGAGATATACTCCCTCCACCTGGTCCTAGGTCTACCCCTTGGTCTCTTCCCAGCTGGACGTGCCTGGAACACCTCCCTAGGGAGGCGCCCAGGTGGCATCCTAACTAGGTGCCCGAACCACCTCAACTGGCTCCTTTCGACGCGAAGGAGGAGCGGCTCAACTCCGAGTCCCTCCCTGATGACCGAACTTCTCACCTTATCCCTAAGGGAGACACCAGCCACCCTGCGGAGAAAACCCATCTCGGCCGCTTGTATCCGCGATCTCGTTCTTTCGGTCATGACCCATCCTTCATGACCATACTGTAGGTGAGGGTAGGAACGAAAATGGCCCGGTAGACAGAGAGCTTTGCCTTCTGGCTCAGCTCCCTTTTCGTCACAACGGTGCGGTAAAGCGACCGCAGTACCGCTCCCCCGATTCTCCGGCCCATCTCACGCTCCATTGTTCCCTCACTCGAGAACAAGACCCCGAGATACTTGAACTCCTTCACTTGGGATAAGGACTCATTCCCTACTTGAAGTGGACAGTCCATCGGTTTCCTGCTGAGAACCATGGCCTCAGATTTGGAGGTGCTGATCCTCATCCCAGCCGCTTCACACTCGGTTGCGAACCGATCCAGTGAGTGCTGAAGGTCGCAGACCGATGAAGCCATCAGAACCACATCATCTGCAAAAAGCAGTGGTGCAATCCTTAGTCCACCGAACTGCAGACCCCCTCCCCCATGACTACGCCTCGAAATCCGATCCATGTATATTACAAACAGGATTGGTGACAAAGCGCAGCCCTGGCGGAGGCCAACCCTCACCAGAAATGGGTCCGACTTACTGCCGAGGACCCGGACACAGCTCTCGCTTTGGGAGTACAGAGATTGGATGGCCCTGAGTAGAGACCCCCTCACCCCATACTCCCGCAGCACCTCCCACGGTAACTCCCTGGGAACTCGGTCATACGCCTTCTCCAAGTCTACAAAACACATGTAGACTGGATAAGCGTACTCCCCTCCAGGATCCTTGCGAGAGTAAAAAGCTGATCCGTCGTTCCACGACCAGGACGGAATCCGCATTGTTCCTCCTCAATCTGAGGTTCGACAATGATTCTAAATTACTTTAAATATATCTTCAACACTCCTGTTGCTGCATTCATCTGTTACCAACAGTCTTATAAGCGGTATAGTTCTATTCTTACTTTAGATCGAGTAGGGGTCACACATTGTTGAACAGTGAAACTCTTTAACACTAGAACCGCCAACGGGTACATTTTACCCGCAGCTGTTTTTAGATTGTATGCAACTTTTTTTCAATAACATATTAAAGTCTCCCAGTCCGTGACTTTTCCTGAAAGTGCGTTATGTAGCACCCTCAGTTGTTAACAATTGTCAATATGAAGTCAGATTGAAAAAATCGCCAAAAAAAAATGCCATTATACCTATATCCGCCAGCGGGTAATATTTACCTCATAGAAAATGCAGCGTAAACATAACGTGTTGCTATAGCAACGCCTTTTATCTACTGCGGTTCCTTATAGATAGAGAGATAGATTGAGAGATAGATAGATAAATAGATATATTGATAGATGAATAGAGAGAGAAATAGACAGATAGATAGTGTAACATCTTGGAGAATACAAGATCTTGGATGACTGAGCTCACGTTGAAGACGTAATGCATGTGTGCAGGTTACGTGCCAGTTGAATAAAGATGGACACTCGGAATGAGAGAAGTAGTCCGTGTCGTCTGTTTATGTAAACAATTATATGTCCATAGAACAGAACATTACAGATGGATCGATAGATAGTTATAGATAGATAGAGAGATTTGTACCTAAACAAAACACAAGTCTAACACCAAGCGTTTAAATCAGCACTCTTAGCGATATGTTATACTTCATGCTATCTGTACAAACGATATCAAATGAAGAGCTGAGAGTCCACAGATTATATTGGTATAAATGTCATCCCTGTGCGATCAAAACTCACTGTTCTGTATGATAAATAAAAGAACATTGTACCTTGAAAATCAATAGCGGGTAAATTTTACCCGTTGGCGGTTTTAGGTATACAGCGACCTCTGGCGGTTCTAGTGTTAAGAACATTTTAATTTGAAAAACAAATCACCATTGGGTGCCGGATAGCTCAGTGGTCTCTGCCTAATACTTTCACAGTGCTATCATTGCAGCAATGTCAATCCCTTTGTCTCCCCATTTTAGCACTGCATCTTGTAAAGAAAAGCACTCTGGCCCAAACAATATGGTGATAATGTGCTGAGCAACTGACCTTATACCAATGTGTAACAAGATGAGTTCATCCAGAGGCAGCTGTTTTACCAGAAGCCTGTGTCTTCCTCCTCAGCTTCATATCATCGCCTTGAATGCCCCTCAAACTGGCAACATGCGAGGGATTCGTGGAGCCGACTTCCTGTGCTTCCAGCAGGCCCGCGCTGTGGGCCTGAAGGGAACCTTCAGAGCCTTCCTGTCCTCTAAGCTCCAGGACCTGTACACCATCGTCCGCAGGGCCGACCGCGACAACTTCTCCATCGTCAACCTCAAGGTGAGATTCTACTGCCGGAGGAGTGGTAACATTGCTTAAGGGCCAATCAGAAAGTGGCATTGTTCTGCTCATACAACATAGGGTGTATACACCGGCTGAACTCCACTGATAGACAGTTTTTCAAAATGTAAATCATGTAGACCCTATCCCTGTGTTGACTTACGAATTTTTTTTAAATAAATAGTCCCATGAAAATCATTATTTTAATTCTGTAAGTTTATGGACTAAAATTATGGATATTCTATGAATCTTGCTGCTTTTATGAATAAGAATTCACAGAGCAGAAATACAATTTAAGGCATTATATTCTCTTCCTCGCAGGACCAAGTGTTGTTCGACAGTTGGGAGTCAATGTTTGGTGACAACACGAACAAAATGAGGGAGAATGTACCGATCTATTCCTTCGATGGTAGAGACACTCTCAGAGACAGCGCATGGTAAGTTGTTTGTTCATTTAGTTTAACATGAATTCAATACAGCATCCTGAGCTCCATCATGTAGCTGTTTTTAGCAGTAGTCTTTGTTTCCACTTTGTTGGTTATCTATATGTGGACTCATACTGTATATTGAACATTTTGACCCAAGTGCTTGTTTTTGCTTATCTTTAGGCCAGAGAAAATGGTCTGGCATGGATCAAACAACAAAGGCCACCGGCAAACAGACCACTACTGTGAAACATGGCGGACGGGCGACCACGCCGTGTCTGGCCTGGCGTCGTCACTACAGAGCGGACAGCTCCTGCAGCAGAGCTCCAGCAGCTGCTCCGGATCCTACATCGTCCTCTGCATCGAGAACGCCTTCACAACACACTCCAAAAAATAAATCCCGTCCATACCCCCTTTTATTTTCTTTGTTCTGGGCCCTAGTTAAACACAGATTTAATTCCCGAGAACACGCCTGGTGAACATGTGGCGTCCAATGAACTGGCCCTGTGGCTCTTTGCCTGGCAGAGACGCTTCGCCTGCTCCTCCCCTCCACAAACGCCAAAGAGATGGGTCGAACAGGGGGGTGTTGGGCCTTTTTCTCTGGGACTTTGGCACATATTTTCTCCAAGGGGCGAAACGAGAGCGGAGAAGCTTCTCAAATTGTATCCATTTTTTTCAAATTCTGTATATTACATGTTTGTTGTTTGTGATTTTTTTTTTTTTTTTTAACGTTATCATTGTTTTACCTTTGAGCTGTTTATAAAAATGCTATATCCATCCTGTTATTTTTTATTTTAGGTATTGACCATTTCCATATTTTCTCCAATTTCATTTTAGAATTGTGGGTTATGATGGGGAACAGCAAACTTTTAAAGACTATTTTAAAGAAGATAATAGATATTTATTTTTAAATGAAGTTATGTAAGGAAAAAAAATGATTTAAAAAAGCTAAATACCCTCTTTTATATTATACGCAGAACAGAACATTTAATTACTTTCAAAAGAGCACCTGAACATAAACTGTGCCTTATTAAACAACTAGGACTGCTTTGCAAAACAAGTTCATATGGGAACCATCCTTTGTATTCCACACATATGAAAATATTGTGTTTTTTGCTCGGGTACATTCAGTTGCTTTCCCTTCACACCACATTTAAATGACCTTGTTGGACATGGACACTAATGTAATGAATAATCCCACATCCAGAGGGCTAGATTCCGTCTAGCTGAAATTGAGCCTTTTGAATCTGAAATAATTTTCCTTTTACCACTTCATTAAAAGCGACTAGTGAGTAAGCTGGAAATGATTAGTTTGCTGCTAATCTATCTGGAGTGATTGCTGTCCTGGGTTTTAGGGACAGAAAAAACGTCCGTTAAGGAGATGTTTTAGCCTTGTATGCATTTCAGACACTAACCTGGCCGTAGAGCTCCTGATGTCTTGATGAACCTGTGGATATCATTTTTTTATAACAAATTGTGCTGTACTGTTACTCCCAGGCACTGAATAAAAGTCTTTTTCAACTACAACAATCATTTGATGTCCTGTAAATGTCTGTACAGTGTCTTAGATTATGTAAACACCAAACGGCTCCATCACAGGAGGATCTGTGCCTGTGGCCTTGATACGCTTCACCCTGCAGCCCTGACCGGCAGCTTTATGTCCCCCTCAATGAGGTGCTGCTGGTGGCATTGACTCTACTACAAATCAGTGACAATGACAGGCGCTCAATACATCCTGGCCATTCATCATCTACTGACCAGCACAGTTTAAAGGCAATGTGTGGAATCTTCAGAAAACCCATCTGTGGCTTTTAAATGAAGTGCAGTCAGCACCCTGATGCTCCAATCAAACACATGCTCATAATCCACAAGAAACCATTCTGGGCAATAGCTTAAGCAATAATGTGAACTAATTATAATCAGAATGACGTTACCATCTATAATGTTCCTAAAAAACATTTACACTTTATTAGCGTGATTTGCACAGTACAGTTTGACATTGTATATTTGCACATTTTTATATAATTTATACTATTTATTGATGTAGTATTTATTAAATGATTAAACCGTATTAATTGAAATGTCGTCTGGCAGATGCTGGTCGGGTCCTCGGCTCCACCTGAAAAGAGAGGGGAGTTATAGCGAGAGTGCCAAAAGTGTTTATGATTGTGTAAGATTAACAGCGGTTGAGATTAATCATTGTGTGCAAATTAGGGCTGGGCGATAAATCAATTTTATCGATTAACTCGAGTGTGTAGTTCACGTCGACTTGTTTAAATGAAAATCGGTTTTCTCTTCAACATCCGCCAACGCTTCCCTCTGGGCTCCCGTAGTTCGGAATGGGCACATCCCTCCCCCCGCACAGTGCGCGCATTTACCAAATAGAGTGATACACAAACAACATGACAACGAGCAGGGAAGAACTTGTTCCAAAGAAAGGCACGGTGTTATCCGTTATTTGGAATTGGTTTGCGTTCGCGAGGTCAGATTTAGACCAGACAACACCCCGCTGCAAAGTATGTTTGAAGTCTGTTGCTAGCAAAGGCAGCAGTACGACAAATTTACTGCAGCACCTCAAACAAAAGCATCCTGCTGAATGGGAGAAATGTTGCGCGCAGCGGAATGAAAAAGACCGCGGCACTACAAGCACAGCCGCCAAAATACAGTCCACCGTAACACAAACATTTTCAAACTGCATCCCATATGACAAGAATTTGGCCCACTGGAAAGCCATTACAGATGCGGTCGGTATGTACAGTTGCAAGAAAAAGTATGTGAAGCCTTTGGATTCTCCACACATAGCGTTGTGTGTTCCTTCCAAACAACTCAACTCTGGTTTCATCCGTCCACAGAATATTTTGCCAGTAGTGCTGTGGAACATCCAGGTGCTCTTTTGCAAACTTCAAACGTGCAGCAATGTTTTTTCTGGACAGCAGTGGCTTCCTCCGTGGTGTCCTCCCATGAACTCCATTCTTGTTCAGTGTTTTACGTATCGTAGATTCGTCAACAGAGATGTTAGCATGTGCCAGAGATTTCTTTAAGTCTCTAGCTGACACTCTAGGATTCTTCTTCACCTCATTGAGCATTCTGCGCTGTGCTCTTGCAGTCATCTTTACAGGACGGCCACTCCTAGGGAGAGTAGCAACAGTGCTGAACTTTCTCCATTTATAGACAATTTGTCTTACCGTGGACGGACTGATGAACATCAAGGCTTTTAGAGATACTTTTGTAACCCTTTCCAGCTTTATGCAAGTCAACCATTCTTAATCGTAGGTCTTCTGAGAGCTCTTTTGTGCGAGGCATGGTTCACATCTGGCAATGCTTCTTAAGAATAGCTAATTCAAAACTGGTGTGTATTTTGTATAGGGCAGGGCAGCTTTAACCAACACCTCCAATCTCGTCTCATTGATTGGACTCCAGGTTGGCTGACTCCTGACTCCAATTAGCTCTTGAAGAAGTCTTTAGCCTAGGAGTTCACATACTTTTTCCACCCTGCACTGTGAATGTTTACATGGTGTGCTCAATAAAAACATGAAAACATATAATTGTTTGTGTGGTATTAGTTTAAGCAGACTGTGTTTGTCTATTGTTGTGACTTGGATGAAGATCAGAACACATTTTATGACCAACTTATGCAGAAATGCAGGTAATTCCAAAGGGTTCACATACTTTTTCTTGCAACTGTATATAGCAAAGGATATGGTGCCAATATATACGGTGGAAAAGCCGGGGTTTATTAACATGATTAAAGTTTTGGACCCCAGGTATGTATTACCAAGCCGAAAGTTCTTCTCCGAAGTTGCCTTGCCTCAGCAAATAGCACAAGACAACGGGTCGCAAATAAGTTGGAAGAGGTGTCCTTTTATTCTGCCACCACAGATTTATGGTCGAGTCGGACGATGCAGCCGTATATGAGTCTTACTGTGCACTTTATTAACAACGACTGGACTCTGCGGAGCGTCTGCCTCCAAACGGCATACTTTCCAGAGGACCACACAGGTGAAATTATAGCCATGGGTCTAAAAGATGCCCTAAACTCATGGAACCTTGCCGAAGACCGACTTATTTGCATGACTACTGACAGCAACATGATTAAAGCTCTGAAGGACAATGCGTGGCCCAAACTCCAGTGCTTTGGACACAGATTGCACAATGCTATCGGTAAGTAAGTCTAATGGCTATGCATCAAGTTGTGGAAATTGCGTGAAGATTGAGGCAAAACTATTTCTCACGTTGACCACGCAAGTGCGTGAGTCGTTTATTTCTGTGAATGACATGAAAGACATACTGCTCGTCTTAAAGGGTGTGTGTGTGTGTGTGTGTGTGTGTGTGTGTGTGTGTGTGTGTGTGTGTGTGTGTGTGTGTGTGTGTGTCCTTTGTGCATTAATATTTTGCAGAAATTGAAGCAAGACAAGTTTGTGAATGTAGTGGTATGTTCCACTAAAATGTGTTTTGATTATGTATTCTTCATTTACTACAGAGAATGGTGTGAAGGACCCACGGATCGATCGTGCTATTGGGGTATGTAAAAAGGCTGTGTCTGCCTTTTCTTACAGCTGGAAAAAAAGAAGAGACATGAGTGAAGTACAGGCAGAACTTGGTCTACCCACTCATCAGCTGATAACAGAGTCCCCGACCAGATGGAGTTCACGCCAAAGAATGATTGAGAGATTTCTCAAACAGGAGAATGCTCTAGTCTGTGTCCTGGGTTCGGACAAGAAAAGTCGCCATCTTGTGCCCACTTGGCAAGATCTGGATGTGTTGGAGTCGATAAATAAAGCTGTAAAACCACTCCAAGAATTCACTGATGCACTCTCATACATCAAACCAATCTGTTCAAACCCAGTCTCCTACAGCCAGAGGAGGAAGACGCAGAGCTCACGAAAACAATAAAAGGAAAAATAATGCGGTACCTTGACGACAAATACAGCGACCCTGTAAAAGATGAACTCTTGAACATGTCCTCACTGGTTGACGTAAGGTTCCACACAACCTACATTGACCCAGACAAGGTGGAACCAGTCAAAAAAAGAGCTGTTGCTGAGATTATGTCTCTACCTGCTCCTGCCAACAACAGTACACCACAGCAGCCTGGCACGGCTGTGCAGGTGCGCCAAGAAGATGCACAGCCTCCACCCAAGAAAAAGATGACTTTAGCGGCCTTCTTTAAAAAGAATCCAGTGTCATCTCCCAACCAGTCAGAGGCAGAAAAGATAGAGACTGAGCTGAAATATTTCTTATTGACCCCCGAGGTAGACCCAGACACCAATCCTCTTGAGTGGTGGAAGCGCCACCAACCGAAAGTGTCCTGGCAAATAAAATACCTCTCAATCCCAGCAACAAGTGCACCCTCAGAGAGGGTATTCAGTGTGGGGGGGGGGGGCATTGTTACATGCCGCCGGGCATGTCTAAAGCCAGAGGTGGTAGACAGGCTTGTCTTCCTGGCTAAGAATGTTTAGAAAAGAGGATATTCAAACTAAAACAGCACAACAAAAAAACACCTTATGCTCTCATGCACTGATAATTAATGCTGTTGAATGTTTTGTTGGCACTTTATCAGAACTACCTCCAATCTACTAATAGCAAGATGTTCAACTTGTGTTTAAAGAAATATTGTATGTTACATTTTATGTTATGTTGCCCAGCCCTAGTGCACATACTATGTTTTAGCGTGTATATGTCATGACATTAAGTTGCATTAATTGTAGAAGTGAACACTGTGTAAAGGTTACGTCCATCGCTTACCCATGCTGTTTCGTCCTGTGTCCGCTCCAGTGTGTTTGGCCAAAAGGTCCTCGGGGAAACCAACACTGACTAAAGAAGGTTCCGGGACAAACTAAGTGGCGAGATGGGCATAGGGGTTTGTTTTAGTTGGGAATGTATTTATATTTATTCTGATCAGTTATAATGAAATTAACAGATGGCTAATAAACCACTAATCATGCCTGCACATAATAATGTAGACATTTGTTATAACCATTATGAGGACATGTGCAGCTATTATAAATTACCTGTGAATGGTTCCTCCCAATAAGATCCTCTATATGTGTATAGAGTGGGGCATCGGGTGGGCATCCCCCACCCTCTGGAACTCTCTCCCCCCCGAAATCCGCAGCGCCCCAACCCTGGACATTTTCAAAAAAGCCCTCAAAACGCACCTTTTTACCAAGGCTTTCGCCACTGTATAGTTAGTTTAATAGGTTTATTTTTCCGCTACTTCCCCCCCCCCCCCCCACCCCCTTAACCTGTCTGCCTTTTTTCCCCTACTCCCCCCCCCTACCCGACTTGTAAAGCGACCTTGGGTTTCCTGAAAGGCGCTATAAAAATATTATTTATTATTATTATTATTATTATAAAAGAGCAAGTCTTCAGTCGGAGGGAAGTGGTGAACACCTCCATGCTGGCTGGCTGTTCTCTTATGGTGGTTGTGAAATAAAGTCACTATGGTGTGCAACTCTACCTCCTCTCGTGTTTGGTTCTTTCACTGGAAATCCAGCCGCTAAAAGGGTTGCTGTCTCACAAATGTTGTCAGAAGCTGGGCCCCAAACTACAGTGAAAGGATGCCGAGAGGTGGAAAAAAAGATGATAAGGAGGACCAAGAGGGCAGAGCCGCCTCGTCAGTTGAGCCAGGCAGCACAGCGGAGTCCAAAACCAAAGGAAAGCTGGAGAAGCATGCAGCAGCAGTTTACTGAAATACAGCAGCAAGTATCCAGGATAGCACAAGAACGGAGACAAGAAGATGATACTCAGGACAACAGCCAGTTTCACGGAAGAAGTGAGTATCAGGACAGTGATTATGAGGGTCCTGCTGGTGGTGACGATGAGATGTTCAACCAGAGGAGACACAGTCTCCAACAACAGAGGGAACTCTTGGCCCATAGGGAACCCAAATTGCTGCCGTTATCGCCAGAGGATGACATTGAACAGTTCCTGACAACTTTTGAGAGAATAGCATATGTCTGCTGCTGGCCAAGAGATGGATGGGCGGTGCGCCTTGTTCCCTTGCTCACCGGTAAAGCTCGTAGTGCCTATGTGATGATGGACATGAAAGACTCTGACAAAATTGCTGCTTTAACTTTTTCATAATTGTCAAAGTATGAAATCACACCAGATACTTACAGAAGATGATTCCGTTCCCTGAAGATCGAGTCTGGCGAGACTCCACAAGAGCTGTATGTTCGTCTGAAGGATCTCTTCGTCAAATGGGTCAAGCCAGGAAAATCGACAGTGGAAGAAATAACCGAGACCATTATCCTGGAGCAGTTTCTGAGGATGCTCCATCCTGAGCTAGAAATCTGGATAAGAGAGTATGACCCCAAGACAGCAGCGGAGGCAGCAAGCCTGGCAGAGGTCTTCACAACAGCCAGGAAAGAGAGCCGGGATGCCACCCGCAGTTGGGAGAACAACCGAGGCCCAAACCAAGCTCAAAGGCCGATACAAAAATAAATTGGGTGCTATCATTGCAATACTCTAGGTCACACCAAGCCATATTGCCCAGTGTTAGCCCACACCAAGCCATCTCTCCTGTATGCAGTTCCTAGGTCAGACATGGTCGAGAGATTAGGTGGAAAAGGCAGGAAAGTACCAGTCTTGATCAATGGGCAGCGGGTAGAAGCTTTGCTGGATACAGCATGTTTTCAGTCAGTTGTTTTGTACAGTTTGTTCCCGAGGGAAAAGTGGAGTCAGGATACTTCAACCATAAGTTGCATTCATGGTGATGAACATACCCCACAGCAGAGGTCTATCTAACTGTAGGAGGCCAAACCTTTCTGTTGCCTGTAGCATTAGCCCCAACATTGCCATACCCAGTCATTCTTGGTAATAATCTCCCTACACTTTATGACCTAGTGCACAAGCCAGGTTGCAAGTCTGACAGGGAAAGATGTGAGGTTGAGAGCCTTGGGGCAACGGTCAGGGAGCCACTTAGCCAAGGTGAGGTGAAACCAGTCCTACAGCCAGTCAAGCCTTGTAATGTTACCACTAGAGCGCAGAAACTCGCTGAGATGCCTTTTTATGGGGTGGACTGGGAGACAAGTCCAGGTAAACTGCCCAAGACCAGAGCGCAGAGAAGAAGGGAACAACTGAGGGGTACTCTGGAGAAAGGGTCACAAGAACCTTCAGAATTACCAGATCTGCTAGACTTCGACTTTCCCCCAGATATAGGGGCAGTACAGAAACTGGATGCTACCCTGACGCATTGGTTTGGGAAAGTAAGAGGTTGAGGGGGTTAAGCAAGATAACCATAGCTATCTGGACGAGGCCACCTACATAGCTAAGCAGGGCATCCTCTATCAGCGCAAGGGAAATACTGAGGTTTTAGCTCTGCCAACGCAATTCAGAACCAGAGTGATGGAGTTAGGCCATTCAATTTCATGGGCAGGTCATTTGGCTTTCCAAAAGACTTTGCACAGGATTGGAAGTAGGTTTGGTTGGCCAGGGATGTATACGCAAGTCTCTCAGTTCTGTAGGTCTTGTGAAACCTGTCAACTTACCTCATCAAAGGGAGTAACCCGTGCACAACTTCAGCCGTTGCCTATAATAGACACACCTTTTGAGAGGATAGCCATGGACATAGTAGGACCTTTAGAGAAAAGCTCGTCAGGACACCGTTACATTCTTGTTGTATGTGACTATTGTGAGGGAATATTTCTGTCTTTACTTCTAGATATTTAACCTGTCTGCCTGTTGACGTTTACGACCAACCCTGACGTCTGTTATCTCCTTTAAGGAATGTGCTGCTGCACTTAGTCTCAGTTTTATGACCGGTCAACTCTCGGTCAGCCTAAGAGTATCTCCAGTGTTCCCAGGTATTTACGCACCATCCCCCCATATGTGGATTAACTCTCTGTAAACTAGTGAAAAAGGTCTATCAGAGAGAGGCTGGTCAGATTTGACATGGCAACCCACCAGTGCAGTCAGAACCTCTGGCTGCTCTGTGACTTGTGATGTGAATTTCTCCGGCCGTATACTTGTAATAAATATCAGTGTTTGACATCAAAGCTCCAACTCTCCTTGTGTCTCTCTGAGTCCTGACTCTCCATTGCTGCATAGGTTTCCCTTACAAATATGCCACCCGCTATCCAGAAGCCTTCCCTCTCAGGTCCATCAAAGCCAAGCAGGTAGCAAATTGTCTTGTTCATCTGTTCTCCAGAGTAGGCATACCTAGAGAGATCCTTACAGACTGTGGGACACATTTCTTGTCCAAGTTTTTGAAGCAGGTTTACCAAGTCTTAGGTGTGAAGGGCATTAAGACCACCCCTTATCACCCCCAGACAGACGGGCTAGTAGAGCGCTACAATCAGACTCTCAAAGGCATGCTACGCAAGTTTGTCTCCAATACAGGGGCCGATTGGGACCAATGGCTTCCGTACCTGTTGTTTGCCTATCGGGAAGTTCCACAAGTGTCGACAGGTTTTTCACCTTTCGAGCTCTTGTATGGCCATCAAGTGAGAGGACCCTTTGATCTTCTTAAAGACCACTGGGAGAGTCCACAGCCAGGAGAAGAGAATGTCGTCTCATACATGATCAAAATGAGGAAGAGACTTGAGGAGATGACAGCACTGGCACATGAAAATATGAAGTCGGCACAGCAACAACAGAAAACCTGGTATGATCGGAAGGCCAGGGGGAGGGTTTTCAATCCAGGACAGAAGGTACTGTTATTGTTGCCAACGTGTGACAGTAAGCTGCTGACAAAATGGCATGGACCTTATGAAATTACCAGGGTTGTTGGTAAGGCCACAGACTTTCCATGTCAATCTGCTCAAGGAGTTCCAGGTTCGTCAAGAGCCTGTGTGCCAGTTGTTGGTATGTGCTGTCCAGGATGAGGAAACAAATGAGAAGTTATTTCCTGCCACCAGCAGAGCCCTTGACATTGGACATGTCTCATCTATCTCCCACCCAGCAGGAAGGAGTAAAGCCACTCCTTGACCCGGATCTTTTTAAAGAGACACCAGGTTTTACCTCACTGGTCCAGCACAGGATTCATCTAACAGGAAATGCTCCAGTTCGGCAGAAGAGCTACAGGATTCCTGAACGGCTAATTCCTGTTCTACAAAAGAAAATAAGGATGATTCTGGAACTGGGGATAATCGAGGTCTCCTGCAGTGAGTGGTGCAGCCCAATCGTACTGGTTCAAAAGAAAGATGGATCACTTCGATTTTGCATTGATTTCAGGTACCTGGATGCAGTGTCTAATTTTGATCCATACCCAATGCCTCGAATTGACGATCTGTTGGAAAGGGTTGGCAAAGCTCAGTACATCACCACGTTGGACCTAAGCAAAGGCTACTGGCAGTTAGCATTGGCACCTGAAGCTAAGGAGTTGACAGCCTTCAGGACCCCATTTGGTATGTATCAGTTCAGAGTCATGCCATTTGCTCTCCAAGGGGCGCCAGCAACATTCCAAAGACTGATGGACCATGTATTGAGGGATGTCTCTGACTTCTCTGCTGCACATTTGGATGATGTGGTTATTTTCAGCCAATCCTGGGATGAGCACAGGTTCCATCTACAACAAGTCTTGCAGCGGATCAGAGCAGCTGGTCTGACAATCAACCCAAACAAGTGTGCTATCGCTCAAAGAGAAGTGAAGTACCTGGGCTACATCATCGGATTTGGGAAGATTAAGCCACAGCTGGGGAAAGTCGAGGCCATACAGTCGTTCCCTGTGCCCACTATCAAGAAGAAGATGAGAGGGTTTCTGGGGTTGGTCGGTTGGTACCGTAAGTTTGTTCCTCATTTTGCAGACAGGGCGGTTGTGTTGAATGACTTGACCAAAGCCTCTGCTCCGAACAAACTGAAATGGACCGATGAGTGTGACAAAGCTTTTAGAGACTTGAAAGATGCAGTCTGCGCTAACTCTGTCCTTCACACTCCAGACTTTGACAAGCCCTTCACCATGCAAACCGACGCTTCTGGAGTGGGCCTAGGGGCAGTGCTGCTGCAGGAGGAGGAGGGAGACTGGAGACCTGTTGTTTTCACAAGCTGCTGGATAGAGAGACTAGATACTCTACGGTTGGAAATGAGTGTTTGGCAATGAAGTGGGCCATTGACTCCCTCAGATATTATCTGCTAGGGCGGCACTTCGTTTTGGAAACAGATCACAGAGCTCTACAGTGGTTGCATCGCATGAGAGATGTAACGAAGGTAACTTTGTTACTATGGACTGACGGCTTTGGGGGCCTTGTAATATTGCACATGTGGGTTTGCACTTTATATAACGACTTCCTTTTGCACAGAAATAATGTCACTCAGCACTTTAGTGAACAGTTTGCACTTTATTAGCGTGATTTGCACAGTAGTTTGACAATGTATATTTTCACATTTTTATACTATTTATTGATGTATTTATTAAATGATTAAACCGTATTAATTGGAATGTCGTTTGGCAGATGCTGGTCGGGTCCTCGGCTCCACCTGAAAAGAGAGGGGAGTTATAGCGAGAACGCCAAAAGTGTTTATGATTGTGTAAGATTGACAGCGGTTGAGATTAATCATTGAGTGCAAATACTATGTTTTAGCGTGTATATGTCATGACATTAAGTTGCATTCATTGTAGAAGTGAACACTGTATAAAGGTTACGTCCATCGCTTACCCATGCTGTTTCGTCCTGTGTCCGCTCCAGTGTGTTTGGCCAAAAGGTCCTCGGGGAAACAAACACTGACTAAAGAAGGTTCCGGGACGAACCAAGTGGCGAGATGGGCGTAGGGGTTTGTTTTAGTTGGGAATGTATTTATATTTATTCTGATCAGTTATAATGTTGTTCTTGGGTGAAATTAACAGATGGCTAATAAACCACTAATCATGCCTGCACATAATAATATAGACATTTGTTATAACCATTATGAGGACATGTGTAGCTATTATAAATGACCTGTGAATGGTTCCTCCCAATAAGATCCTCTAAAAAAGAGCCATTCTTCAGTCGGAGGGAAGTGGTGAACACCTCCATGCTGGCTGGTTCTCTTATGGTGGTTGTGAAATAAAGTCACTATGGTGTGCAACTCTACCTCCTCTCGTGTTTGGTTCTTTCACTGGAATTCCAGCCGCTAAAAGGGTCGCTGTCTCACACCCCCCCCCCTCCGCTCCTCTCTCTCTTCCCTCCGGTACACAGCACCGTAGTGTGGAGTTGCATTAGGTAACGCGAGATACGGCTGATACTTGCGCATTAGTTTCTGTTATGGATCAGTATCAACACTCCTGCCAGTAACGTTACTATATTATCAATACTACTTTAGTTATAGCCTGATATATGATAGCTAACTTTACAATGTTGTGATGTGACCGACGTTAGCTAACATTAACTGTAGCTAACGTCGGTCACTCACCAAGACAGCTGCCCTGTTCTCCACTGATTCTCCTCACACCACAGCTCCATTTCTCTCCGATGGCCGTTATTTATTCTAATCCTTGGCTGCTCCTGGTCTCTTGGACGCCTAGCAGGCTCATAATTATAAGGTTGTGGTCCGTCATATGCATTCGAATATACATTTTCAACCTCTTCTGTGTCAAAACTAGCATTGTGATCCATGTTTATTAATACGTTACACTCTCCCCCATGTGAAGTCACACGCGGCTGGTCTTTTTTTATGCGGAAGTAAAAATGTCTTACAAAAACGACGCCAGACTGTAGTGTATTTTATGTATATTCTTTTGAAAAACTAGTGGATACATCATTTTCCTACACATTTATTCACTGGGTTCTCTAACCTGCAAGTTGCTCTTTAATCTACATTCGTGCCTTCTTCAAAAGGGCCCTAGCCCTTTTCTGGTCCCCCGGCTTCCTTTATTTATTTCTTTGGTTTGCCCGTTGATTTTCTGTTTGTTTTGTTTGTCCACCATGTACAGCGACCTTGGGTCCCTTGAAAGGCGCTAAATAAATATCATTTATTATTATTATTAAATGGCTGCATTATTAACTTTTTTGGACACTGTTACAACAGTCCTAAACTGTAGAAATACAGATACATTTGCAAAGCGGAATTTAAAAGAAGACTGAATTAGGTCACCAGTCATGAGCTATTGCCAATGACTGGTGACCTAATTCAGTCTTCTTTTAAATTCCGCTTTGCAAATGTATCTGTATTTCTATAGCTCATGACTGGTGATCTCTTCTTAAAAGTAAGCAGGCGTTTTAAGATAATATTTGATTAAGAATATTCATTTGAATTATTCAGAGTTGGCCTAATTTAGTAGGTAATTTAAGATGATACCACTCAAAGAGAGTGTCTTACATGCAGGTGGTTATACTGTAGTGGACACTACCTTATTTTTCCTGTGATTGAATAATAACTTTGATCACAGTGTTAATAAAGCAGGACAAAAAGGGGCAGCAGCAAAGACAGCTCTATGTCAAGTATACAAATGTGTGGTATTGAGGGGTTATCTTAAATAAATGCCTGTTAAGGTTTGGTATCGTTTGATTTTAATCATTGTGGTTGCACTTATCAAATTACACTTCTTATGCCTTTTGGATGTTAGTTCTTTCAGGGGGTCAAAACAGGTAACATTCTGACTTAAGAAAAACATGAAGCACATTTTAAGGAACGGCTGCTCACAACCCTTATTTATCTCCCCACTATCATCGTTTTTGCAGAGCCTTACACAGTAAAAAGAGAGCATCTTGAGTTGGTTCAGATATACGGGTCAAGACCACCCTTTTCATGCACCGGTCATTGTTACTGTACATTAACAAGTTAAGATGGGAGCATGGAGATGAGAGAAGACGATGTACACCTGAATAGTTTCACAAGTATACAAGGTGATTGGAAACTGATCAAAAGCCAAATCACTGTCAGACAATAGTGAATGGAATCAGAGTGCATTGGGACCAATGTGTTCTGCTTCTCATTCATATTAGAGGCATATCAAAATCCTACGTATCTCCCTCATTGATTTTTTGTGT
Source organism: Gymnodraco acuticeps (assembly GCF_902827175.1). Lineage (NCBI taxonomy): Eukaryota > Metazoa > Chordata > Actinopteri > Perciformes > Bathydraconidae > Gymnodraco > Gymnodraco acuticeps. The sequence goes on along the minus strand of NW_022990274.1, from coordinate 5,056,292 downwards.
TTCATTCATACAGTAGATTAAATGAAGCATGAGAAGAACTGATGAGCTCTAGTTTAGCAGGGAATTTTGTGTGGGACAATTTATTGGCTTCCTGGTGTCTTTTTACCACGAGTTCGCCAGAAGACCAGCTGGCAAACAAACAACATATAATGTGTTAATTAGTGAGCTTCAGAGGCCTCCACCTCGATGCTATTTACAGTAGCATCATTGGTGGTGTGGTGACTGCTAGCCATCTGGGGACTGCAACTCTCTGGGGACTGCAACTCTCTGGGATGGGATCTACATGTGGAGTGTGTACCAAAGGACTCCATCTCCATCATGTCCACAATATGGACATGGATCTTATAGTGTATGTTTAAATTGCACTACAGCATGTTCATTTTATGATTTGTTTATGTTGTAATATGTTCTGTAAAGGGATCTAAGGCAGGTGGCAAGGAAAAGCAAAGATTATTTCTGCGTTAATTCAATGTTTGGTCTTAAAGCACATGCACAATAGTACTGTGGAAAATGCATAATGTTGTGAATGTGCACTTTAACAGGACTGAGCTATAACAGCTGCACAGCCTTGTGCTGTTTTTAACAAATCCAAATGACTAAAATAGAGTATGGTAGACATAAGATATGGAGAACAAAAAAGAAACCTTGTAAATCTGTGGTTGCCATCTCTAAAAAGTGGTTCTGTTAACATAAGGAAAGTATGGTCTCAAAATGTAACTTGGGCACACGTTTGTGTAACATTTAAATAGCCCAGAACAGATTCCAGAATATACTACAGAATAAGCATTTTTCTGTTACAGAGGAAGTTCAAAACACTCATGCCAGAGCGCTGAGGTTGCTAGCACTAACACAAAGTAGTGTTGACCTGATGGTGCTAGATTACAATTCAAAGTATAACAAAAGGCATTATATTTCATCCTGTGGGGGCATGAATGTCTGACACAAATGTAATAGCAATCCATCCAATAGTTGTTGAGACATTTTACAATGAATGTCCAACTTCTTTAGGCGATATAAGAAAAATGACAGGGTACCACGAATGTCAATAGAATTTATCCTCTGGAAACAATGAATATCTGTACAATGTTGTTTTGTTCCAATTCACCAAGATATTGAGATAGCTCTCTCACATTTGGATAAGAACATGTTGTAAAAAGCAGTGCATCACAAAGGTCAGAAAGATTCTTCCAGTGGGAAAGATCTCTGTACTCAATTCCACAACAATTCATCCTCAGGTTGGCAGAACATGTGCTAAATTAACTACATTCTCAACCTTCTGGTGGCATTTGGGTTAAAGTCAGAGGATCACCAAAGCCAACCAAATACTCTAGGAATGATCAACATTAGTAATCGATTCAAACAGATTACGTAAAATGTGAGTTTCAATACCCAGCAGCCAATATCAATCATGGCCAACACAGATAAGCTTACAATGAGGGGCGGACTGGGACTACAAATCAGCCCGGGACCCTCGACCGGCCCACTTCGGTACCGCCGGCCTACCGCGGTACCGCAAGTAAATACCGCTAGTAAATTGTCGGGGGGGGGGTAGACAATTTACTAGCGGTAGACATTAAGGGTAAATAATGTCTACCTCCGGGCCGGTGGACTTGTATTATCACTGGCCCCACCATTGTAACCACTGGCCCGGAGCATTCGTCCAAAAAAAATCGACTAATAATGAAGAAAATTAACACATTTGTTGCAATAGTAATTTATGCACTAACTACATTACTACTTGTACTACAACATTTTAATCATCAGTTCTTCCTCATTTTCCTCAATTGTTCATATTTGGTTTATTAAAATAATGATATTGTGGTCATTGTTAAAAAATGTCTGCTATTATTATGAGTAGCCTATTATTATTTGTATAATGCACTTTCTGCCTTCCTGTCATTAGGAGTTAGACATGTAATGGCTATGTAATTGATTTGATTAGATCCTTCATTATCCTAAACTGCTGGGACATTTCGCCAATACCTTTATATTGTCTACTCTTCACTTGCTTGTCAGCATAGGTCGGCATTGATGTACAGAGCCGACAGAAGGCCTTGTTTATATTGGCATCATATTGAGAGGTGCTGTGACACGTCCTAAAACCAGGAAGTAAGCTGCTGGTTCCCTCGACAAGGGTTTTGGAAAATAGCTGGAAATAAGATCTGTGGAAAATAAACCTGTTTGATAAATGCACGTTTTGTTCAGCCGGATAATCTCCACATGTCTACCCTACTTTTATAATTTTCTAATCATAAATCTAATCGATAGATTATAAAAGGGTTTTAGGACGCGTCACTGCAGCCAACTCCATCGATCAAGCTGGCTGAAACTTTCTCTCCCTCTTCTTCTCATACTCCCTGTCACTCTCCTTTAACTCCTCCGGTGACTTTCTTTTATTTGAAGATAGTTTTTTGCCCGGCGCTTGGCCGGTTACCGCTGGTATTAAAAACATTTGGCGAATGGTTAGGTGGCGCGATAGTCTGTAGTGAAGGAGCGCGCTCCCGCTCACGGGAGCCTGCTCCCGCTGCGCTCCGCAGCAAACAGCTGTTTGCTTTTCACCCAACAACGACAACCGACTCACGGAACGCTATGTTGTAGCGTTGATAAACGAAACAATTTAACTAAATTGCTAGTCAAAATACCAATACCACAGGACAATTTTTTTAAAGCAATATTTTTAGTGGCCCGAGCGGGCAAGTGGAAAGTACGTTATGCTGGCCCAGGGTGTCTAAATAGTGCTTCCGGGCCAGCGGGCCATTTAATGTTGAACCCTGCCGGTTACCGGCCGGCCCACATCGTCCGACCGGCCCACTTCAGTACCGGCCCATCGGGATTCGTCCCGAACGTCCCGATGGCCAGTCCGCCCCTGCTTACAATTCATATATCAATTTCCTCACAGAGATGATGTGTAAGATATATAACACACAAACATCGCATTAGCAATCATTCAAGGCAATGCACCTTATGTCAGAAGACAACTCCTTTACCATAGATCCCCTTCGTAGAGCTAAGGTTACGTTTATTTTTAGTTTAGTGTCTTCTATGCTCAGTTTATTGATAGTATTACAGAGTTTTTTCTAGAAAACTATAGTATGAGCGCAAGACTGTGGCGCTGATCTTGTCTATAGGATATATCAATTCTCGCGAGGAACATGGTGCCCGTATACATGGCGCCGTGGACGTAAACAACAACGCGACGTCAGAGCTCCATACAAACAAAGCTGTGTATGCCATCTGGCAGTCCATTTGACACGATTTTCATATTTATTTTTGTAATTATACAGTTTTTGACAAATATAAATATTGTTTTCTGGCATTACTTTAAAATGTTACGAGAAAAACATCGGCATTTTGCATCTGTATTACCTCATTCACACCAACGGTGTTTCAGGGCCGGTTCGGAGCTGGAGCTTGAAAAGCACCGGGTTTTCCTCTTCACACCGCAGCGGAGCAGCCTCTTAGCTCCGGAATCCGGTTCAATTCAAGCACCACAAAATTGTCCGGCCAGAGCAAAAGCACCACATACGTCACGCTTACGTCGAGGCGGGGGCAGAGACAGATCAACTCCTGAACAACAACAAAAAGCCCGCGTTTTATCCAGTTTGTGTACACAACGATGGAGAAACTTAACAAGAGTTTCAGAGTTTCAGTGTTTCTGCCATAGACTGTATATATAAAGATTTCTGCTCATGGTGAAGCAACGTGTCTGCGTGTTAAGGTGGAACCTGAGCATTCACGTTGATCACCTCTCATTATAAATCTATAAAACTATAAATATTAAACTTTACTTCACGTGTTCATTTGAGAACAGCTGTTACATACCTGGGTGAAGGTTACAGTTAATTAAAATGAAAGATACAACGTTACTCCACACTCATGGTTCAGTCCACCTTAATAAATAAGACCGACCTCGGAAGCAGTTGTGTTTTTAAAAAACCTTTATTGACACGAGTAAACTTTTTTATAAGAATATAACTAAACCACAGAAATGACTCCGGAAAAGCTGCAGATAGAGCCATAAGAAATGAATGCAACTGATTTCATCCGTGCGGTTTGGCTTTATGAAGCAGGCACGCAAACGGTTACGTCATGACGCAAACGATGACGCAACGACGCATTACCAGTCGGACTCTGGGCGGTGTGAAAAGAGCCAGAGCTAAACCGAAGAACTGGTTCTGAACCTGAAAAGCTCTAGCACGGAGCTTGAACCGGAGTTGCGTTGGTGTGAATGAGGTATTTGAGGGCGCACACCGAAAGTAAGAGGGTGCAACTCTCCTGTTACCCGGTTTAGACAAAACCCTGATATTATGCAATATTTATCATATCATATATAGGCTATTCAGTACAGAAAATATCATCATTGACATGTAGGCTAACTTGTGTATTAGCTTGCTTTTTAGCACTGTTAATATTGGTTAACTCTTTAAGTTCCTGGATATGTAAACAGGCCTGTACTCTAACACAGAGGACAATGAACACTGACAAACTTTGCTGGGGTCAGTTTCTTTCAAGATTGACATTTCAATAAAGTCACGTAGAAGTTGGTATTACATATTTGGAGCCTGAAGGCATCATCTTTAGTGGCATGTAATTTAAGAATCAAGCGCGGCTGAGTTTATCTATGCGCCCACCCCATAATAAAAAGCGAGCATTCCCTAAAAATAATCAGTAAATACAGTCACTTCTCACCCGATTTCATCAAATCTGCCTCTTAAGCGTCTCCACCCGCAGAGCAGCCTCACGAGAGCTGCAAGGCTTATATTAATTGACTGGGGGGGTGTAGTGAGGCTCAGGGAAAAATAAACTAGCATCATAACTCCTGTCCAATTCATCAATGTCCTTGGTAAATCTTCAGGGGAAAACACAACTTACTGAGTGGCGTATTATCCATTTAAGTCTTCTTGACTGAGTGAGGGTAGAGTGGGTGGGGGGTTGGAGGTTGGGATCTAATAACTCGCAGCTGGCTTTGCTGTGAAAGTGCTATCACGCTGACTGCCTGAGGAAAGCTATATTTAGTGGGTGCTAAGTAATAACTAAGTACAGTGAAATGATCCAGCTACGGTAATGATACAACAAGGTGACAACCAGATATTGTGGGACTTAATTACGTCGGGGGGGCGGAAGCTAGAAGCCACAGTTGTCAGATCTTTGGTCCGTGTTTATTCAACGCTGGTGACTCACTGTCACGTTAACCCGACTCCAACAATATCTTCACACAACGTAGTTACAGAGCCACTTTGTTCTGTGACCTTTCACTGAGAAGCTAATTTTAGTGAAATACCAACCTCAGCATATACACAGAAAGTGTATGTATAAAAACAATACTTTCCTTGAGTCACATCTTCATGTATCTCCTTTTTAATGCATTCTGCCTCTAACTAAACTAACATGTTCCCCCGTCAAATTAAAGGGTAAAGCCTAAAGCAACATTTGTGTAGTGTCTCGAGTACTTAAGGCCCACCGCAAGGCTTTCACATTTCCCTGACATTTAGATAGATAATGAGTAACAATCTCCCAGTCTTTAAATCCCCTTGTGGATCTTATGGCATTTAAGTCTTTTTTTTTTTCTCCCGTCTTTAAATATTTGATGAGGAGGATGTTATCTGCACTGGATATTCCTGGCATTGGCTTTGACCACTTTATCATACCTGCTCTCTCCTTTACACTGACCAGGGTACAGTATAATGCTCAAACACCTCCTATCCACATTTGACAGGCATCATTTAAAGTCAAGGAAAAGCCACTTCCTGTCAACAGGCGTTAGGGATAGTGGGGAAAAGGTCACGACGGATACCCCACTAGCCAATACTGATTTCCCTATCAGCGATTCCCTTGCCTGTAATTGGTGCAATTTAAATAATGCAATTGTGCATTTGGTTTAGTGCACATTTTATGGGTTTTCCTAGATGGCAATCTCCCTACAGAAAAACAATTATTGCTAAATTCTGAGCTAAACCATAGCAGCTGTTTGTTGACAGTTTTTAAATCAAGAAAAAATCCTTAAGCCATTTGTGATGAAATACCAAATAACCACTTTAAACCAATATATGTTTTAGGTTTTTTTTGCATTCTCTTTCTTGGTGAGACCTACGTGATGGTGTAATTCAGAATCCCCCCGGGTCAGGTCCAAGGCAGCGCTTCACAGCTACCTCAGCAGCCTTACACGGCTCACTGCCCGCGCGCGGCCATCAGTGCCCGATGGTTACATATTCAATGTGACATATCCTTCCATCTTCTAATGAATTTTTTATGTCTCTTCCTCTCCCACTCACACGCAGCCGGGGCTCGTGTTGGCCCTGCTCTGTAAACCTTTGCTGCTGTAAGTGACAGTGTTGCCTTTAGAATCTGTGACCCCTCTGTGCTGCTATGCTATACATCTACTGTATGGTGCTCACTTATTGGATTGTCCACACTATTTATAATGTTGTGTCAACACATCGGCAAGATCCTTTACATCATTGGGGTAAAATCATGTCAAACCAAAATATCCATGAAATTATTATTTATTATCATACTGGGATTCATGCATGTCAAAAATGTGACGGCATTATGCAAGCTAAAGTCCAATTCAAGATATTTGTTCTCATGGATCCCTGGTCTATGGATTTCACAGAGAGACAAACTTCAGGATTTTACTCTCAGCTAAACTGAAAGTTTGATGCCACACTTTGGCTGTGCATATATCTGACCATGTTACTATGCACTCAGGTATTGACAGCATCATTGATCTTGAGGGTCGGAGCAAAAGATAAGTCAAAGGCGATTAATGCGATCTAGTAATGCGATCTACTGTTTTACCTTGAATAAATAACACATTTGTTCTCTACACCTTACTAGTATTTATTCTAAACTCTACTGAAAAAGCATATAAACCATTTGGAAGGAATGTCCTGTGAAAATCGTAATGGGTTTTTATAAAATACCTCAAATTCTCCAAAGATTTCTGAACGTAACGCTGTCAGGTCAATGTAAAGGCTGCAGCAGCACAAAGTGAAATACACATACCTGACTACCACTGCATAGGTCAGCTTAACTAACTATTGGTAATAGGTGTTGCAACACAGTCTCACTCCCTGATCTTCTAGGAGCGACGCTTGGTCAGGGTCCCGTGGCGTGCAGTTGTGACGCGGCGAGTCTCCTTCAGCTTCATAAACGGACGCAAAGAGCTTTCAACTGATTGCAATGTATTCCCATCGGCGGCGGCTCAGGGAAGCACCGTATCGGTCCATGTCGATGGCAGTTAAAGACAATGTGAGCGTCCATTCCCATTGGCTAATGGAGGATTTTACACCCGGAAGTAAGTATTCTCCTTACTGTCGATTGATTTTACAGTGATATCTGCACTACTCATCAACTAAAAAACACCAGATTATCCTTGTTAATTACACAACATTGATTGGTTTAAATTGTGTACAATGCTTTTGTATTTTTCCCCTTCGATTCGGAGAAACAAATATTTTTTCGGAGTTTAGGATGGCAGAAGACACTACACTACCCAGAATCCTCAGCTATCGTTTGGGACTACACCATGTGCTTTGCTTCACAAACCCCATGATCAGTCCTCAAGCTCTGTGATTGGATGTTGGAGTGGCAGTGCGAGAAGTTTACACGGAGCGTCAAACAGCACTTTGAAATGGAATGAATCCCATCGATGGCACACTAACCAAAACAGGAATCGAACGTGTATTTAAAAGAAGACCTTAACCTAAAGTATTATTTAATGTTTAAATAAAACCTAATTAGTTTGTCTGTTTTGCACATCCTCCTATTAATATCTTTGTACATCCGGCACTAAACTGTTTTATTATAGATATCATTTACAGTATCTTCTTGATATGTTCTATTCTATATTTCTATCATTTCATTTCAAACCTTTATTTAACCAGATTGGTCCCTTGAGATCATAGATCTATTTTTCAAGGGAGACCTGCAGCAATTAGGTTCCACATGAAACATAAAACAACATGGCTCTGGTGTCTTTTTAGCTTTTGAAAAGAGCATTACCTTGGTTTTATCACCATTTAAAAGAAGCTTAAGCTCAGAGAGCTGAGTCTGAATAATGTTAAAAACAGTCTGTAATTTAACAACAGCTTCCTTAATGGAGGGACCTGCACAGTACATCACGGTATCGTCCGCATAAAAATGTAAAGTAGCTTCATCCACATTTTCACCTAAACTGTTGATATATATGGAGAATAAAAGTTGACCTTCTACTTTCCTCCTATTTTGTATGTACTCTTAATATTTAAATGTTTTCATAAAATATAACACATTCAAAAGTGCTTTACAAAAATGAAAGACATTAAGAAAAAGGCATTTTAAACAGTCAGCAACACAATCTACCTGCATTGCATTACTCTAAACGTGTAATAACGTGCTTTAACCAGTAGGGGGTTTGGGTTAAAAAGCTGTCAAGTTTACAGTGTTAACAAAATAAAATATACTGCTGTTTCTGGTTTAGTTTAAGACGGATATATTTAGTTATTGTTTTGATATTTGTAACACAAAAGCGATGGAAAAAACCCACAGCAACACAGACAAGATTGTCTTAACATGACCCAGAGGTCTAGTAGTTAATAAAAAACAATAATATCAAAACTAAATATTACTACTAACTTTATTGTGAAATTAAAACAGTAAAATAATAGTTTCTATTCTGAGGCCCGATCTCTGTAGATAAATAAAGTACAACGACAGATGTGTAATATTTAATGTAGCCGAACCATTTATTACAATGCATTCATGTGATGACTTTCAAAGAGTAAAGCAAGCACTGCTGAATAAAGAATGATTTTATCTTTTACGAAACGTTTTTTTCCATATAGAATGCAGTTGGAGGTCAACCAATCACAGAGCTTGAGGACTAATCACGGGGTTTGTGAAGCAAAGCACATGGTGTAGTCCCAAACGATAGCTGAGGATTCTGGGTAGTGTATTGTCTTCTGCCATCCTAAACTCCGAACAAATATTTCTTTCTCCGAATCGAAGGGGAAAAATATAAAAGCATTGCACACAATTTAAACCAATCAATGTTGTGTAATTAACAAGGATAATCTGGTGTTTTTTAGTTGATGAGTAGTGCAGATATCACTGTACAATCAATCGACAGTAAGGAGAATACTTACTTCCGGGTGTAAAATCCTCCGTTATCCAATGGGAATGGACGCTCACATTGTCTTTAACTGCCATCGACATGGACCGATACGGTGCTTCCATGAGCGTCAAATACCGCTGACGATGGGAATACATTGCAATCAGTTGAAAGCTCTTTGCATCCGTTTATGAAGCTGAATGAGACTCGGCGCGTCACAACTGCACGCCACGGGACCCTGACCAAGCGTCGCTCCTGGACGTTCAGGGAGTGCGTTTCAATGCACATGGAACCACAACTATTGGCTGACTTTCAATATGGACGCCACTTGATTGGCAGCCAAAAAGAGGAAGGTCAGTTGAATACGTTTTGGACACTGTTGACGGTAGCTTAGTTATAAAATAACGATAACCCTGCAGAGTGGGCAGAATGATTAGCTAATTGCTATAGCTACGCCGTGTGAAATTGCACTATTGTCATTTTCAACTTGACACTCAGAACATCAATTTCCGGCAATGGCTCAGTCATTAGGGGCTTGGACTGTGAGCTTTAGGGTCGCCGGTTCAAGTCCCCGAACAGACTTACAGTATGGAGTGTGGACTGCTACTTGGAGAGGTCCCAGTTCACCTCCTGGGCCCTGCCATGGTGCCCTTGAGCAAGGCACCGGACACCCCCCCCCACTCCCATTGCTCCCTGGGCGCTGTGCAATAGCTGCCCACTGCTCCTAGTACTAGGATGGGTTAAAAGCAGAGGCCACATTTCACTGTGTGTGCTGTGTGCTCTGCATGTGTGACCATTACAGAGGGGTTCATCCCTCCCAATTCTTCTTCTTTCAAACGGAGGAAAATCCGCACTTCGTCAGTTGAACGCCGTAGTGGACGCCAAGGTGCGTTAGCTTTAGGTTGGTGCAGAATGCCCCAATTTAGTGCTTCTAACAATTATCTTTGACCAATTGGTTGTATGGAGTGTTTTAACTCCATCTTCTAGTTTCGACTCAGTAGCTCACTAGGAACCGAAAAAAGTACAAGGTAACCTGTACCATGAAGTCTAGACAAGGCAGTAGAATGAGAAGATAACATAATACAGCGAGAGCAATTTTCCATACGTACACACATTCACTGTTTGAATATGGAAAAAGGGCTACAGACATTGTAAGCCTGTTCCATAGACTGTATATATAAAGGCCTGTTCAGATAAAAGTGCTGAGGGATCTTGAGCAGAGGAAGAGGACTTGGCAGAAAACAATGACTTCCCTGTTTATAATTGTTTCCTGGAAACCCCAGTCTGACTGCTGGGTGTCTGCAACACATCCAGGTTAGGTGAATTGAAACGCTAAGTGCCCAAAGAGTTGAGATGTGTGTTGGCTCTGTGACAGATTTGCTTCCTTTCCGGGGCATAGACCAGCTTCTTTACCAAGGCATGCTGGGACAGGCATTGCACAAGAGAGAGATGGATCATTTTCCTTGGGACTTCTTACTTTTCGCAGTCGAGCCAAGTGGTTGATAAAGCTTGTGAAAGTCATAGGAATAAAACCCTGAGTTTCACAAACCCTGCATCCCCCTCTTACAGCTGGCGGCCCTTGAGAATCACAAAATCTACCTTTCAGCAAGTCGCCTAGCTGTGTTTGCTGACAACAAAAAAAAGAGAATGGAAAAGAACGGCTGCTTTGTTTGCACAGTGCTTGACGTTCCGATATAACTGGTGTTTCCTTCACTTCCCTGTGCAGAAGGAGCAGTGCGATGGGGATGTGCCTTTCATTCCTCAAACTGACAGTTCACCATTGATCATTTATCAAGCTGGGTGCTTGCCACAGCTATTGATTGAATGGAGTGGGTGGGTGGGGGTTGGGGGGAGGGAATAAAATAAGACTTGTGGAAGTGAAGTACGCTCCTTAGTGAACACACAAGCAACAGCGCCTGATGAAATTCAACACTTTGTTCTCCACTCAGTGTTGTTGATGAGTGCCTGTATGAGAAGGCAGAGTGTAAATGTACGTGGCAGAAGGGAATTGATTATGTGGGAGTGTGTGTGTGTGTGTGTGTGTGTGTGTGTGTGTGAGTGAGTGAGAGAGAGAGAGTCTGTGAATCTGAAAGCATGCCCACGTTTGTCATCATGACGTCCTGCCTTTTTGCATGTGTGGCTCATTCTGACTTCTTAAACTCCAACAGACTGAAGCCTCTTGTGTTCTGCGTGGCGGCAAAGGTCTGCAGAGGAGCATGCTGGGATATTGTGCCCGGCTTAAGTGTTCCAGAATCGAATCACTCTAATGTGTGTTGCAGCTCTAAATCTCCCTCACTGGGCTGCACTGCAACGCTTCAGAAAAAAGGGGGAAGATTTTCACGACTCCTTCCATATTGTAATTATTCCAACTGGATATGAGCTATTGCACTTATTGGCTGGGGCAAGACACCGGCTGTTCCGCCTCTGATTGGCTGCCTGGACACCTCTGAGCCTCCTCCCATTGGCTGCCCCGAGGAGAGTGGGAGGAGTGCTCCATCCTCCCCCTGTGGCAGAGCGTGTAAATGTAAAGACTCTTTCTCTGCCTATTATCTGAGTGACTCGGGGTTTTGGTGTCTGCCTCCGAGCGCGTGTGTGTGTGTGTGTGTTGGAGGGAGAAAAGAGATAAAGAGAGAGAGAGTAAGGGAGAGAGAGGCAAGCCGCGTTTCTTCTCCCCGTCTCCCTGCTCCCCGTCTCCCTGCTCCCTGTCACTCCATCCTTCCTCCCCTCTCCTGGACCACCCTACAGCCCTGCTTCCAGCCGGACCGGGACCCCCCCCCCCCCTACCACCCAGACCGCCCCGGGACCCTTTGACTCTCCTCACTTCTCCGTCCCACCAACAAAAAAACCTCTAAGCAGGTAAGACTCTGCTTATTTCCTTTACAAAGTACTTCCCGCTTCTTCTTCTTCTGCTCTTGTTGTTGTTTTCTGTACACTCTCTATCCTCTCCGCTGTTCCTGTACGTTTCAAGTTTTCCCCGCAGCTATGAGAAAGTGGCATAGTTGTAGGAGATGATATCAGCGAGGTCACCATCATTTTCTCCTGATATTCTGCTCTGATATCAACTTCCCCCTCCTTCCTCTCGCTCTACCCCACAATCTTTTGCCATCTCATACCCTCGGGGTTTAACCATGTGCAAATTCAAAGGCAAAGCTAGTGTTTTTGTTATTTCCGTGTCCACCCCGGAGCACAAGAGACGAAGACAACCTGCTGCGTTTTGGTTACGGAAAACGCATCTCTAATTGATTTCTGGAAAAAGTGTTTATGTTAGTTGCTGATGGCTATTTATAGGTGCTGACGCGCCAGGCACACGTGCTTTCCTTAAGCCACTTCCCTAATGTCAGGACAAAACACAGGACTGTCCAGCGGCTGCAGAACGCATGACATTGCACAAAGTGTAATGACTTTAAGAGGCAGCGACTTGCTTGATTGAATCAAGCAATCTCGCCAGCAAGAGAACTCCGATATTAACATGCCCCATAAAGCATTCCTGGCAACAGCAATAGGAGACGAAAAAAACCTGCTTAGTTCTCCATCCGCACATCCTGTACTTTACCAGGAAGTGGAGTGTGTGTGTGTGTGGGTGTGTGTGTGTGTGTGTGTGTGTGTGTGTGTGTGTGTGTGTGTGTGTGTGTGTGTGTGTGTGTGTGTGTGTGTGTGTGTGTGTGTGTGTGTATGTGTGAGGAAGACATAGATACTGCTAAAGTGCTTTAGACATCAATAGTGCCAGCATGGACTTTTTACAGCCACTACATCATATCTGAAAATTGGACCTTACAAGAATGTCAACAACAGAGGAAATGCTGCCCGCGCTGCGGTGATTTGTTTCTTCTGGATTTTCTTTTAGCAAAGTTGGACAACAAATCTGATGTTTTTAATCCTTTAATTCTTAAGTAGCCCCTCAATGCCAAAAGGTAGTTGCAAGCTTGTGAATACTCAATTTAAAAGACACAACCTCATTGCAATCAAGCCACTTAGGTATTCTGCTATACTGAATGAATCTACATGTGTATGTTATCATGCAATAGTATTACTTTTTTTTTGCGTTACTTAAACAACTTAAAAAACTCAAAACTGACCTATTCTATCATATCATTTGACTTTTCCTTTTCTAATGTGACAAGCATCTTGGGAATGAGGGTCTTCCCAATAGGGCTGTCTTCAGGTGGATAGCTTTCAACTGAAATGCTTTTATTGTGAAAAAACAGAAATCCTCCATAAAATTGTACTTCGAACATCACTTTGATTTAGCATAATATGTTGTTTTAGATTATAAATATCCAATCCAACTTTATTTATATAGCACTTTAAAACCTCCAGACCAAAGTGCTGTGCAGAGATGTATTTGTCAGTGAGGAGGATGTGTAAAATTGCATATCTTTTCTTTATGAAAAAACGAGCAGATGTGTGTCTGCCCTATCCCTAAGATGCTCCAGGCCAAATGCTGAAGACAGAAATGCTCATCCTCCACTAATTTCCGTGTACCAGATAAGAAAAGCATGTTGAAAGAAGGTCTTTCATTCTTATTAGTCTCCAGGCTGCATGCAAAGTTATACTGAACACAAACTAAATTGAGTTTTTAAATATGCATCACCAATTAAAGTTACTTGGCAGATAGATTTTAGTGTCTTACGTCAAGCACTCAGCTTTTTTTCTTGAATAAGTTATTTTCATGAATGAACGGATGACGTAGGAACAATGATTTCACAGTTTTTGACTAAAGGTCTTCCCCTCTTACACAAAGAAATACGTTCTTAAAGGACATTTAATGTCACAAACCTTATCCATTTTCAGAAATTGAAAAATATCTTTCAAATCAGATAAAATGACAAAGTCCATGTCAATGAGAGAAGCAAAGAACAATACAGGTAAAAAGGGGCTTGGTTCTTTCTTCCCCATGTGAGCTGCGCAGCCATATTTAATGCACTTACTGCACGTCAACTCTTCCAGTGCAAGCGCTCATAAGAATGCAATGCATAAAACCGCATGTACAATGACATATTTATGAGCCTCGCTGATGTGTTTGAACACTCCTGCTCGTGCACTCCCCTGCCTTCATAAGCCCCTGCTTTAAGCCTGAAGTTGAGCTGTGTTGGGGGGTGCAGACAGTGAGTGTGGCTCACCGTGTCACAGCGCTTTTACACCTCCACGTCACATCATGCCACATGTCAGTTTGGGGGCGAAGGTGTTGTGAAGCTTTGGGAATTGATTTGAGCACAACACAAGAGTGAAGGTGTCGAAGTGGCAGTATGGGAAATGTGAGCGGACAGGCATCACTTTTCTAATGATGTCAGCAAGGACAAATGCTAGCGTGAAAGTAAGGATGGCATACAGGGTTTGGAAAAAACAACTGGTAATGACATTGAAATTGCGGTATGGTTTGCGATAATTGAGGGTTTGACCATTTTGAACAATATTCACATTATGATTAGGAAGTATATTAAAACCATCCATTTGTGATCCTTTTGAGAGGATCCGTACCAATCAATGATTTTTTATCAGGTCTGCAAAGTCAAATGTGTAGGTCGGGACTTCCCCAGCAGCATCACACTACTCAGAATATTTGATAGATTTTGCTCCGATGTGTTTTTACACTAATCCATAGACATGTTTGATTCATTGTGCTGCCCTAATAGCACTCAACTCACTGGTTGATCATAGTTATTCATCCTCAGTCATTATGCATGAAAACTAGGGCTGCACGATGTTGTGACGATAATCGCGTTATGCGCATGACTTCGCAAGATGTGCAATTTTTTTTTCTTTATTATTATTATTATTATTATTATTTTGCTGCTTGCTACAAAAGGAAAACGTGCGCGTGTCATGTCAGGGGTGCTTGAGTGAGTGACATGCAGGCTCTGCATGCACAGCAAACCACCAATCACAACCATTCTTGATCAGATCACAGCAGGATAACCGAGCTAGCTCAGCTAGTTGCTCTGATAACTTCAGATCCAGAAAATCCTTCATCCGGTTCAATATTGTTAAAAAAATACCAATTGTATAGCATCAAAGTTCAAGAAAGGGTGGTTTGCGGACAAAAAAAACAGTCTTTTCTTCAATTCCTGTATTTTTTTCATATCGCAATATATATCGCAGGGGAAGAAAATATCGCAATGTCAGTGTTTTCCAATATTGTGCAGCCCTATCCTCTAAGTGCCTTCCTAAATAGTGTATTTTCAATGTGTTCCTGTCATTTGGAACAAGCGCACTACACAAAGAGGGATCCATGTATCCTTATATTCAGTAAGCCTTGCTTCCTTCCATGTAAAGCCAATGCTCTGCAAGCAGCTGGCCCTTTGTGCCTTGGCCCTTCGAGCCGTTCCGGATCTCCCGCTGGCCTGGCTCATGGGCACAGAGTGTGCCGGGGGTTGCTGGTAGGCTCTGGCTCAATGTGAGAAAGGCCACTGAGACTGACTGGCTGCCGTCTTGGTAGCTGTGACAGAATGATGGAGGGCGGATGGACGCAGACAAAAAAGGGGCTGCACAGGAATGACTATGTTTGTCTGCTTGGTGCTGACTCCTCAGCTCATATCATGGACCAACCTTTTGACATATAGAAATGACAGGGAATGACTTCGAAGGGCAAAATCAAGTTTATGGCTGAAAACAAAATACAAATGTTTTAACTGACGTGTTACGCTTAGTGTACACCTACATTGTTGATCAATACCCTAAGATAGCAAAATGTGTCCAAACAAAACATAAATGAAACACTACAGCCTGACGTGAACACACAATCTCTTATTATCTATATGACAACGCTCTGTATGGTGGTAGGAAGACCATTTATAGCATGCAAGTTATATGTTAAAGGCTGATTCTTTTGAATATAACAAATAGATGTATTAGCTTTTTCTCTTTGACTGTAAGAACATTTAAATGTAGAACACAGATTAAGAAAAGCAAAATCATGGCTTTGTTTGCCATGATTCCACACTACACTGACTTGATCTTTTTTATGTAATTGTCTTTATTGTTCTTTCTTGCTGGATATTGTTGTTGATCATTAAGATGTATTTAACATCTAGTATATTAAGTACATTTTAAACAACATACTGTATCTAAGAGTTATTGTCAAATAGTTATTTCAACTGGCAGATGCTGTAGCTGCCTTCCATCTCTTTGTTTCCCTTTCCTTAGCTCTTTTGGTGTCAAAGCTATCACATGAAGCGGCACAAACTTCACAGTTTGAACAAATGTCTGTGCTTTCAGAAACCTATTGGGAGACACACTTCTGACTTTGCACTAAGGCAATATTTAGACCGTCTTTATCACATCTAGCTTAAGTGTTTTAGACACGTTGCTTGAGCATGCATTTACAGATTGCTGCAGCCATTGGAAGATCCTGTAAATGAATGTGTCACTCTGGTTTCTACATTATACATCTGACATGTGAAATGTGATTCCATGATTAACAACAGCACAGCACAACATGTAAGGGCTTTTAATTGAGTGTAACAGGAATTCAATTACAAAGCTTCACAACCTGTAGTTAAGGCTAGATTAAGACCTCCATGGAACATTTCAATGTGTAAGGTCAAAGGCTCCCCCTCCCCTCCACCTTCAACAACCACACCATCATAATCTTAAAGAGGCCTTATTATGCTTTTGGGGGTTTTCCCTTTCATGAGGTGTTCTATAGGTTTGTGTGCATGTGAATGGTCTGCGAAGGCTGCCCCTGTGACATGTCTCCATGCTGTCATGTTGAAAAAGCTCTTTTCTCATACTGCCTGTGCTGCAGCACCTCTTTTCCCCCTCTGTCTGAAACCAGAGCCCAGTCTGCTCTGATTGGTTAGCTGGCCGACTTTGTTGTGATTGGTCAACTGCTTCAATATGTCCTGCCCCATAGCAAATGACTACAATGTGTTGGGGGATTAGCCAATAAAATAAGTAAGTCCAATGGACTTGAAAGGGAAAACCCCAAAAAGCATAATAGGGCCGCTTTCACAATAACAAAACATACTTTACAAAAACGCGAAGAAATTGTATGATATTTGTCTGTCATACTAAATATAATCTTTAGACATAAATAAGGTGAACATAAAATCAGTTGAAACATAAATTAATCTCCATATACCCGTAAACTTCTATGTTTAGTCCCCTACTTTACAGCAGAAATACAGACGTTTACAAACTGCTATAAAAAAAGATCTCGATTGCTTTTCCCCGTTATGCCAACTGTAAGGGAATATATTTTCAGTCTTGCTCTAAATCACCCATTTTAATCACTTTAAGGCTTAAAGTTATGCATAATTAGGAGTGTGGCCACTTTGAGTGACAGCGTGATACAGTCACAGGCTGCTAGCCGAAGCTGTCTGCTCTGCTGTCCGTCACCCTGGCCGGCCTCAATTTAATCTACCCATTTGCCAATTTTGAGATTAGCCCGAAGTTAGCCAAAATAGTGACAGTCAGAGCATCTGAAAAATATTTGTTTCACAACGGCTCTTGAGAAACGTATGGGTGAGGTTAGGAGAACACGTCCAATCTTTTGTACCGTCAACACTAGAAATCAATCCCAGGGTCAACACACAGCTGGCACTCCTGCTGTTTTCTACCACGTTTTTGATTGGTTAGCAGCTCTACTGTCACTGAGCTAGGCTGTAAACCTAAAACACAATCAATCTTCTGTCATAATGCATAACACAATGCATTGGGTGGTGGCTGTAAGCCATTGCCAAAGTCTGAAATTAAACATGGCAGCTTTTAAAAGTTGAAGCTATTGGGGAGAATTATGATCGGAGGGCCTTTTTGTCTCTGCGCAGAGCCACCGGCTGATGTAATTTAAGCCGGTGAAAGGTTGCGGGATCAATCAGAGAGGATGAAGAGTCGGGAGAGGAAAAATGGAAGAGGGTGTGGGGGTTGAGGAGGGAAAGGTGGAGCAGGAGCGGGGCTTTAGTCTTCCCTGCTGCTTTCCTAGCATCTCTCTGGGAGGGGAAGTATGGTCATAAATAGGCAGCCCCCTGTGCTACGGCTATTTGTACCCCCGCTAATGCAGGGGGGTTTGAAGAATCGGCTCGAGTGGTGAAGTGACGAGAAAATGTTATTGTTGGCTTGCAGTTAAGAGAGCTGTAGTGATCAAAGAAGTATCCATGGAGATGAGTTGTAGCAAAATTAGCCTTGTGTTCTTTCCTTATTGAATTTGACCTCGAGCGGGGTCGATTATGATTTAATCTGACATGTGTTGAAGCCTTTGTGTAGGATCAACTTCCACACAGTAGATTAAGATGTTTTAAGGTTGTGTCTGAGGTCACAAGTTCAACTGCAGGGCAATGTTTCTGCCTTCATTATCTTTCCTATTAGGGAACACAGTCATCTTTGTGCGGCGTATTTTATTCCTGGTTACAACAACAGGAAAGGTGTGACGGTTTCCCATGAATTCTGTGAAAACAGCATGATGGTAAAAACATGCGCTCACGGAAACCAATGGAGTAGAATTTAATTGAGTTTTCTCACAAGAGAAAATGAAATGAAGAATGCGTTGGAAGAATCAGGCGGTAGTTTGACATTTGATAAGCGGAAAGAAAAAGAGAGCTCAGATAATGGTCATGCCGATATGGAATTTTAGGCTTTACTTCGGAAGATACAGTATGGGTTTCATTTCAACCAAGGCCATGAATTATTCTACCAATAGTTTAATCTTTCCATGACCAAATATACCTAAATAAAAGCAATTTTTCATATTTTCTAATAACCAAAGATCTTTGATTGTAACTTGAAACCTTTTGATGTAAAATATAATGCATTCAGCCTAATCTGTTTGACAGTAATCCAGCTAGTGATTGAGAAGCATGCACATAATTGTTGTGTCTGTAACATGTAAGGTAATTAATTATTCAAAGGCCTGCGTAGGACTGTTTTTTAATTCCTGCACCCACCTGCGCACCCATCACTTGAGCCCACCCCCGCCCATCCCTGCAGAGATCCAACCTGTCTGCAACACTGTTTGGCAAATTTGTCTGCTGCAGGCAACATAAGACAAGAGACCCCGACAGATTGTGGATGTTTGTACTCTTCATACCTCCTGCTTATTTATATACTATGCGTGTGTTTCACCATGTGTTAAGAATGCTTGATTTTGACTAAAAATATATAATCTCAATCTTATTAAATCAGATCATAATGATTGAGAACAATTATTAAATGAATTTGGATGCATTTAAAAATAAATGTTGTATTCTTTATAATAAGCTGGTCACTGCAGACTTAGGAGGCATGATCAATGTGCACTTCTAAATAACTTAAACAGAATCCCATTGCATTGCATATGCAGTCTTATGCAAATCAACCAAAAGTTAAAGCTCACCTTATATACAAAATTCCCTTTTGATGTGTTTTACTTTAATATGTGCCCCCGGTGTAAAAACAGGGGTACAATGGAGCTGATCCAGATTTGCTGCGGTCATGACGACATTACTAAAATGTGGGCTGGCTTTACATTGAACTCCTGGCAACGTTCCGCCCACGTCCCAACCTGTCGTCCCCTATAGAAACGTTGCAGTATCAGAAACAATGTGCGACCTGTTTTGGAAGTAATATGGTCTGTGTTTACATTAGCAAGCATCGCTAACACTCAGAGCTAACGCTGTACTGGAGAGAATATGTGTAAAGAAGCCGGATATAAAACGCAGGGTTGCCAACTCTCACGCATCTGGTGTGTGACACACGCTTTCACTCACGCTCTCACGCTGCCCAAACTATTCTCACGCCAAAAACAAGATGAACCGGCGATCGTTTTTGGTTGGTTATTTACAATGTTGAGTTGACAGCTGCTCAAGCTGTCGATCCGCTCCCTCCCCGCCCCCCACCACTCTTAACAACGTTAACAGACAGCAGAGCAGTGGGAGCCGGTTGGTCAATCCCCGACCGTATTGCGCATGCGCAGATCTAAGATCCAGTAGAAATGATAAAAAGTAAAAGTCTGCTGCTTATTGTTCTACTGGGCCAAAATAGAGTCAAAGAGTATATGAGAGTGAGAGTGTGTTAATCAATATATTTGGCAGTTTGGAGTAAGTCTGTAGATTTGTGTCTGTGTGTTTCATGTATAGGCCTCTTACGATAATTAATTTTGTTGGATACATTTTCTCGGAAATTATTGCGATAAACGATAATATTGTCGGCACCGTTGTATGACCATTTTAGACCACTGACAAAATGATAATATATAATAATAATTCAAGTACATCCTTTCAAACTGCTAGTCACATCCTCATGTAAATGTAAATGTATCGAGGTCAGAAAAGTTATCGAGTTCATTTTTATTTATCGTACGATAAGTCAATTAATTGCTTATCGCGACAGGCACACAATAAAACAGTGGAAACAAACATGTGTTTGACTTTCATTAGTGAATGAAACTTTGTGCCCTTTATAGTCTGTGTCCAATATTGTGTATTTGTATATATTGTATATATATCCTATGTATATGCTAAGGTCCCGCTACTGACACGATAGCAGTCATTTAGTGTGCATATGTGTAATTAAACCCATGATATCAAAATCTCACACCAGCCAGGTACCCAAAGTTGGCAACCCTGCAAAACGTTACTCAACTTGTGGTGAACCCACGAGAGAGAGGCGTTTGAGCTCCATACTGTTTCAGAATGAATGCTTGATGTGGTTTTGAACATGATATGGCGTTTAATCACGGCAGCGTTTAGCTGAGTTTCTGCCGGTAGACACCCTTCTCTTCACAGAGCTCACTGCTTGCATGCAGAAAGGGGCGTGGACAGAAGCAGCTCAGTTACATTTAACCTGTTGAACCCCTTCCCCCCCCCCCCCCCCCCGCCCCCGGGCGGAAAAATGCATCATCTGCAGGAAACAGCGTCTGAGGGCTTCTTAATAAACTATGAATGTTTCACATCCATGTAACGCAGTGTTTCTCAAACTTTTTCATACCAAGGACCACTTAACCAATAAAAAAACACTCGCGGACCACCTAACTCCACAAATATAAAAAAAACACATAGTTTTTCTAGAACAGATTATAAATCACCTGCAGATGGTACAAACAAATGGCAACATGTGTGATGAAGGTGTTGCGCTGGGCTATATCATGCAATCGAAAGTGAAACTTAACCTCGCTCCATTGCGGAGATATTCCCGCGAGAGTGCGGAAAACTGAAATTTATTTATTTATTTAAAATGTGACATTTTACCAATATACTCACGGACCACTAGGGGGCGCTCACGGACCACCGGTGGTCCGCGGACCACACTTTGAGAAGCACTGATTGTAACGGGAAGAAACTCAGCTAACTGATATGAACAATTTTTAGCAAAAAAAAACACAAGACTAACGCTGAGCCTCTGAATCTGCCTCGAGCAAAAAAATCTTAATGCCGTTATTACAGAACTCTAGCTATACCGATCGATATACTTATTGGATCTGCACAAACAACCGTAGCTAACATCCTGAGATTCCACAGATTATAGAAATATAAGGATCATCACTGAGCGACCAGAACTCGTGACAGGGGAAGCAAATACAGACAACACACGAGTAGCTTTAGGTAGCAAAACACGGAGATATGCTCACTTTAGCTGTTATTCTGATCAAAAGTTTTGTTCAATGGCATTAAAACGAGAAAAAACGTGGCTGAAGGTTAATCCATAGGTTAATCCAATGTGTCTGTCACAAACATTATTGATAATCCACAATTCAATTGTATGCAAAATCGGAGAATACAAATTAGCTGCTAATGGTAGCCACCAGAGGTTAGCGCAGCTTCCGGTTTTTCTACGCGTCACTCCTTATTTGGTAACCTGTGTGTGTATGTGGAACTTTCCCTCAATTCCATTGGCTCTGACGGTTAAAAAGAGATGTCAATCATCAAAATCGACCAAAGGGGGCCAGAGATAGGTCAAATCCACCCAAATGTCCCCAGAAGTGTTTTTTTGTGTTGCTAAACCTCCCTAAAAAGATCACATTTAACTTGTTTTGCATTAATCTTGATACAGGGTACTTATTATATGTTGTACTTTGGATTCCTAAAGCTTTTAGTCTACTAACCCATCATCCAAGGGTAGTTTTCACTATAAGTAAAACATAATTTTTGGACGGACACTATAATTTACAGTTTTTTACTATGTTCAATCTGATTTTCTTTAAAATAAAAAACATCTATATTGATTCTGACTTTTCTACATCCAACTCACAGGTTTATCATTACTTTGAGAACAAAGATTATTAATTTAACCCTTTTAGAAGGGAAGATATGGTCCTATGTTCTGGGAATGTCATTTTCGAGCCTGAGACCTGAAAAACAGGCTCGGGGTTAACAGGTTTTAAAGGGCCAGACCCAGAATCAGCACTTTTGTAACAGGGCTGATATAGAGGGGTATGTGGCATGCTACAATGGGTGATCTGTTTGGTATTATGAGCAAAACACTTCAAAGACATGTTTTGTATAGCATAATAGGTGAGCTGGTAAGGCAAGGCAAGTTTATTTATATAGCACCTTTCAACACAAGGCAATTCAAGGTGCTTTACAAAAATGAAAGACATTCATACAAAGGCATTTAAAAGCAGTCATTAAAAAGAAAAGATAATAAGTCAAATAAAGTCAAAATAAGCGCTCTGAGTATCAGAAAGTGTATTTTTCTTGTAGCTTTCTCATCTTGTGTTGTCACAAGTCTATTAGCTTTATGGAAATGTTCCCAACCATAGCATCCGAAAGCTTTACTGGATTTATACAACACAATATGATAGTAAAATAATAATGTTGGAGAGTGCGTATGTGGCGTTTGATGATCCTTTTTGACAGTTGGCAACAAGGCTAATGGTCAGAACTAGTTAAAAAAATGCCATCTTTATGGGAAAATCAAGTGTGTATAGCCGTTTTGAATGACCAGCCGTCATAATGAGAGTTGAAACATGATATTGCTTAAGTATGGTAACTGTGCAGATTTGCAACGGTTCTCCTAGAAGGTATTTGTGAATCTTGGATTATCATGTTTGGGAAGTGGCAGTGGCAGCCCCCCCACATTAGTAAGGTGTGGGGGGGGGAGTGCTTTTGCGTAGAGATTTGACTATATAAGTGGAACAGCCAAGCTAGCATCTGTGTTGGTGTTCAAGCACAGCTTTGTGCTACATGCTAACATGGTCACAATGACAATGCTAACAGCTGATTAGCTTAGCAGTATTCAGTGACGTGTAGGCCTACCATGTGATATTGCAGTCATGACTGCTGTATTTAAGTACTACACATTGTCGATAAAAAGCGGGAGCTATATTGCATTTATGTCCGTTAACAATTATCAATTCCTATCAAAAAGATCCCGAATACAATCAGCAAGGATTCGTCTCACAAGCTGCATGGCACTGTTTTATACTGCACTGTGTTGATCCCACAGATCAGCAGTAAGTCTTTCCAGCACAGGGTAGAGAAGTGGTTTTAATAATAGACTGGTTGACTTTCCATTGAATTTGTTTCCCCTATGTTTACCAGTTTAATGTGTTAGCATGTGCACATTTACCAACATTCCTGGAACTGTATCCAAGTATTTTTTCCGATATGGAGAAATTCAACTATCACAGTATCTTTGATCAGTTTCGTCAATATCAGTACGAAAAGTTTAACCATTGTGCTTTAACATAATATTCACACAATGAGATTATGATAAATAATCATCAGCAATATGGATATAATGACTCATTGGTAATATACATAAATTGAAGAGCTGGAACAGTAACTTAAACAAATACAAATTGCATCATTTTACGATAATACAAAATTATGAACAAGCAGAAGTCAAACATAGAATATTATGCTGCAATATATGATCAATAAATTGCCCGGCCATACCTGCAACAGCACTCCATTTTTTAAATATCTCCTGATTTAAAAAAGTAATGTTCTTCATATACATGTATGCTCATGAATGCCTCATTTAGACTTTTTTTTTTACAGCACTGAAGCACATTTTTGAATGATGCTGGCAAAAAACTATTGGCGTGGAGCACGCTATGGTACACCAAGGCAGTGAGGCAGAACACAAATCAAAATCAGTGACGGTTCACCAATGCACCAATGCAGCTGCTGCTGTCTGTAGGCATTCACACATAGTGCAGTGGGTCACAACAACACGATAAATGCACAGCAGACTGGATTTCACCAAAACAATGTAGATTACACCATAATTCACAGCCAATGTGGAATCCATTTATCGTCCTACTATGATGTAGTTATACAGAATATGATGATTCACATTGAATACAAGCCAGGAGAAAATTCACTGTGTCCTCTTTAAAGAAAAAAGAAAACAGACGTGTCTGCAGCTTACAGTGGAAATGCACGTCTGGTGATGTCAGGAGAAAGTGTAACAGATATTCTAAAGCTCATCTCTTAGCCCGGGTTCTTGGCACTCGCCGCTGCCTCTCAGCGTTTTTGCTTGATTAAAAAGCGCCAGGAGTTTGTAAGCGTGGTAGGTACGAGCGCACACCCTGACAGCTTAACATACTGATTATTCAAGCCTCTTAGGCTAAGCCACGGCACTCGAGTGATGAACGTCAACTCCCCTCTTTCCCTCACACAGTCTCCATTTCTGCCTCTTTTTATTTCCTCTTTGAAAGAGTGGAAAGCCAGTGACAGCTTGCGGAAGGCAAACCTGTTGTCTGGGAAGCAGAGGGGATCAGTGACACAGTGATTCATACACTACCGAGGCTTTATTTAGACATAATCCAGCCAGTGTAGGGTCCTCGCTCGACACTTCTTGTGTGGCTAGCAGTAGCCAGGCTGTGTATTGTTCTGCAGCACAGCAGGGAAAGTCTCTACGGCTTAGTTCAATAAACGAGTGGATGTCTGACATACTGCTATGTCCTCAGAGGTCAACATGTAACACATACACAACCAGGTGTGGTGCAAACGGGGCGTAAAGTCATGATCTGTTATTGCTAGTGCTGTCAATCGATTCAAGAATGTAAGCGTGTTTATCACAATAATAATCTGTGATTGATCAAGTTTAAAATACTAGTATTTTGGGGGGAGATACAAGCAATACACATGTGGTGTTCTAATAAAGAAAGGATGACACAGTGGCAAAAGAAAAGTATTTGTTTCACTTTGATATCAAATTATTTCTGTATAATGTGCGCTACACTACTTTTGATGCTTGTATGGTAGTATTTATACTGCGAGGAGTCTCTGTTCATACAGTGGTGACCCTGACCACTAACTATCACCCTGAAACTGGTACAGGATTCACTAGAAGGCCTTTCCTCCATGTTTACCACACCTAAATACTCAGGGGCACCCAGGTATAGGCACCCAGGTATAGGCACCCAGGTATAGGCAACCCATTTGAGCATTTTATTTTATTTTCATCCATCCGAGAGACATCGGTATCTGCAGTGGATTAGCTAAGTGGCATGAAGCCTCCCTTCCACACATGGTCCATGCAGAGCCTACAATGTTTGTTTTTATTTAAGGCCACATCTTTAGTTTGAACATACATAGAAATAAGTAGAAATGTGTGGGCTTATCTGAGTGCTAATGCAATATTACAAACGTAGATACTTATTATAAACTTATCTGAATGAAGCATTTGCTTCACCAGGAAGAAGTTCTGAGACATGCGTTTGCACAGGCTCATGTTGTGACTACTCAAAGTTCGGGTAGATATTCTTCAATGCTTTTAAATGACAGAGGGCCACAAGATTGTTCTGTCACCGTAAATAAATGCATTCAATGAGGGAAACATTTTGGTTCGTGAAACGTTTACACCGCAGTGCAGTTTTGTCATCACAGCAAGTTATTCTACGGTTCTTGATATGGTTTGCTGGGCTCGTCATTAACACTCGCCCGGGGCAGGTGAACTCTGTTTACAGCTCTGGAATGTGTCGTACAGTCGCTCGATCAAGAAAGGGATACAATTAATGTGGTCTTTAACATTTGTCCAAGGTTGAAACATTTGATTTTTCCAGCCCTGGCTAGCAAACGCTTAAGTTGGTGGCATCTGTCTTCTAGAATATGTGTCACAATCCCTCTCCTGTTGATATTTGCACTCTGTCGGCATCATTGTTTCTGCATCACCGTCCCTGCTCATTTACTGCCCTGCAAAGGTTACTCTGTCTATTCAGACCCTCAACAATGTTTGTGCTTCCATGTAAATGTCATTCCAGATATATAGTTACATTTCGGTAATGGTTATAATGAATTGCCACAAGGATATGTTGTTTCTGTTGTGTACTGGGCTGCTGTGCCAGTGTGCTTTTCAGTGTGTGCACTCTCAGCTTGTTGGCAAGGCCGGGGCCACCACTACGGAGCCACACCTGACCGACAGATTGGCCCCAGCTGGAGGCTAATGCAGGGACAGACCTTATGATACTGCTCATATTGTAGATGCATGCGACAGAAGGGTGCATACAATGTCACCTCAACTGCCTTAAATATGTCTTGAGTAGACTCATTAAGACAAACCACTTTAAAAGGATACAACCTATGAGATGCTACACCTTTATTATCAACATGAACAGACCAACACGACGATGCAGTTCATCACTATACTTCCATTCTGTGTAAGGCTCTCAGCCTTAAAGACCATTGGTACCAATAAAGAAATATATCTTTACGAACAGGTGAAGAATATGTAGTAAGCTCTTTTATGTAAAATGAATTCCCTTAAGAGCTGAGCTCTGTTTTTTTCGAAGTAGTAGAACTATTTTAGCCTTGGGTTTGGTAAGCTAAGTATTTAAAGCAGCAGGACGGTGAATATGTGATTCAATCAAAAATGAACTCAAGTCTTAGTTCTTGTTAGCAATGAAAGAGTCACACGTTGGAGTGATGTGGCTCATTGATGTGTTTGTATAGCTTTGGACAAAGTGATAAAGAGAGAGAGAAACTCCCCCTGGAGGGAACACAGGGATTTTAGAATGTGCACCCCATTTACATGCACTACAAACTATAGAAGCCCCAACAAGCATTACAGGGCCTCTTTAAGCATATGTACCACCCCAGCATGCTTTATGATGCTTAAGAAGATTTGACTTAAGACTACAATAATGTGGCGTTTGGGAAGGTTTAACAAAATAAAAAAAAGGTATAGCTTCTATGATGGATTACCTGTTTGGAGTAAATCGTGATACTCAGCAATTGTATACATAGATTTCACAAAGTGGTTTATGTAAGTACATTTGGGTCCTGCAAGAAATTGCAACATATCAAATTGCAAACACAATTACAAAGGCTGATGGTAGAATACAAATCATATTTGTTTCAATAACATAAGACATGGGGAATATTGTCATCTATGCAATCACATTTCTGGGGTCTAATGTAAGATATAGATTTGCCGTTTGTATGTTAGGCTGAGGTTTCGTCATATGGGCAACACGTCTGTGAACTCCGAAGCATCTATTCTTATATTTCTCCATCTCTATCACCTGTTTCTTCTATTGAATTTCATCCTCGTATCTTAGAGGAGAAAGAATGCAGTGGCTTTCCGTTTCCCTGACACAGTTTCCCTGAACGCTGTCTTCATCTTTTTATTTTTACACTTTTTATTGTGCAGCTCGCAAAGCAGGACAGACTGCTAAGTCAGCAAGAACTCAGTGGCGTGTGCTTAAGCAGAAGTAGAGAAGGAGGGGAGCTTCAGGAGCTTGAGAAAACACTTCCCCGGGTTGCTGCCGCTGGCGTGTGCTCAGCGAGAGTCTTGGGGAGTGTGTTTGACGGAGGGGTCGGCAGTACTGAAGTGGGGCAGGCTGTGCTAAGCTTTCCCACCTCCTCTTATGAACAACCGAATTCATTCATCACAACAAATGTGAAGAGCGCCCTCAGGGGACATATTTACACATTCCATCACGTACTACCAGGAGAATCATTTTGGATCAATCTAAATAATGCTGAAAGTGTGCATTAACTTATGTTTAACTAACTGTCAGTTGGTGCCTCGTTTCTCAGCGTCTTTCTTTGCTTTCCACATTAGCGAATAGGAAATGCTCCTAACCCTCCCCTCTTCCTCTATTATTCATTTAATGCAATACTGAAACTGTGTCAGTGCGACGGCTCAGATGTTGTACCAGACCTGGAGTGCAACAGTGGCTCTGTGTCTCTTCTGGCTTGTAGTCTTTGCTTTCTTGTTTGCACTTTATCGTGTCGTCTTATCTCCCCTGTTTTGTGTATTATCACCTGATGACATCAGAGACACACACCATCTGTATAATAGTAATAATGCACATGTTAAATGTAACTTATGTGTATTGTTCATGTGGCACCAAGTGGAGCACAAAAAAGTGGCTTATTCACTTGTTATAAGAACGCCAGATTGCTTTCTGTTTGCCTTAGAGCTGAGTACATGCAAACCATTTAGCGTCACGAGAAATATTCATAAATATGATAGTTATTCATAATAAAATGCAGCTCAGGGGTTATCACAGTCCACAGCCAACACAAGCATGTGCCATCCGACCTCTGCAGCTCATCCAGAATGCAGTGGCTCGTCTGGTCTTCAACCTTCCTAAATGTTCCCACACCACTCCGCTCCTCCGCTCCCTTCACTGGCTTCCGGTAACTGCTAGAATCCACTTCAAGACACTGGTACTTGCTTACCGTGCTGCGAATGGATCTGGCCCTTCGTACATCCAGGACATGGTTAAACCGTACACCCCAGCACGTGCACTACGCTCTGCATCAGCCAAACGACTCGTTGCACCCTCACTGCGAGGGGGACCCAAGTTCCCATCAGCAAAAACACGTGGGTTTGCTGTCCTGGCTCCTAAATGGTGGAATGAGCTCCCCATTGACATCAGGACAGCAGATAGCTTACACACCTTCCGGCGCAAACTGAAAACTCATCTCTTTCGACTCCACTTCGAGCGATAGAATTACTAACAAAGCACTTAACAAAGCACTTATACTAATAAAGGACTGGATTACCTAAAGCCAGTTGAGTAGCACTTGAAATATTTGGCTCTATGAAACCTGATGTACTTATATGATTCTGTTTTCTTCAAGGTTGTGTCTTCCTGGTCGAATGTACTTATTGTAAGTCGCTTTGGATAAAAGCGTCAGCTAAATGCAATGTAATGTAATGTAACACTGTGTGTATATATACAAAGTATGTATACATGTAGAATGTATTAGTGACATGTCTATACTTGTGAAAGTGAAGCCACCACAGAGCTGTCATCTTGAGATGTTGACGTCATGTGCAGCCTGAGTCTGCGCAGTGATCGGGGGCTGAAGCTGTTGTATTGCGACACACACACACACACACACACACACACACACACACACACACACACACACACACACACACACACACACACACACACACACACACACACACACACACACACACACACACACACAACACACACACACACACACACACACACACACACACACACACACACACACACACACACACACACACACACACACACACACACACACACACACACACACACACACACACACACACACACACACACACACACACACACACACACACACACACACACACACACACACACACACACACACACACACACACCACACACACACACACACACACACACACACACACACACCACACACACCACACACACACACACACACACACACACACACACACACACACACACACAAGCCCAGGAGGTCCAAAGCCCAGCTAGCTTCAACATGATGCATTTCACCATAATATTGCTATTAATACATTTATGATCAAAGTTCTATAACAAAGACTTGGGACAGTTATGGAAAATTGTACATCTCTTGTACAGATGTTGAACTTCCAGCTCCAAGACTTCTTCACTCTGAGCAGCTGTCAAGCATGATGCCTAATGCCCTTTAAAAAGCACACATTTACAAATCAAATTCAAACTTATGAAAAAAATGTAAACACACTTTACATCAGCATGATAAGACTGATCTTAAATGACAGAAACCTTTTTAGTTACTTTCACCAAAATCACCGCCAAAGAATGGCTAGGTATTTGAAATGCTAAAATGTAGTTTAGTGCAGCTCATTATACATCCAGCGAAGAGCAATGTTGTATAGCTTAACAACTGTGTAGGCCCTTAAGGCTACTAAGTAAGGGATAATGTGCAGCGACGCGGTCATTATGGGGAAAAGAACACTGACAGGCTGATCAGGAGCCCGACGCGAAGCGGAGGGATCTAGATCGACATGAAGGTTATTACTTATTACATGGCCACATTCTCAACAAAGTAACGACATGACTCCTAATATTAATTGAACTGCTTTTATGGATTTAGAAAATTATTTGTATTGATTTAAAAAATAGTTGTATGTATTGATTTAAATTGACATGCATCCGCTAAGAAAAATATTCCGTTGTTACTGTTTGAACGGGTTTTAACTAATGTAGCAACGGCAGGAACTGCTTCAATAGCGTTTTTGAGGAGCTTTTTGATTACAGATTTGAAAACATCGCTGCTTGCTTTAAAAGTAGCACAATTCATTATGTCAAACCTTGGGAAGTATCTAGATATCCCTGCGCTAATGCCAAAGGAACTGCCAACTAGTGCTGGGGGGAAACGATTATTTTGAAAACGATTAATCGGGCGATTATTTGATCGATTAGTCGAACGATTATTTTTCTGTTGTTCAATTCATAAAAAACGTAATGTAAAAAAAACGTAATGTAAACATTTTTTTTTTCACGATACTGTGTCTCAGGGGATCTTAATATTTAAGAACCTATTAATGTGTTATACCAGATTAACGGAAATAATCTCAGCTAACTGACGATACAAACCATGTTTACCAAAACAAAACACAAGTCTCATAAGAAGCATCTAAATGACCCCTGAGCGAAAAATGCTAACGGACATTGGCACAGATCTCAAGATAAAAGTACCCTTATTACTTATCATACAAGATATCCGATTAAAGCTGAGACTCCACAGATTATGTAGGTACATAGTATCATCACTGAGTGATCCGGACTCGCGACAGGGGAAGCAAATACAGTCATCACAACACGTACCTTCACAGAGCTTCTAGGGAGATCGTCTCACCGCCGTAGCTGTCAATCTGATCAAAATACGTGTTCAATGGCATTCAAATGAGAAAAAACGCGGCTGAATCGGTTAATCCATAGGTTTTTAACGTCTATGTATAAAACAATTATTGAATTTATAATCCATAATTCCATTTTAAATCGGAGAGCAAATGCTAGCTGCTAATGGTTGCCACCACAGCTAGCTGCTGCTTCCGGTCAAGCAGCAGTCTCAGTGAGATATAAATATATAAATATCTTTGCGTTTTGGACTAACTTTAAAATATTCCCATGCTTTTGAAGACCTGGGGCGAGATGTTTTCGTTTGAGGGCTTCGTGCGCAATCCTGTGAGGAGGAGTTGGTAGCCGTTTCAGTCTCCATTGTGTTAGAAGTGCGATTGCGAACTGCTTGTTGCTTTGGGTGACCCACGTGTGTGTGGCGTCATACAGTCTATGGTGGCGACTCGTCGACGCGGAAATATGTCGTCGACGATATTTTGAAGTCGACGCGTCGCTACAGCACTACTGCCAACTGAATATGTGTCGCCGTTTGATGTCTATGTCTGGACCGCTGCGTAAAAAGGAGGGTTTCTGCCCCGTTACTTCTCCGCTGTTTTCTTGTCGCTCTTGTCTTGTCAGTTAGAAAAGCAAACTGCATGCAGTTTGCTTTTCGGCCAAAACTGTACACAGTTCAATCGAACGGACTTGTTTGTGCAGATGTGAGCGTCCTTAACAACGGTCAATAAGTGCTTGACAGCGGTCTGTCTGTTCTGGATTAACAACATGTCACGTGTTCTGAATTGACCAATCAGAATCGAGTATTCAACTAAGCCATGTAATAACAACTTTTATAAAACGGACAAGTCAAATCAAGCAATCTGATTGGTTATTAGCCGTGATATACTGAGCGTATACCACGGGTAGAATTGTAAATTACTTTTCACAACAAATCAGTATCCCTCCGCGTCTGAGAAAAACAGTATACCGTTGGGCTGAAAAGCAAACGTTTGCTTTTCATACTGGAACAAGAAAGCAGCGGAGAAGTAACGGGGCAGAAACCCTCCTTTTTACGCAGCGGTCCAGACATACACATCAAACGGCAAAACATATTCAGTGTGCAGTTCCTTTGGCATCAGGGCAGGGATATCTAGATACTTT
Source organism: Gymnodraco acuticeps (assembly GCF_902827175.1). Lineage (NCBI taxonomy): Eukaryota > Metazoa > Chordata > Actinopteri > Perciformes > Bathydraconidae > Gymnodraco > Gymnodraco acuticeps. Next base: position 5,024,079 of record NW_022990274.1, on the reverse strand, counting down.
AGAGTGCCTATCTCCAGGAAAAAAAAGCACCTAAACGATTTCATGCAGAGCTACGTGAAGAGCAGGTATAGACCAACTGGAAAATTACCACCATTCAATCAATCAATCAATCAATGTTTATTTATATAGCCCAATATCACAAATGTTACATTTGTCTCAGTGGACTTTACAGTTTGTACAAAATATCAGTATGACAATACGACACCCTCTGTCCTTAGACCCTCACATCGTACAAGGAAAAACTTCCGGAGAAAACCCACAGTTTAAAGGGAAAAATGGGAGAAACCTCAGGGAGAGCAACAGAGGAGGGATCCCTCTCCCAGGACGGACAGACGTGCAATAGATGCCGTGTGTAAATTGAAAAGATAATACATTTGCAACATAGGTAGTCCAAATGTTTGGAAATGCATGTGTGTATAATAGGAAGATGAATCCACGAGGATATCCATCCAGGACCTATGATCCAGGTCCACATCCACGACTCAAGATCCAGGGCTCGCGATCCAGGACAGAGGAGCGCAGGATCATCCATGACTCCGGATCCCGGCGTATATAGACACCAAAAAGAAAGACATTTGGGGAAGCTGGGTTAATCGGAACATGAGAGTACACAGGTATAGACAGAGAGAAGGAAGAAGTAAGATGTCCCCCGACAAACTAAGCCTATATCAGCAAAACTAGGGGCTGGATCTAATCAGCCCTAACTATAAGCTTTATCAAAAAGGAAGGTCTTAAGCGCACTCTTAAAAACGGATAGGGTGTCTGCCGCCCGAACACAAACTGGAAGCTGATTCCACAAATGTGGAGCTTGATAAGAAAAGGCTCTGGCTCCCATTGTACTTTTAGAGACTCTAGGAACAACCAACAACCCTGCATTCTTGGAACGCAATGCCCTAGTAGGACAGTAGGGTATAATGAGTTCTTTAAGGTAAGATGGCGCCTGCCCATTAAGGGCTTTGTAGGCGAGAAGAATAATTTTAAATTCTATCCTGTGTTCTATAGGGAGCCAGTGTAAGGCAGCCAGAACAGGAGTAATGTGGTCCCTTTTCCTAACTCTGGTTAGTACACGAGCCGCAGCATTTTGAATCAGCTGAAGCGACTTGACTGACTTCTTGGTACACCCTGATAATAAAGAGTTACAATAATCCAGCCTTGAAGTAACAAATGCATGGACTAGTTTCTCTGCATCGTTTTGAGGCAAGATATGCCTGATTTTTGCAATGTTACGTAGATGGAAGTAGGCGGTCCTTGAAATTGATTTTATGTGGGCGTTAAAGGATAAATCCTGATCAAATATAACACCAAGATTCCTTACAGTCTCACTGGAGGCCAAATTAATGCCATCCATAGTTAGTATATCCTTAGATAATTTGTTTCGTAGATTCTTCGGGCCAAGTACAATAACTTCAGTTTTGGTCGTGTTTAACATCAAAAAGTTTAAGGTCATCCACGTTTTTAAGTCCTTAAGGCAGTCTTGAATTTTATTTAGATGATTAATTTCATCAGGCTTGATTGATAAATATAGTTGAGTATCATCCGCATAACAATGAAAGTTTACAGAATGATTCCTTATAATATTGCCTAACGGAAGCATATATAATGTGAACAAAATAGGTCCGAGCACTGAGCCCTGTGGCACTCCATGGCTAACTTTGGTTTGCGTGGAAGATTCATCATTGACACGTACAAACTGAGAGCGTTCAGATAGATAGGACCTAAACCAGTCTAAAGCAGTTCCCTGTATGCCAACTAAGTGCTCTAGTCTTTGCAATAAGATATCATGGTCGATAGTATCAAATGCAGCACTGAGATCGAGCAAAACAAGAATAGAGACACGTCCCTTGTCAGAGGCTATTAGAATGTCATTTGTGACTTTAACCAGAGCTGTCTCTGTGCTATGATGTGTTCTAAAGCCAGACTGAAAAGCTTCAAATAAATCATTGTTTTTTAAGTAATCACACAACTGTTTTGCGACCGCTTTCTCAAGAATTTTTGAGAGGAACGGAAGATTAGAAATAGGTCTATAGTTGGCTAAAACCTCTGGATCGAGGTTGTGCTTTTTAAGAAGCGGTTTTATCACTGCTACTTTGAATGATTGTGGAACATAGCCTGATAATAAAGACATATTCATAATATTTAATAAATAAGTGCTAATTGTGAAGTTAAAACTTCTTTGCAGCAATGTTGAGCGCATCATCAAATGAGGGAAACTGGATTCACCTGTCAATACACTGATATTTATTGAGAGACAGACAATTACACACGGCCGGGAGATCATCCTAGTTTCACACTGTCCTTGTGCTCCACCAAGGTAATCTCTGCCCCAAAAGACACAAAACATCTAACCAACACGAGGAGAGGCGGGCTCCCAGAAAGCCCGCGTATACCTAATTAGTAGCAGATGTGAGACAATAGTCTACTTGTCTCAAAGAGATCCAGACAAGCCTCAACCTACACAGGAGTCTTTGACTGACTACAAGCAGATGTTTGCAGTATCACAGATTCTATAAAACAATAAGAAACTCTATAAACAGATCAGATGAAAATATTCTCTTACACTAATTAATGGAAAAACTTCCTTCAACAGCTTAGTTGGAATTGGGTCTAACATACACGTTGATGGTTTAGAAGAGAGAATCATTGAATTTAATTGTTCAAGGTTTATGGCTGAAAAGCATTCTAGTTTACTATCTAGTGTAATATTAGAACTTACGTTTCCGGGAGCTGTTGATAACACTATACTGGTCAAAGGCAAGAGGTCATTAATTTTGTTTCTAAGAGTAACAATTTTATCGTTAAAAAAGCACATAAAATCATTACTACTGAGTGCTATGGGAATAGAAGGCTCAATCGAGCTGTGGCTTTCTGTCAGCCTGGCTACAGTGCTGAAAAGAAATCTTGCATTATTCTTATTCTCATCTATTAATGAAGAGTAGTAAGCTGCTCTCGCTTTACGCAATGCTTTCTTATATTCATTGAGAGTAATATGCCAAATTAAACGAGATTCTTCAAGTTTAGTAGAACGCCATATCCTTTCAAGTTGTCTCGACTTTTGCTTTATTTTGCGGGTTTCGGCATTATGCCATGGAGCTAATCTATGTTGTTTTATTTTCTTCTTTTTCAAAGGAGCAACAGAGTCTAATTTTATTCGCAGCGCATCTGTAGCACTATCAACAACATGATCAATTTGGGGTGGTGTACATTTTGTATAAGTTTCCTCCCTTACATGCAGACATGCTATCGAGTTAAGTATTGGTGGAATCTCTTCCTTAAATGTGGCTATAGCACTAACAGATAGGTTTCTGCTGCAGGAGCTTTTGACTAATGCTTTGTAGTCTAGTAACAGTACTTCAAAAGTTACTAAGAAATGGTCGGATAAAGCAGGATTATGCGGTTCGACTAATAGTTGCTCAATTTCAATACCATAAGTCAGAACAAGGTCGAGAGTGTGATTATAGCAGTGGGTTGGTTTATTTACACTCTGACAAAAACCAACAGAATCTAATATAGAGTTAAATGCAACAGTAAGGCTATTTTTATCATCGTCAACATGAATATTAAAGTCACCTACGATAATTACTTTATCTGTTTTAAGAACCAAAGTTGATAAAAACTCAGAGAATTCAGATAAGAATTCTGAATAAGGACCTGGTGCACGGTACACTGTAACAAATAAGATTGGCTGCAAAGTTTTCCAGGTCGGATGCGTAAGACTAAAAACGAGACTTTCAAAGGAGGTATAATTTAATTTTGGTTTAGTATTGATAAGTAAACTTGAGTCAAAGATGGCTGCAACTCCACCTCCTCGGCCCGTGCCTCGGGCAATATGAGTATTGATATGGCTGGGTGGAGTGGCCTCATTTATGCTGACATATTCTTCATGTCTCAACCAAGTTTCAGTGAGACAGCATATATCAATATTATAATCTGATATTAAATCATTTACCAATATTGCTTTAGATGCTAGAGAAATTATGTTTAAGAGACCACATTTAATATTCCTGTTTTGTTGCACTGTAGTAGTTGTTACATTTACTTTGATTAGGTTATTATGTATGACACCTCTATTAGGTTTTACCTTAACTTGTCCTTGGGCAGACACACACACCACTAATATTGGGTATTTTATTGGGTTCGGGATTCCTATGGATGACTGCCTAGGAGAGAGCGCAGAGAAGCGTGTAAGACTGCGACTCCGCCTCCTGGTCTCAACTCCAGTTTGTCATGGATTAAGTCCACAAAGCCCTGAAATGTTTGCCGAAATGAGATCGGCACCTTCCAAAGTAGGATGAATGCCGTCTCTCTTAATCAGACCAGGTTTTCCCCAGAAGGCTGTCCAATTATTTACGAAGCCCACATTGTTTGCTGGGCACCACCAAGACAACCAGCGCTGAAATGATGACATGCGGCTATACATGTCATCATTGATCAGATTGGGGAGGGGACCAGAGAAGATTACGGTGTCCGACATTGTCTTAGCATAACTACACACCGACTCCACATTAAGTTTGGTGCATTCTGATCGGCGTATACGAACATCATTACCACCGACGTGAATAACAATCCTACTGTATTTACGTTTATTTTTAGCCAGCAGTTTAAGATGCGCCTCAACGTCGCCCGCTCTGGCCCCCGGAATGCATGTGACTGTGGAGGCTTCGGTCTCTAATTTCACGTGTCTCATAATAGAGCTACCAATAACCAGAGTTGGCTTCTCAGCGGGTGTCTCGCTGAGTGGGGAATATCTGTTAGATACGTGAACGGGTTGGTGGGGACCTGCGGGTTTCGCGTTATGCCCCTTCTGAACAGTCACCCAGTCTCCCTGCTGCTCGGGAGTTGCCGGGGGACGGCTAATAGGAGCTACCTTTTGCCGGTCCGCACCGGCTAACATGGGCTTTACTGTAGCTGAGTTTCTTTCTAAGATGCGGAGCCGGGCTTCTATGGCTATGATTCCCGCCTCCAACCTAACAACTATACTACATTTAACACATGTATCGGTACCAGTAAAGGAGGTAGGAAAGTAACCAAACATGAGACAGTTAGAGCAGGAAATAGCACCCGAGGGTGGGGAAAGAGTAGGGTGGCCATTTCCATAACACCAAAAAGGAGGACACTTTGGGATTATCTTTTAGTTTTTATCCTGGCTTCACAGAATCCTTCACACTCTAAACACAATGAGACTAGTGTACTAACCACAAGTTGAATGTCTATTTTCGATACTTTTGCCCTTTCCTGGCTGCTTCCAAGAGTTTTTTGTTTGTAAGGAGTCTCTGGTTCATGTCTGTGCACTCAAATGTGAAGTTGACACAAATGTGCAGCTCTGCCTTGACTCTGTCCACATCCAGACGATTTCTCTAATTTCTCCATGCTGAGGTCATCATTGAGAACACACGTTCTGTATGGGCATTGCTACATGGGATGGAGAAGATGTAGGCGCTGACCTTCCTCAGATTCACAAGTGGGACTTCTGCTTTGGAAAACAGTTTGAGATACCGCTCCTCACTGTGGCATCCTTCCATTGCTGAAGAGATGAGAATAGCTTCCACCATGCCATATTCCTCAGAGTCCATCCATGTCAATGTCTTTCAGGCTGCAGGCTTGGACTGCATCACTGTATTCTCCATAGGACCCAGCAGTTGTGAGGCCAAGCTTTGACACTTTACTATGAAAGCTGTTCTCAGAGAAGTCAAACCTTTCACTCACGTATTTCTTGGCTCTTTCATAGAAAACAAGAAAATCAGCCTCACATTTCTTTGCGAGATCAGGGGTTAGCTGCTTGAGTTTGTTGTTCACAGCAAAGCCAAAAAATGTGTCCTTTAACCTTCTCTCAAGTTTCCCTTTCAGTTCAGTCATGCCCTTAAACACAGAGGTTATGCTGAATGATTTGGCCTCAAGTGCTTCAATGCAGTGAATGCATGAAAACACTTTCAGAATGTGACTGAGGAAGAGAAAATACATCTCAGATACTTACCATCCTCTCCAAAGCATTTCCACAACATCTTGAAGCATTCCTCCTCACCTAGGCCCCTTCTCACTTCTCTTATTTTTCATTTCCTCGCTCCTCGGTCTCACCGGAAGTTGATTTGACTGCGCCATCTTGAGTAGCGTCCCAATGGCCTTATTTTTGCCGGAGGACCGAGGATCGATAATGGAGGAGCTATAACCGAGGAACCACCAGACCATCCTTCGATGAAATCCTCAGACACTCGCCCCGCCCCCTTGCTGTGTATCGCTCACTGATTGGACGATGCAGTGCATGCACTGATCTGATGCTTCTTGACATGAGAGCAGTTTCCCAGCGGAGTGAAGAAAATACATGAACCTCACGAGTCACTCCTCAGTTTATACCGTGTTTTGTTTCAATTCATGTTTCATTTAGTTACAAATATGTGATATATCTGAACAACAAAGTGGGCAAAAATCATTTTATTCATTTATTAGAAACATTTTCATGATCGCTTTTTTCGTTTTACATTTTCATTTATTGTCATTTCCATTCAGTCATTACGTGCTATTGAAATGTTAATGTGCTACATATCCACACAAACACACAAAGTGTGCAATCCAATAAATGTTAATCTAACTGGGTTTTGATAGATAACATATCTCTTTTTCTTCTCTCAATTATGTTATTTCTATTGTGCACTCTAATCAATATTAATCAAACTATTGTTCGTTTATACATTTTAAGAATGGCGTTTATCTTTTTTGAGAATGAGTTCTTATTTTATTTCATGTATTTGGGTCTACAACAGATGATACAAATGTTTGTGTCAGTAAATGTGTGGCGGGGGTGTTTGTGAAAACAACGGGGACAGAGCTGCTGTCAGACGATCAGCTGTGCAGCGTCATCACAAACGGACGTCGCTTCACGTGACGCTCCGGAGGAAAGGACGTCCCATTGCTCTTAAAACTCATTTCCCTGCTTCTCGTGGTTTCCTTGCGTCTCTCCATGCTTCCTTGGTGGGAGGGACTAAACGCAGGGAAACGACGCAAGCGAGGGACGCAAGGAATCCATTTAACCGAAGTGAGAAGGACCCCTAGACTCTGAAAGTCGCTGGTCAGGGGTCTCAACACTTCAGAATTCTGTCAATAGATGGCAGCAGAGACAACCATCTCGTGACAACGTGCCGCAGCAGATTGCATTCCTCCACTTCCACAAACTCGCAGAATTCCTTCAACTGCGCCGTTCTGCTAGCTGAGATGCTAACATGGCTATACACCTTAAGCACAACATTTTCAATGTCAATATCCAAGTTGCTTGCTGCATATCTTGTTGCATTGTGCAGAATATGGGCTAAACAGTTTGCAGCGAGCACGTCTTTTTGAGCCAGTTTCAGTTTCTGATAAACACTGTTGTGTTTTCCATAGTTAACGCTGGCGTTGTCTGCTGCATATGCTGACATTTTTTTCACATCTAGTCCAGACATCTCCAGTTTAGATAGCAGCTGATTTGTTATAGCTTCTGACTTTTCGTTGCTATCACTGTAAAAATCCAACAGTGCATGTTTCACGCCCTCCTCAAAGTGAAAATATCTCAGTACAATGGGGAAACACTTGATCGTACCTTTGTTTGATGCATCACTTGCCACTGAATAATGCAGTTCATTTTCTTTTATATAATCCACATGCGTCTGGACAGAGTAGGGTGCTAGGACATTTTCACACAAAGCTTTGGCCTTTGTTTTTCCACAGGTCATCCCTTTTGCTATTGATGAGTCGTTGTAGATTGTGCGATCAACTTTTATTCCACAGTCTACACTCCTGTATGACTGGCAGTGTTGGAATTGGGCCGGTACTCACCGGTACGCAGTACCGGCACTTCTGGTTCTGACCCATGGAGTACCGGCACTTCTTGCTCAGTACCGGCATGCTGGCGGTACTCCGGTACTCATGCACCGTGCCAGTACTCAACACTCTCCCGCCGTTCTTATTATACATCCATATATATATATACAGCCGCCCGGTACTCAGTAGATGCGTCATGAGGTGCCGAACGGACATTCTCATCGCTCTAACCGCTGGAGTTTCACAGCGGCTGTCAGCTGTTTACTCCTGTCATTCAAACGTGCTGGAGAGGGGGCGGGGCTTATCTTCTCCATGTAAATACTGTGGTGGAAACGACTATGTCAAAATTAACCTATTTGACCGTGATTTAATAGTAATACACGTTTCAAAATAATAATAATAATAATGCCGAAGTAACAAAATACTGAAAACTGTTAGTAAAACCATGTTTTAATGCTTTACAATTGACATACCTAGATGCACATGTGTTGTGTTTATGCAGTGCAACTCCCACCCAGTGGGTGGCTATGTAGAGTGATAGAACAGAGCAGGCACGCCCCCGAGAGAAGGAAAGCAAGTCACGTCACAAATTAGCATTTCTAAAATGTTAGTGTGGATTAATAAAAGTGCAAAAAGACAGCGGTTGTCGCCGGAAGAAACTTCAAATACAGAGAATGCTGTGCCTGTGTTGGAAATTGTGTCTGATGGGGAGCTTTCTTTGGTTGATCCTCCTGCTCCAAGTTCTAGTGCATTAGCATTAGCACTAGCTCCGCCGCCTCCTCCAGAGCCTCTAACGTTAGCTGCTGCTGGCGCAACTGCCACCACCAACACCGGGCAAAGCGATGCACCTGACTGCTGGACAACGGACCAGGTGCAATATTTTTGCAAGACCAATGCATGGCTCCTTCTTAAAGATAAGAAGCTAGGATGTCGGATATGCAGAGATGTCAAATCTTTGGGAATACACACTGGACAAGGACTGAAACTGTCAACTGAATGGGGTGAGTGTGCAGTGTCTCATTTCGGTGTTGACAAGGGCAAACAACAAGCTAGCCTGAGAAAAAAAATCAAAGAACATAAAGAATCACAAGCCCATGTAAAAGCTGCTGACATCCTTATATCTGCTTCACGTGAAACTATTCAACATCAAGTGCAGTCTATGCATAAATCTGAATTAGACACCACTATCAGAGTTTTTCGAACGGCATATAAAATTGGCAAACATAGCCGGCCATTCACAGACATGCCAATTGATTTGAATGTACAGAAACTGAATGGGCTGAACGTGGGCAGGGTTTTGCACTCCAATAAAACCTGTGGCGAAATCATCGACCACATAGCTCATGAGCTGAAGAAAAAAATGGCAAAAGACATTACAGAAAACCAAAGAAAACTCTGTGTTTTGGTCGATGAACCTACCACTATTAGTGGTAAAACGGTGCTTGTTGTGTGTCTACGCTCAGCATTAGCTGATGCTGAGCCCGAAACGTTTTTTTGGGAGCTGATCGAGTTGGATGGAACAACGGCTGATGACATCACAAAGGCGTTAATGGAGTGTCTTGGAAGAGATTTTAACGAGGACTTTTTAGGTCAGTGTTTCGTTTCTTTTGCATGTGATGGGGCTTCAGTCATGCTAGGGAAGAGAACAGGCGTTGCTACCCAGTTGTGTAGTAAATTCCCAAGCCTGTTTGTGTGGCACTGCTCCAATCATCGTCTAGAGCTGGCAGTTGGGGATGTGGTCAAGGAGGTCTCAGGGCTCAATCATTTCCAGATCTTTTTTGACAAACTCTATTCCTTGTTCCATGCCTCCCCCAAAAATCAGAGGCAGTTAGCGCAGTGTGCGCAAGCAGTCGGACAGCGTCTCCTGGTGATAGGGCGTGTTTTGTCCATCCGCTGGGTGGCTTCAAGTGAAAGGAGCGTCAGAGCAGTCTGGGAAAACTACCGAGTGCTTCATGATCACTTCACAAATGCTGCAAACGACACGAGCAGGGATTCCAGAGACAGAGCAAAGTACAAGGGCCTGGATGATGTGCTCACATCTGCAACGTTTGTCAGCAATCTGGGACTGATGTACGATGCGCTCACAGAGCTCAGCGACCTCTCTCGGCAACTCCAAAAAAGAGAGATGACACTGCCTACAGCAGATAGGCTCTTAACTCGAGAAATACGAGTTTTTGAATCCATGGTCACCATGCCTGGCCCACACATGACTACAGTTCATACAGCTCTAGCTGAGAAGTCCTTCAAGGGTGTTGCCCTGCGTGAGAATGGCAGGCTTGTACAGATTCATGCAGGTCAGTTTTTCCGCAGTATGGTAGAGAATCTGAGACACAGAATGACTTCCACAACCTCCTCTCATGTCAGCACAAGAGAAATCCCATTACATGGCCGGGAGGCCCGGGACAATCAGCTAATCCAGGACATGAAAGTTATCCATCCTGGAAGTTGGCCTGAAGAGGAGTTAGACGTACAGTATGGGGACGTAGAGGTGCTACGTTTGTGCGAAGTGCTGAAAGTGGACAGAAGAGAGACTGTTCAGGGCTTTCGCGAATACAAGGAAACCAGGGCATCCCGTACACCTGCTGCCATGGAGCCTCTACTGAAAGCAGTCCGAACCATCGCTGTCTCCACTAGTGAGTGTGAGCGGGCATTCAGCTGCATGAACGATATCCTTACTGCAAAAAGGAATGCTCTCTCTGTCAGCCGACTGTCCAGCCTGGTTTTCATTAAATGTAATGGACCATCACTAGGACAGTTCAATCCGGAACAGTATGTGAGGTCCTGGCTGGCAAAGGGAAGGAGAAGTGCTGATGAAAGAGCCTGTCCAGCTCCAGCCCCTGATACTGATGTCCCCAAGGCCTTCTGGAGCCTTTTCTAACAATGTGAAGTATATTGCAAAGCAGCTCACCCAGTGAGAAGACTTTTGGCATAATGTGCCGATTTGTACAGATCCTGGAGATAGAAGGACTTCAGACCAACCAGGGAGTTATCTGATCAGCTTGGTGTTCAATGTAACTCTTTACCATGGCTCAGACTTTGTTACTTGCAGTTACAGTTTCTCATTTTAGATTGTGCAAATGTTGCATTTGTTTTTACATGTTCTTTGTTCATGCTCTTTATCATTTTTCTGAGTTGGAAAGTTAGATTGCATCATAGTTTACTTTATACATATTTGTATTCTTCAGTGGTGAAGTATATTGCAAAGCAGCTCAGCCATGTGAGAAGACTTTTGGCACTTTTTCGTTTTTCGTTTTCTGAGTTGGAAAGTTAGATTGCATTCAAAATGTACAGAAATACTTAATTTTGTTAAAGCTTTTTATAAAAAATGCTTCTGACCAGAGCTTTGTTTCCTTGTCATTAATGTTGAACACCACCAGAGGGGCTCTCACCTGAAAGGTCTCTGCTTCATGTGTCTTCAGCAGAAGATCTAGACTTTGATTGCTATATTTTCAGTTAATATTGACCTTACTGAGCTTTAGCCATATCCGCTGCCTATCATAAAAAATGTTAAGTACAGTGAACCTTTCTAAAATATACAGTAGTAAAGAGACAAACCCACCAGCATTATAGTAGCCAAATTCTTGTTTGTGGGCTGTATATATAAAATTGACTTGAAAAAGTTGCTGATTTTAGAGTACTGGCACCTTTTTCATTCCAATTCAAGCACTGATGACTGGTGATGCTTGACGGCATGATAAACTTTACAAAGTTCTGCAGCAGAGATGTTGTCATCTTGAGGCGACGAAGCTTCACGGAAAAACGATAAAAGTGAAGAGGCACCTGCGCTTTGATCGTTGCTTTTGTGCTTATCTGTGTTAGCATGTCTGTCGACAGCACCTTTTCCTTTGCTGCTTACGTCCACATCGCAACGACACAACGTGCAAAAAGCATGGAAGTCGTCCTTTCGGCTTTTTGTGAGGAATCCATGCTCTTTCGACCATTCAGGATTAAATGAAGTCTTTCGTTTCGGCATTTCTGCGGTTTAACCCTACCGCTAACTAGGTGGAGTTCGCTCATGAGCTAGTCGGCTAGCGCTAACGTCACTCTCTGCCACAGTGCCCTGCCGTGAACGTGACGTCAAGAAGCACATGCTAATTGTTTACGTTTATGAACCAATGAAATACAAGATATTTATTTGACATCGCATTCAGCCAATAATTTGTAAGACCACAAGTCTTACGGGGGTATATACTTACACATAACTTATTATTTGTATTTCTTTGTATAATTGTCTATTTTTTTTTATACCCTAAAAGTATAAAATAGGGATGACCTCAAAAGGAGGACAAATGAGCGTCCGGCTCAAGGCTGCGCCGGCAGACGGACACAGACATTGAAAACCGGACTGTCCGACCTAAAACCGGACGTATGGCCACCCTAGGAAAGAGCCATGGCTAGCTATCAAGCTAAAGTAGCTACCGTTAGCAAACCCGAAAAGAGTGTAGGCAACTGTGGAGTTACAGTCGCTAAGAGAAGGAGAGTTGTGAGAGCTTAAGTTATAGTAACGTGTGATTACAACGTCAGGCAGTTGCCGTGATCAAGAGTTTTAAAACGATCGATTAAGTTAAGATAATAAGCTATCAGCAACAGAACGGACACACGGGATACCCGGAGATGACAACAACCGGAAGTTACAACATGCTTACCGCAATAGTGGTCCGTGTAGAAACGTGTATTCAGCAATAATCTCCGCACAAAATAAGATTCAAAAGCTTTCTGATGCGGGTCTTGAAACAAAGCAGATAAATGATGACCGTTAGTGGCCACAGGTGCGAAAGCTCTCTCCAGAGCTACTGGAAGCCGAATCTCAGGGACCGGAGAAAGTGGAGCAATATTCTCGCCACGCCAAGCAACAGCCTAGGCCTAGAACAACCTCAACCTATCCAAGTAACCTCGTAAGCCATGCTACTGATGCTGGACAGTTTTTCAGTGGCTACACAATAAACGGCAACATACAAATGAATGTAAATAAATAGCCAAATAATGGATCAACGCTCTCTGTCTAATATGTTCGCTAGCTGTTAGTGTTGTTGTATAGCAACCACCTCGCACTATGTTTCATGCAGAAGGCAACGGAGGGACTATTTTATTTTGAATATCATTATTTACTAATAAAAACTATTTAAATTAGAGTGTGTATTTTTATTTCATATTGCCACACTTGGTAACCGTTTTATAAAAGCAATAGCTCACTTCAGGCCGTGATATATTGCTTAAGTATTACACGGCTTAGTTGAATACTCGATTCTGATTGTAAATTCTTAACATGTGACACGTTGTTAATCCAGTAGCCTACAGACCACTGTCAAGGACTGTAATGAAGGTTGCTAAGGAGGATCAAGAAAGAGAAAGGAAAAGAGGTTAAAAGACGGAGCGCTGGACGTCAGATAAATCACCAGAAGAAGGCAGACAGGAAGTAAACAATAACAGGACACGGAATGGGCTCTGTAGTTTGTTTAGTATATGGCCGTGTACAGGCCCGGTTCCAGAACAAAATGACTTGGGGTGCCTCTGAGATTACAGGGGGCGCAGCAGTAGTAGGTTTACAGAGCAATAGTGCCGGCAACAGCAATGAAAAATAGCATTGATGGTCCCCAATGAACAGATTATGGCATTTGTTATGTTTTGAAACCAAGCAAGTGAGAACATTTCAAGTGAGTTAAAAGTGCAATCCTGAAATATTTCATATAGTCCAAAGTGGACTATGGCAAAGAAAAGCACAAAAGCTTCAAAGCTGTACTGATAAAACAAATGAGAAGATATTGTAAATCAAGGCAAATATTATTTAAACCAGCTCATGGGTTGAAATGGCAAACATTGAAAAGCAAAAGTATTATTAAAACCATGTACTAAATCATCACCTTGGTCCCATCATATACTCTGGGAAGAGAATATTTACTGTACTTGAAAACTGGTATCACATCATCTTGTGAGGTTGACTTTGTGACCTGGAGAACATTTCAGCTGCAACATTAGCTCGTTGATAAGCTTGGGATATGAAATAGTTTTGTAGCCATTTGTGGTGAAGGCATCTGTGCTATTGTATGCATTATTTTTGACCCAACATTTCTACAGACATGGCAGAATATGACACTATTTTCTAGGGATGTAACGATATACCGAATATCGCGGTAAATAAATGTCCCAATACCGTCGTGAGACTGACAAAATCTACCGCGATTTAAATTTTATTTTTTTAAATATTTTTTTTTAAAACTCTTTTTTTTGTTTTAAACCTTTATTTAACCAGGTGGTCCCATTGAGATCATCGATCTCTTTTTCAAGAGAGACCTGTCCAACATGGCAGCAAGTAGGTTACAACATGAACATAAAACAACAGAACACAAAAGGACATCGTATTTACTTTATTACCCGTCGGGTCTGAACAGTTCACGAGAGAGCACGCTCGTGAACTGTCAACGGGGGGGGGCGGTGTTATGCCGTGTGTGCATGCACCTCGCGGGAGCGCACACAGCGTAAAGCAAAACCTCCCAGACATGTGTTGATCTGTACGGCAAAGTACGGTTTGGGAACTATATCATTTCCTTTTGGAGGGCATGCATAACACGGCATAACACCAGAGCCTCGCTGCGGGGAAACGTTGGCCCTGTTTCGAGTTTGTTCTAATCTGTCAAAATGACAGACTGCTTTCAGATTTTTCCGTCATTGTTAAATACAATATTCGGTTAACGCGACCACTGCTGTCCCGGCAACATCAGTACCAAGCGAGAGAGTTGTTCCCAGAGCAGGGGATATTGTAAATGCCCAAACATCCCAGCTTATAAATACCTGGAAATTCTCATATTCCTAAAAACCTCTCTGATGATGCCGAGTGAGTGACTAGTGAGTTTGAGTTGAGTTACTTGAAAAAATAAAGTGAAACTTGATTTATTTTATTGCAGGGTCTGATTATTAAATGTCCTTGTTTATTTGTGAGATGCAGTGGCACAAAGAAAATGCCTACTTTGTTTGGTAGTACTAGTAGGTACAAACACACTGGTTTTCTTGTTCCAGTCTGTTACTGTCACTTTGTTTTTGACACTACACTTACTAATGACAAAATACTGCTATCCTACTAAAATGCTGTACAAATCAGATTTATTATTTAATAAAGAAACATTTTCCGAGTAAAAAAAAAAAGAAAGAAAAGTGTTTTCCTTTATTATTCAATATCGCGATAAATACCGTACCGTGGACTTGTTATCGCAATATTATCGTACCGTGAGCTTTTGGTATTGTTACATCCCTACTATTTTCACATGAATATTCTAGCCCTTGTCTATTTGTATACCACGAGCTGCAAAATGACCGCCTAACCCCACTGTACAGGCGGGTACTTGTTTAGATATACCTGGGCAGGCTCTGTTTTGCCGTGGTATCCTGGCACCTGCGGGCCGCAGAGGGGCGGCGTAGTTTCTGGCGACGAAGACTGCTGCTCCGGGGGCGAGTCAGGCGGGAGTAAGCTAGTGTCCACAACGGAGGGTAACGTGATGTCCCCATCTGACCTGTTGCTAGCTACTGTCTGTAGTAGATGCAGTGTTGCTGGCGTTTAGTGATGGTTGCTTTAACCATTTTGGTATAAATGATTATCCACAGATGTGTGTCACTGCGCAGCGGAGCAGGTCACGCGCACCTGACACAATTTGTTGTTTGTATTTTTCGCTCCGTTCTCTTTTTTGAATAGAGGGTGCATAACATTCAACTGCCCCGAAGATCCCGACGCGAAGCCTGAAGGGTAAACACACCAGGTTTACTAATCTCCCCACACAATTTGTCTGGTGTCGGAATGTCTCGCTATGTTAGTACATTCTTAAAAAACAAAACACCATTTAATTTCGGGTCAAAATGTGTTGTAACTGCGTTACTGAGCATTGTAACGGGTAATATATTACCCACATTTCATTAGTAATGCGTTACATTACCTCGTTAAGGCAACAAATAATATATTACTGTAACTCCATTACTTTTGTAACGCGTTACACCCAACACTGGTAATAAAGCATCTGACTTGTAATTGTACCCTGTTAGTTTGGCCCTTCCTGTCTCAAACCCACTTACATGGCCATTATTACTTTGTGTATCGCTCCACAGTTGCAACTGACTTTGATGCCATCGCTTATACGCAAATGAGATTACAATCATTGTATTCTGGTTACTTCTGGATCTGGAGACCAAACTGGTCAACTGTCTTTGGAAAAGAGTATTCAACACTGCACAGGACACTCTGTGTTTGTTTACCACAGGGACTTAGGTTGTTCCACCCTTATAGTAACTGCCAATAACTTACATTTACACTTTTTGGTACTCGGGGTTAGCTTCTGTAAGCTACAAGGCAAAATAAGCAGCTATCCTCTTCCTGGTTGTGTCTTTATTCAATCAATTCCATTACATTCAGCAATCAACATTTATCCTCACACGTCTATTTACACGTTAACTGTAAGAACATCTGCTACATTTTTGTTGACATTTTGCAGAGCTTGTGATGAGCAGAGCCCCAAACAGTTTCCCTGAAGGAGAGCCATAAATGAAGCAGATTATTTAACCAGCGTGGTTTGATCTCCACGAGGCAGATTTGATGGAACTTGATCCATCGGCTAATTTGCTTTTGTCGGGCTGCACGAGGGATAGCCGTATGACATCATGAAAAACCCCTGCACTCAACACTGCACATGAGCATATTGCAGTTGTCATGTGCAAAACATTTGTTGTGGAAAATGAAGTATATTTATTTAAAGGGTTTAATTGATCTGAGTCGGTTGAGCACATTCTTAGGGAACCATTTGAAATATCCACTTGAAAAATCACAAATGGATGGATGTCAAGCAACAAAAGCACTGTGTCTTTATACATGTCAAAATACACTGAACAAAAATATAAACGCAACACTTTTGTTTTTGCTCCCATTTTTCATGAGATGAACTCAAAGATCTAAAACATTTTCTATATACACAAAATAACCTGGTCTGGGGGGTCCGAAAACCAGTCAGTATCTGGTGTGAGGGGTAGGGTTAGGGTAATGTTGTGAATCGAGTGGCCTGTGTTCGTCGTCCATACCATAACCCCACCACCACCATGGGCCACTCGATTCACAACATTACCCTAACCCTACCCCTCACACCAGATACTGACTGGTTTTCGGACCCCCCCAGACCCCCCCAATAAAGCAAAACTGCACGTTTCAGAGTGGCCTTTTATTGTGGCCATTCTAAGGCACACCTGTGCAATAATCATGCTGTCTAATCAGCATCTTGATATGCCACACCTGTGAGGTGGGATGGATTATCTCGGCAAAGGAGAAGTGCTCACTATCACAGATTTTTTCAGATTTGTGAACAATATTTGAGAGAAATGGTTATTTTGTGTATGTAGAAAATGTTTTAGATCTTTGAGTTTATCTCATGAAAAATGGGAGCAAAAACAAAAGTGTTGCGTTTATATTTGTGTTCAGTGTATATATGAGTGTGTACAATGCGCAAATATTGGAACTACAGAAAAGACATTCAAATGTAGATTCTTAATTCTCCCCCCTCTCTGGGATTACGTGGTTAAAGACTCTGGAACATCAGAGAGTTTTAGTGTCGTCTCCATCTTAAGGAAAGGCTGATGAAGGTGTGAAGATGTCAAATACGGATTCAGGATATAAGGCTACCCCTGACACACACACACACACACACACACAAACAGACACCTACATGCATACATAAGATACAGGCAGGAACTCTCACCACACATACAGTATTAAGTCGATGTATGACATATGATTGGCTCTTTTAGCTAAGATCTATATAATAATAATAATAATCCTTATATTTATTATAGCGCTTTATCAATGACTCTCAAAGCGCTTTACAAATACACATTACACATACAGATATGTAATGGTCATCTACTGTGGACAATACCCACAGGAGCAAATTCGGGTGAAGTGTCTTGCCCAAGGACTGACGCAGTGGGGCGGGAGCGGGTTTTGAACTGGAGTTCCCCAACGCCCCCTTGATCTGATGATCAAACGCACAGACCACTGCGCCACCCGTCCCTATAATTGCTCTACACTTGCATGCATTCAAATGAATGTTAGCACGTAGACAGTCAAACACGGATGTCTGTGCAAATTGCGTAGCTACAGTTTGTATGAGTCTGCTCATTGACCTCATCTGTTCAGTGAATGGCACGAACGTTTTGGGGGATTTGGACAATCTTACCTATGATGTGCAGCTCTGTTCATTTGCATGTACATCAGAGCGCCTGTAGTGTTAAAAAGGTCTTCTTAGCCGCTGACCTCATTAATGTGGTTGGATCAAACAGTCTTTTATCAGCTTCTATCTACGTACCATTTAGCAACATGGTTCTCAAATGCAGGGTCAGGACGCCACAGGGGTACGCATGATAAATGTGGGTGCCTTCCCTTCATTTATTAGTTGCCAAGACTGCTTTGAATTTATTTTTGAAGGGAAATATAAAAACAAGGAGATATTTGGCTAGATATAGAGTGGTGCGGTGATGGTGATACAGTAATAACACCACTTGGTGGTTTTTGGAGCATTAATGCTAATGGTAGTAAAGTAGTTAATTGTAAACACTTGTTAGCAAACACATTTTTATGACACATAGAAGCTTTGGACATTCACGAGTAAAGTATCTACTGACTTATTTTCTGTCATAGAAAAAAACATGAAAATCTCGTAAGATTGTGTTAAACTCATCATATCAATTATTTAAATAACATTACGATGTTGGCTGGTTCCATAACGTGTGCTACGGTACCATTTTTTAAATTTGATTATATTTGATGGTCTGCTAAATGATATAATGCAATATATAATGCCAATTTAAAACAATCAGTAAGTTAAATGGACTTACAAAAAAAGAATATGGCAATTTCATTAAAGGTATCTTTAAAGGTGGGGTAGGTAATTTTGGAGAAACCAGCTTGAGTGCACTAGAATTTGAAATTACACAACCGGAGAAAATCTGCCACTTCCTTACAGAGCCCCTCCTCCAACACACACGAACGCGCACATGACCAATGAGGGCACGAGATAAGTTTGTGCACAGATGGAAGACTGACAGGCAGTTAGGCCATCCAATCATTTTAGCCGCCGGCTAAAATGATTGGTCGTGCTTTTTACAGTATTACGGCTTCCACTGATGAAATTTTTTAATGGATTTTTTGTCAAAGCACTTCAGATATTCATTGCTATCGGGATGTTAAGAGCATTCCATGGAATATAACAAAAAGTGTATCTCGAGCCGGTTTCTCAAACTTACCTACCCCACCTTTAAGTCATTTAAATGAAAAACACTCAATTATGTTAAATGATGTGTGTGTGTGTGAATATGTATCTCTGCTGATGAGCAGGTGACCAGTTCTATCCTCCACCTCTGTATGAGTGTGTGAATCAGTGAACGCTAACATGTGTTGCAATAGTGCTTTGAGTGGTCGCAAATAATATATAAATATATTAGGGCCGGGACTTTAACGCGTTAATTAAGATTAATTAATTACACAAAAATTAACGCGTTAAAAAAATTAACGCATTTTAATCGCACTTATTTTTGCACCGCGGAACGTTTCTCACTGGATGAGTTTCAGGCGTACCGATTATACTGGAGCACCAACTAACGTTCATGACTTCAGACAACAACAAACCACAGTGAACAACAGTGGGAAATGTTGTTTTAAAAAAACGGACGGATGGAAGCGTCGATAAGAGCACAGTTGTGTGCAAATTATGCAAAAAGGAATTCGCATATCACCGCAGCACATCAAGCCTCAAGTATAACCTCAATGCAAAACATATAGCAGCTAGCGTGGACGTTAGCCTCTTTTATCGCGTTCACACCAAAAAGAGCCGGTACTAAAATTAGTTCATGAGAACCTTTTTACCCCCACGAAACGGCTCTCTTGTGAGAAAAGAGCTATATTTCTGATTGGCTGGGCGGATTACAAACCACGCCCCGTAAAACTCCCAAAAAGTTTTGTGAAGCCGCCATTTTATTATCCTCGCATTAGCATTATTAGCATTAGCCCAGCGCAGAAACGCAGAGAGACTAACTTATGGCAACACAAAATAAAACATGGGAGCGGTGGAGATGAGGAGGTGTCGGCGTTCTGGTGATTTACTCGGAAGGCTTCAGTAGAAGCTGCTGGGAGTCCCAGCAGCTTCTACTGAAGCCAGTCCCCAACTCCGGGGACTTCCGGCCGGGGACTTTGGGCGGCAGTATACGCCGTGAAGTGGTTTGCGGCCTGCCAGTAAACCCAAAGCAGAAGAAGAATAAGTGACGTCAGCGGCTTCATTTGCCTAATCCTCCCCCAGGTTCAAAGAGTTCTCATGAACTAAGTTCTCATGAACCTTTGTGGGAAAAGTACTGCGGTGTGAATGCGCCTAATGGTATACTAAAATCCACTAAAAAATTGCTTCTCACTGTTCTTAGGTCAAATATTTATATGTGATTAAAAATGCGATTAATTTCGATTAATTAATTACAAAGCCTCTAATTAATTAGATTAATTTTTTTAATCGAGTCCCGGCCCTAAAATATATATAAATGTATAACATGCATTCCATGTTCCTCCTGTTGCTGGTAAAAGCTGGTGAGTGGCTTGCCCTAAAATGAAAATATTCCACCTTTAATGGTCGGCTCCTTAAGTTAACCGTGGGCACATTTGTTTCTAGAACGGTTTAAATGTTTAGGAAGGATGTGCGCTTTGACAGATACAGATTCTTAGTTACCATGAATAATTAACACATGCTTACAAGATTTTTACATTTTGTGCTATGAGATGAAATAAGTCAGTAAACAAGCCAATGGCTAACTTCTTAAGCCTTAACATGTTTTTAAAAAGGGTGGTAGCTAACAAGTGACTAAATGAGACTATTTAACGTCATCTCTCCAAACACATGTCCCCCTTTAGTTCAACGGTGTTAACGTGAAGTCAAGCAACCATCATGTAGTTCCTTTACAGCCTAACATTAGCTATTTACTTCTGGTGATTGTATTTATGAGCCAACTGTTATCAAAGTGATGTTAATATGTAGAGATTATCCTGCTGAACTATTAGTATCGTTTGTTTGCTAGATCTTATTTTCTGCAATATTCCAAAGGAAAAGTCACATTGCTCTACAAATTGAGGTTGTCTCGGCACCACTCTACTGATAGTCCAATAAGTAAATTAACCTGCAATCACTGCTTAATATGACTGTTATAAAATAATAATAGCTTCTTCATGAGCACCTGTTTATGTGCTCGAGTCAGAGAAGGAGGGAAAGGAAGTGAATAGAGCTACCGGCTGTCTTTACGTGAGAACATTCCCTCGAGAAAGAAGAAGGCTGAGTTAGTTCAACATCATTAAATCTGTAACTCCCCACTCTGGGGAGCAATCAAGCTCCATTTGCAGTATGTCTTGTTCAAAAGGAGAAAATCAGGTAATACGACCTGTCAGAAAAATTGACTGGTCAACAGTTTGCAACTGGTAATGTATCTGATATATTAAAGCTGGCACTTTAGATCTGCAGACATGTTTTACTAGTAAGGGGAAAAACAGCTGTGCAATTTCCATGCACATAAAAGGGGGGGTATGTCTCATGATGCATGAAACGCATTTGGCTGACGGTGTACCTAGAATTAGGATATGTTAGACAGGGCACATTATAGAATCCTACTTCTCTTTCATCAGAAACATAGGAAAAGTAGGCTGGATATTAGGTCGAAGAGGAAGCTAGCCGATATTCTTCTGGAGGTGCATGCAGGACAAAAAGGCAAATGTTTTTTTTCCAATGGATTTCGGTAAAGCAGAAAATAAACTCTCTGGCAAACACCTCTTTATTATACACATTTTTGTTTAACAGGATAATCTCTATTAACACCACATTTTAGATTTTTGAAGCGTACATGCAATTGCCAGGAGTACAAAGCTAATGCTAGGCTATAAACAAACTACATTAGGCGTGATGATGTTTAGAAGTCTCTTTTCAGTCACATTCACGAGTGGGGTATTTACTAGGGATGCTCCGATCGATCGGTCACCGATCGATATCGGCCGATACTCACTCTCTACCGATCGATCGGTGCTCTCTAAACATGCAGATCGCGAGAGCCGATCGCATGACGTAAAATACATGACACTTTTCTCTGTGTGCGGCAAAACAAGCTCGCCAAAATGGCTTCACCGGTCTGGCATTATTTTAAGGTGTCCGAAAAAGACAGTAAAATAGCGGTATGCAACGTGTGTGAAGCAGAAATCCTGCAGCTCCATCGGCCGGACCGGTAAGCGCAGCGAAACACACACACAGGGAGAACCAGACCGCAGTTCATTTCCTCATATTCCAAACGAGAAATTACGGTAGCAAATCACCCGGTTCTTTACGACCAGAACTATTAACGGGATACAAACCGGAGGAACCAGGCATGGAGGGAGGTGGCAGAGACAGTGGGTGAAACTGGTACGTTTTCGTCCGGTTTGGGGAGTTTATATATATAGCCTAGCCCAGGTCTATAAAAATGGCGGCCCGCGGGCCAGATGCGGCCCAGAACCAACTCCCGAGTGGCCCAGCCTCCCGTAGCCAAATTCCTACACTAGTACAGACCATGAACGCAACACTCCGCGTTGCATAGAAACCACTAAACCACAACGCAACACGTTTTTTGAAAGTGCATCTAGTGGTGCTAGTAACGGTGGTCCTATGATAGCAACTCTAAAACATGTCTCTCTCAACTCTGAGGCGTAAACAGAGACAAAACGGTCATTGATCTTGTGGAGCAGTCAAGTCAAGCTGGACCTTTTCGCGACCGACTTGAGTACGGGTCGGATGCTGCATTTTCCGACGCTCCACAAATACATCACATCCCCGGCACAAATCACGGATGTGATGACAGATTTCATTGCGAGGTTGAAAGAGAACTTTGCCGGTCAATTGGATGGACTTGCTCTGCCCACAGAGGTGATGGGCTTTGCCAGAGACCCCTTCACTGTTGCAATAGAGGGGGGCGTATCAACCAGAGCAAAGGAAGTGGTCCCCTCCATCGACGAGGGGAAATGTACACTGGAACTTATTGACATGCATTCATCCGTAACCATGGCACAAGAGCAGCGCACTAACGGGCCAGCGAAGTTTTGGAGTGATGTCAAAAAACAGCAGTTCCCTAACGTTCAGAAAGTAGCGATCTGTGTGCTCAGTATGTTTGGATCAACATACAAATGTGAGTCAAGCTTTTCACACATGAACTAAAAGAAAAGTAGCACTCGCTGCTCCCTGACTGACAGCAGTCTTCACCAATGTCTTAGGATTGCATTGACATCCTATGAGCCAAACATCACTGCTCTTGTTCAAAACTAAAAATGTCACTTCTCCCATTGAGAAAGTCAGCGATGACAAATCACACATGAGGTGATAGTAAGCACCTAGTTTACTATAGTAGACGTGTAGTGTAGTATTCATTCATATGTTAGTTACCATTATCCCTTGTTATGGGTTTGTGCACTGAAGGGTTTGACAGTTATTTTTGTATTCATTTAAATGCACTTTGTAATGTGTCTGGGTCAAATGTGATCAAAACGTATGATTTTTTTGTTATTACTTGAAAAGTGAAAAAATAGTAGGCCTATTGCTAGAGTACTACCTCTTTGTGTTACATTGGAGCTCTTTAACGGTTTGTTAATGCACTTTTTGATGTGCATGTATGTATCCAATTTTATTTTGTTTGTGAGGACATTTATTAAGACTTCTATTATTGTATTCAGTTAAATGCACTTTGTGATGTGCCTGGTTAAAAAAAAAAAAACCTGAATATTTGACTTCGAAAGCAAACAAATGTAATGCTACAACTGTGCACTTTTTTTTCCCGAATGCACTTTGAGATGCCTCAGATTCTGTTAAATTAATGCTAATTTGTTGTGTTTTTATGCACTTTTTGACGTACCTTTGTTAGATGAACAATGAATACAAATGGCATGTTTTTCATCGCAGTAATATGTGTTGGTTTAAAATGTGTCATTACCCGCTTTTTACAGGCCGCTGAATGTCTGGCCCAGCTGAATTTTGTAGTTATAAAATCTGGCCCAACTGAATGTGTAATTGAATAGCCCTGGCCTAGCCTATATATATTGCTCGCATAAAATCCCCGGGGTTTTTTGCTTTGTATGTCGGGGGCGGGAGATTCATGTGATTGGTTGTTGGTCGCGTTGCTCGCAAAAAATCCCCAAGCTTTCAGACACGCCCAGCTCCAAGATTTCCAAGATTTTTGAAAAGCTGCTGTGTGGACGTACCGTAAGAGTTAGACCTAACACACTTAGCTATTTTATCTACCTCTGGAACAAGCTAAACTAGTTATTATAAATATATTTATTCTTCATTGTCGGGTCACTCATTACTGGATCAGTGAGCTGCATGAGATACTGACAGGCTGTCAGGAGAGGGAGAGAGGGGGGAGAGAGAAAGGGAGAGAGGAAAAGAGAGCGCTTCCGCTCATTTCTCCCGTGTTATTATCCAAAGTGAATGTAAACTTGAATAATGTACATCATTTGAATGTAATAATTAAGTTGATTGTTGTTTGTGGAAGCTCCAGTGAATGAGCCCCATTAACTGAGTTTTAAAAATCACTTCAAATGGAAGATTTAAAGATGTTGATGTTTAAATCTTCCATTTAGGCCCCGCCCACTCGATCGGATCGGCGATCGGTATCGGCCGATACTGATTCCGGCGATCGGCGACCGGCCCCGAAATTGGCGATCGGAGGATCCCTAGTATTTACGGATGTAATTTATGTCGGAGAGCAAAACGTAAAACTGTCTACAGCTTGTGTTAACCATAGAACTTGATTCAGGGTTCTAGACAAACACACATTCACAACACTATAGACTTTAATAGATTTAATTTTTTGTTAGCGCTTGTACAGGTGCTCAAAGACGCTTTACAGATATAGTGAAGAGAAAATAAAAGAAAGGAACAACAAATAAATATATAGTTAAAGGTGGGGTAGGTAAGTTTCAGAAACCGGCTCGAGATACACTTTTTGTTATATTCCATGGAATGCTCTTAACATCCCGATAGCAATGAATATCTTAAGTGCTTTGACAAAAAATCCATTAAAAAAAATTCATCTGTGGAAGCCGTAATACTGTAAAAAGTACAACCAATCCGTTCAGCCGGGCCGGCTAAACGGATTGGATTGCCGCCCTGTCTGTCAGCCTTCCATCTCGTGCACGCACAAATGTATCTCGTGCCCTCATTGGGCGTACCGTCATTGGGCGTGCATTGCAGCAGTACTTCAATGACTCGCCATCAACAGGCGGCCACTTTCACCAGTCTGCTGACGTCATGTGCGCGTTCATGTGTGTTGGAGGAGGTGCTCTGTAAGGAAGTCTGAAGGAAGGGGCGGATTCTTTTCGGCTGTGTACTTTCAAATTTTAGTGCACTCGAGCCGGTTTCTGAAACTTACCTACCCCACCTTTAAAGTCAAATAATACAAAAACAATCACACATTAAAAGCCAGATTGAAGAGGTGAGTTTTTGTAAGTGTTTTGAAGGTGGTGAGGTCAGTGCAGTCTCTGATGGGTTGTGGGAGTGAGTTCCAGAGGGAGGGGGCAGCGACGGAGAAGGCTCTGTCCCCCCAGGTCCGGTGATTGATGTGGGTGGGGATGGATAGGAGGTGGTGGTGCAGCAGGTCTGTGAGGTAGGGGGGGGGGCTGATTGTTGAGGGCTTTGTGAGTAATCAGGAGGACTTTGAAGTTGATCCTTTGACGGACGGGGAGCCAGTGGAGGTTCTGGAGGACGGGAGTGATGTGGTCTCGGGAGCGGGTGTGGGTGAGGAGGCAGGCAGCAGAGTTCTGGATATGTTGGAGTTTATTGAGGAAGTTGGATGGTATGCCGTAGAAGAGGATGCTATTGCAGTAGTCGAGTCATGATGTGATGAATGCATGAATCAGGGTTTCAGCAGCAGAGGAGGAGAGTGATGGGCGGAGACGGGCAATGTTTTTGAGGTGGAAAAAGGCGGTCCTGGTGATGTGATTGATGTGGTGGTTGAATTTGAGCTGACTGTCGAAGATGACTCCGAGGTTGCGGATGTGAGGGGGTGGAGATAGAGTGTGGCTGTCAATGGTGATACTTTGAGGCGAGGGAACAGGAAGTGGTGGGGCGGTAGTGGTTCAGTCTGTAGGGGATTGGACTTTGGACTGAAGGGTCGCCGGCTCACGTCCCGATCGGACCAAAAATACGGAGTGTGGACTGGTACTGGAGAGGAGCCAGTTCACCTCCTGGGCCACTGCCAAAGTGCCCTTGAGCAATTGGCACCTAACCCCCAACTGCTCACTGGCGCCAGCTAGACTGGCTGCCTCCGCTCTGACCTCTCAACTGCATGTGCATGTGTGCATATAACTGTGTGTGCATTTGTATATGTATGTAACTGTAAAAAAACGCATGTGTGTGTGTACAACAGAGTGGAAACTGAATTTCCCCCTTGGGAAAACAAAGGTCCATCTTCTTCTTTATTTCTTGGTTTTAAGACTCGTTACACTCTATAAGGCTTATATGCTTGACACTGGCATTATATTTATGTTACTCTTCATGCAATGAAAAATAGGTTAAACTATGATATATTTGATATATTTATATATAAAATACATTGACAATATATTTTTAAAGATTCACATTAATTTGTATCTTAGCCTTTATAATTGTTCTGAAATATTCAGTTGGAACATCTACTGTATCAGAATTTAAAAACAGATCATTAATAAATTACAAACAATTGAATCAGAACAAATGAAAAAAAAAGGCATTTCCACAAGAAATCTGTTCACAAACGGGCCCTTTGCTTGCAGGCTACATGTTGGACCAGTTAGAAAACAGACTTGTTGTGACTGTAAATCTAAGAAATGATATAAAATGGATTCAGAAGTCAGTGATAGACTGCCGATCTGGGAATAAATTGGTGGATAAATTGTATTTATTGAACGACACAGCTGCTACCACAAAATTCCTCTGTGCAGCTTTCACACAGTATGCTGAGGGCGACCCCCAACTGTTGGCAGAGGATACTGCACTCACTTTTTAAAAGGCTGATGAGAAATGTTAAAGGGCCCTAATATGATCATTTTCAGGTTCATATTAGTAGTGTCTCTACTCTGACCTGTCTCCATGCTTTAATGTTCAAAATATTTTTCTCATACTGTCTGTGCTGCAGCAAATCTTCTCACCCTCTGTCTGAAACCAGAGCCCAGTCTGCTCTGATTGGTTAGCTGTCCGGCTCTGTTGTGTTGGGATGACATCACTATGTTACGGAAGTAAACAAAGGAGTCCCTATGGAGGCATTCCAAGCAGGGGGGGAGAGTGGGAGAGAAACTATCTCTGGGGGGAACTTTGCAGACCATTGACATGCACACAAACCTATACTGTAAACACAGGGACAGGAAAACCCCAACAAACATAATAGGGCCTCTTTAAAGTGCGATGAGTTTATGGCTCTGCAAGCACTGAGGTTGGAAACTTTATTCAGTTTGCAGGTCTCCCTTGAAAAAGAGATCGTTGATCTCAATGGG
Organism: Gymnodraco acuticeps; assembly: GCF_902827175.1. Taxonomy (NCBI): domain Eukaryota; kingdom Metazoa; phylum Chordata; class Actinopteri; order Perciformes; family Bathydraconidae; genus Gymnodraco; species Gymnodraco acuticeps. Next base: position 4,996,754 of record NW_022990274.1, on the reverse strand, counting down.
ATTTTACCTGGTTAAATAAAGGCAAACAAACAGTTCAAATTAATTCTATAATGTATTCCAAGTTCTAACGATCAGTCATTCTTCCACACAATACAATATGTTCACCCACCAATGGGAAAACACCGTACTAGAAAAACATGCATTAATGGTCTCTGACCTGAGATGTCAGAAAAATACAAACAAATAAATGTTTTTTGTTAAGGGAAATGTGTGATTTGTCTTCAAAGCTCTGTGTCTGAACGCTCATTCTCACAGATGTCACATAGAATGGACTGATCTGAATAACCAGTGTGAAATGCCATTTATCAGACGCAGCTATGTAACGGCCCATGAAATGATCCTGACAGGCCCCACATTGCTTGTATATAATCTCTTCATTGGTCCTATGCATATACATTCAAGTCACATACTCATATCTCTTAGGGTTAAGCATCTGCGTTGTAGATATTAAAGTGTGATAAACACATTGCTTCAATCAATCAACACACTCCCTTTGCTCCAAAAATGTTTTCTAAATGCACCAACGCAGCACCTCTATGAAGATCAGTTCATCATCGTTTTGTGAAGAAGAGTTGTGAATGTGTTATTATATCGTTGGACTTCCCTTATGTCAGTTTTTGCTCTTTTGTAATATTGTTTTGGTCAAGCTGTTGCCCTTTGAGTTTTTTGTTTTGCTCTGCCAAAACTTGCTCTCTTGCTTTCTGGGACAACCGACAGCCTGTTCTTTGGGGATTGCCAGATTGTTCTGTACCCACCATTCTCAATGGCCTGGTTGTGCTCTATGTGTACAGTAGTTAACGTTTCTCCGTTTTTGGTTGACCAGGGACCATCCGACACATTTCTATTGGATATTTGGTGCTAATGACATTGAAACTTACTTTTTTAATGACGTTCAGTGATACACTAATTTTTCTTTGCGCATATGGCCACATTGGATTGGTGTGAGGGCAGTGCTGATGCCAGGGTGAGGACATTTTGCCACCGATTAATAAACTTGTGGGAACACCAAAGTATCTGATCACACAGTACATTTAAAAAGAAAATATACACGACGATGAGGCTCAATATCTGTTGAGGGCTTTCTTAGAATTGTAGCTTATGGCCTCTCCAGTTGAACTTTTCTTGAACTGTGACCCTGTTTTTTTCCATACTCCACATGGCTTATACCAAAAAGGCGCTTTTGCTTTTCTCTTCGACACCAAATCCACCGCGGACGTCTCTTTAGCTCTCGACACCTGATAAGTGAAATCTGAGTCCTGCTAACATGTGGGGTGACTATTTCAATTTATATTTGCACCGTTCAACCATCGTCCGTTTGAGAATTGATTGTAGTTTAGTAATTTGGAAATTAAAGTTGTTATGTTTGATGATTGCGGGGGCTCATATATGAGCCCCCGCAATCATCAAACATAACAACTACATTTTTAATAGTTTTTGCATATATGCAAAAACTATTAAAAAGGGCTATCATTTTAATTTAGCGAAAAAACAGTTTGAGTTGATGAGTAGTGCAGATATCACTGTCAAATCAATCGACAGTAAGGAGAATACTTACTTCCGGGTGTACAATTCTCCGTTATCCAATGGGAATGGACGCTCACATTGCATTTAAGAGCTGCCGACATAAACGGGTGCGGTGCTTCCATGAGCGTCAAATACCGCCGCCGATGGGAATACATTGCAATCAGTTGAAAGCTCTTTGCGTCCGTTTATGAAGCTGAAGGAGCCTCGGCGCGTCACAACTGGATGCCACGGGACCCTGACCAAGCATCGCTCAGGGAGTGAGAGTGTGTTGGCCTAGTGCTGACCATGTGACTCGTGTAAGGCCAAGTTCAGGTGACAGTTCTCCATCTTCTCTCTTTGGCAGGCTAGGGTTGGTAGGCATGTGAGTATATATAATAATAATAATAATAATAATAATAAATGATATTTATATAGCGCCTTTCAAGGGACCCAAGGTCGCTGTACATGGTGGACAAACAAAACAAACAGACAATCAACGGGCAAACCAAATAAATAAATAAAGGAAGCCGGGGGACCAGAAAAAGGCTAGGGCCCGAAGGCCAGGGTGAACAGGTGTGTTTTTAGTGATGATTTGAAGATGTCCAGGGAGGCAGCATTACGGATCTCGGCAGGAAGTGCATTCCAGAGGGTGGGGGCTGCAACACTGAATGCCCGGTCACCAACAGTTCGGAGGCGAGAGCGGGGGATGGAGAGCAGGCCCGTGTCTGAGGACCGCAGACTCCGAGAAGGGGTGTAGGGATGGAGGAGGTCCGATAAGTACTGGGGGGCGAGGGAATGGAGGGACTTGTACGTGAGGATGAGTGATTTGTATTGAATCCGGGACTTGACCGGCAGCCAATGTAGGTGGATGAGGGTGGGGGTGATATGGTGCCATGGCTTGGTGTGGGTGAGAAGCCTGGCGGCAGAGTTCTGGACGTATTGGAGCCTATCCAAGGTTTTTCTGGGAACCCCGGACAGGACTCCATTGCAATAGTCCAGACGGGATGTAATGAAGGCGTGTACAAGGGTTTCTGCCACAGAGTCAGAGAGTGAAGGCCGGATTCTGGCAATGTTTTTTAGGTGGTAGAAGGCGGATTTGGTGACAGATTTGACGTGCGCATGGAAAGAGAGGGTGGTGTCCAGGATGACTCCCAGGTTGCGGACTTCAGTGGACGGGGAGATAGAGCAGCCGTCAATGGAGAGAAGCAGGTCTCCAACCTTCTGGAGCTGCGTCTTGGGAGCCACAATCATGAGCTCTGTTTTATTGCTGTTGATTTTGAGCAGGTTTGATGACATCCAGTTTTTTATGTCCTGTAGGCAGTTGACAAGGGATTGAGGGGGGAGCTGAGTGGACGGTTTGGTGGAGAGATAGAGCTGTGTGTCATCATCATAAGAGTGAAAGCTGAGACCATGTTGGCGGATGATTTGACTAAGTGGGAGCATGTACTGTAGATATTGAATAGGAGGGGTCCAAGCACAGAGCCTTGAGGTACACCTTGGTTGACTGGGGCGGGAGGGGGGCTGCAGTCACTGATGGTGACAAAGTTTTTCCTGTTAGACAGGTAGGACTCGAACCAGGCAAGAGCTGTGTCACTGAGGCCAAGGTAGTCAGACAGGCGGCTGAGGAAGATGGAATGGGATATGGTATCGAAGGCTGCTGAGAGGTCCAGGAGGATAAGAATGCTGATGAGGCTAGAATCAGATGCGATGAGGAGGTCGTTTGTGATTTTGATGAGGGCAGTCTTAGTACTGTGATATGGTCTAAAGCCATATATATCGATATTGCAATAAAAAGGCTGCCTTCCCATATGGTTTATAAAATATTTGCAAACCATGTATATCATGGTATTGGTATATTTAAATTGTACATGCTTTGGAAATACTGTACTTACTAATAAGCCAAAAATGCAAATACGAAATTTGTATAAACGATACAATCAATGTGCAATCTCTGAGTGTCTCTTCTCTTAAAACAACGCTGCATGTACAATACACACTGGTCAATAACACACACACACCTAACACAACATGCAAATAGGCATAAGGTTCACTCCATACAGCATGAACACATGCGCATAGCACCCCCAGAGCCTGTGCACACAGTGCACCGCCCGACAGCGGCTGTGATGAGCAGGCAGAAAGGAGAGCCTCTCTGGGCATAAATATGTCCGGCCTTAAGATATATAACTGGCAATTCCATCTCCAGTTGAAGCCTCGCCGATTGCTTTTTGCCCCTTCCCTGCAACTCATGCAGGCGTGCAACACACACAGACAGAAACGTGGCCTTGCACATGTGCATGCACGAAACAGGCACATAATACACACACAATGAGGCAGGGGTCAAAGAAGAGATATCAAACCAAATGAAAATGACCTCTCAGTTGAATTGAGGATTATGCAACACATCCATCCATCATACATTGATGCTTTGTGGAGCGGAGCAGCAACCTACATCCAAGGAAGAGGTCTCTGCCTCTTGTATTGTGTGTCTCTACTGGGACATGTCTCCATGCTTTAATATTCAAAAAGCTCTTTATTCTTCTCATACTGCCTGTGCTGCAGCACCTCTTTTCACCCTCTGTCTGAAACCAGAGCCCACTCTGATTGGTAAGCTGGCCAGCTCTGCTGTGATTGGTCCACTGCTTAGAGATGTCCCTCACCTTAGCCTATCAAGTACAATGTGTTGGAGCACTAGCCAATAGAAGCGCAAGTGGTTTGTAGTGATGTCACTATTTTAGAGGAGAAAACACAGGAGACGTTACAGGCAGGGGAGGGGGGGTGAGACTACACGCCAAACATAAGTCCACCTTTAGCTTAGCAGTGGTAATGCATAGCTATGCAACGGTGATGTAGTTCGTTCATGAACTATCGTAGTATTTTAATTCTGCCGATTGCATTTACACTTCAAGAATCATAAAAGTGGTGTAAACATCAAATATGATCCTGCTGAACAAAACGTGTTAGTACCATAAATGTTTGTTAACACAGATCTTTTGTTGAGCCCTTGCAATGATAAGTTTCATGTCGGACTACAAACATAAGTCACCACTGCACCACCATTGGGAAAGTAGTTACAAATATATTTTCAAAAGGGCTATTTGTAGAACTGCAATGCAGGGACACTTACATCAGCTGGCAGAACTGTTGTGATGAAACTGCATGAACTAAAACCTGCTTTTGCACTATGCAAGGCTGTACAGATACTATCCTGAAAACACCACACCTGCTCAGTCAAATGCCGTAAGAACATGAACTCCTGGCCCACAACTAACATGATCCTAAAGGAGTTGTTTGCTTTATCATTTCTGGATTAGTCAAAGTACATAAACGTGATGATACAGTATGACACAGCAAGTGCACATCAAAGCTCTTGAAACTCTTTATGAAGGCAAAAGCAACTTTAATATCATATGGAAGTTGTAGAGTTTGCTTGAAGCTGAAGTTTCAATATGTTGTTCTCATACAGCGTCAAGTGTTTTGCAAATCTGCCAAAAACACCTCGGAAGCAGAAATCCGTTTAAAAAGGCAGCGGTGGAGAAAGCTGATGCACACTCTCCAATAAACATAGCATGACTAATCCCTCCTCACAAATGACAAGGCCTAGTCATCCAGCTCACAATGAACGGTCTGCCTCTACAAGACTTCAAAGTGAAGCGTTTGCCACCATGCAGACTTGAGTGATGGGACTGCGTAGCACACAGGGTTAACCAAACAAGCAATTCCGGCGCAGCAGCATTTGCTAAAAAAGCTTGATGGGGCCGGCTAAGCTCCTGTGATTGGCCTTTGTGTGTGAAAGTGACCACTTAAGTGCAATGCAGTCCCTCTTGAGTGCGTTCGGAGGCATAAGCACTTCCTCTGACTTTTCGCCTGCTCGCACTGTGTGTGTGTTTGTGAGCGTTCTTCAGAATGTATTGCAGTGTGTGTACATGCTCACTAGTGCATTCGTGGTTGTTTTACTGTGTGTGCATGTGTGTGTAAAAGTGTGTGTTTTTGAAATGCCCTGCTTTACTTTGGTGCTATGGCGGTATATTTGTGTAAAAAGAATACTGGAGTTAAGCAGCTTTTGAAAGCGAGATTATTCACAGCATCATTGGTGCCAAACTAAATATAAGGGATCTCAATATAATGTGTAATTGCCCACAACAACAGTGCATATTTGAACTCTAAAGCACAATGCTTTTGTCACGCTCCCCCATACATCTTTAAATACCGTTTTACAACTTTATAAACTAAGCATATTACTTCCCTCCTTTCAGTTTGATCATTTCCAATCACTGTTTACGGCGAACTGTTAAAATATATACATGTTTTTTTATATTGTATACATTACTTATTCAACTTCATTGAATGCATTATTTCATGTCTTTGATACTAATTTTGATGTTTTACAGCGTGAACTGCTTATAATGTGTGTGCATGCAACATTAACAACTTGAAACATGACCATTTACAATATAATCAAGAAAAAGTCAACAACATTGATCAACTTTGAGCATTAGTTATTTTTCTCAAATTGTGCAGCCTTAGTTTACACCTTTTTTGTTCAAACAGTTTATGGCTGTTAGCCCTTTTGATACTTGGCAAATGTATCAGAACTATGAGCCAAACGATTGATTCAAATGGATTGATAGGATCTTATTCCAATCAAATACCATTGACCATTCCTATATAATCAATGGCTTTTCAACAGGGGGCTTCTGACCCCTAGGGGGCCTTGAGAGACACTGCATACAAATTGTTTCATGATGAAAGTGTGACTTTATAGGTTTGTTTTAGGGCTGCTCGATTATGGCAAAAATCGTAATCTCGATTATTTGGGTCAATAATTGATATCACGATTATTAAAAACGATTATTTACTTTGAAAAAAATCCATTTATTGAAAAAAAAATGTTGAACAATGTTTTCAACAGTTGATTTCCCTGAACTTTAATTCAACTGAAATGTGTTAAATAAAAAATAATAATAATCGTTGCAAGCCTAAATCCTAATTGCGATTAAAATACAATAATTGAGCAGCCCTAGTTTGTTTGTAATATTTTAAAAAGGATACATAGATTGTAGGCCCAGGGGATCTTAGCCTTAAACAGTTTAAAGACCTGCAATAATGTCTCAAATAGTCAAATTCATAGAATGCTGTCCTTTATTGTGTTTTGTCCTTGTATTGGTTTGAAAATACTTTTGGTTTAAATAATCCTCATAAGGTAATTGTTTTGTAAAGTAAGCAAACCTTGCTAGCATTTGGAACAATTCCTGATTAGATTAAGCAATAAAGGCTCCCTGTGACCTTTCCATATGCAGGTGTTTAAGATCAAGGCCATAGAGGTTGTATCAACATGCCTTTTTAATAATGTATGCTGTATTTGTTCTTAAATGTATTTAGCTTTTAATCTGTAAAGCACTTTGAATCGCCATGTGCTGAAAAGTGCTATATAAATAAAATGGCCTTGCCTTGCCTATGACCTTACTGCAGCAAATGAATGTAGGCTCCAAATGTAACAAGCTATTTGACTCACAGAATGTCTGCTGGAAAAAAGATAAATCGATCAATGTTATGCAGGGGGGTTTCTGTGGTACTGCTGCAGTGAAAGCTGCTCAGCCAGCAGGGACAGCCATAACGCTTCCCCTGTATCCTATAACCATAACCCATAGCCATAGTGTCTTCGTCTGAGAGAGTCTTCACTTACATGAATGGCATCACATGAATACTTTGATATGGATTTTAGTGGCTTTATGTGTGATTTGCAGTTTTCACCAACTAAGCTAAAGGCGGCTACCGTTGTTTTTTTACTTAATAAGTTTCAGACATTACTATGTGGGTGACTACTGATGTATTTGAAGTTGTAGAACAAACTAGAACATCTCAAGGAACCCATGACTTTGAATGGGAATCAGAAGTGGTCAAATGCTAACTCATTTCCGGGTTGTACAGTAGGACTCATTCCTGCACCACTCATTAGAGATCCAAGATGTCTTCCTCACTCACACATTTGAACGCTGCCAATGGTAGCTGAGTATTCTTTTCTGGATCCCTAGCTAATTTATAGCTTAAAATAGTAAACGTGCAAATACAGAGTGATGTATTTTAGTACACTTCTTCAATATGTGGTGCTTCGGCCTCCTACTTAACACAACCTAAATGCTACGTTAATCCGTTGTGTGTGTGAGACAGGAAGAGGGATGTGTGTGTCCCATCAGTGAAGGGCGAGTCCTTCAGCACACGGGGTCAGTACTGAGGAGGTGAGATGATATTGTGAGGATATTTAATGAGAGGATAAAAGCAGAAGCGAACGGGGGATGAGTATTAGCCTTTTTAGATATCATTAAACATTAATACTGTCAGGGGGCTGGAGCACACTGGGGTGCTTTTCATTGACTTTCATGCTGCGTGCTAATAGACTATCTCCTCTGGGGACCTACACACACCCCTCCCCCCACACCCAGCCCTCGGTATGGTGCTAAACTAAAGCGAATATCAGATTGCCACCCTGCTTTAAAGGATAAGCTTAAAGTGTGTGTGGTGAGTGTGTGTGTGTTAATTGTAGATTGTGTGAGGTCATGCTCTCTTTAGCTCATGATGTATGATGTACGCAGAACCATTGTAAAACTATTAAAAGGCCCTGAAGAGACTAGCATATATTAACCCGGTACTTAATCCTGAGCAGCACTTCAAATACTTTACTACACAATGATATTTTGTGAACATTTCCAGAGTAATGCTTGAAGTATTTAGAAAATGACTTTGGCTCAAGTCCTTCTCTCCAGTTATATTATTTATCCATTCATAATTAGTTGAAATGATGTTGTGTGGATTGTTTAGTGTCTATAGACAAATGAGACTTCTCAGTCATTATTTAGAAGCCTGTTTGTGTTCTCTGAATAATACAGTTCAGTTTTCTTAATGATCAATGTGATTCAATTCTTCCTTCAATTTATCGTTTGATCTCTAATAATGTCACAAAGTTGTAAAAATGCCCATCACAGTTTCATTAAACTGATTGTCTCGTTTAATAGGCCAAATATTCAGTTTCTTAATTCATCAAAATGAAGCACAATTAAGAAGAAGTTGGAACCAAGCAATTAGAAAAAAAGACTAATTTGACCTACTAACGAAATATCTGCAATTTAAATACTGACTTGATCAACAGTTTATTTGTTTCAATGTTCACAAATGTACAGTTCATGTGTAGTTAAACTTAAACCGCATGTATCTTGTGAGTCATTATGTACATGTTCACATATTGGGGCCTTCATATGTCAATATAAATATTGTTATTCTATTTTTGTTTTAACAACTTTATTTTTCAGTTTTTCACAAATACAGTATGTCCAACATTTCTGAAAACAAGTTGCAAACGCCCCAGATCCCACCCCCCTCCAGGTGGTATTCCCCAGTGAATAGACAAACAAACGGAAACAAAATAAACGAATGGTCATAGAAATAAAATATAAAAAATATATAAATACAAGTAAAATAAATGAAAAAATAAGGAATAGACCAAAATAAGCACATACAACAAAAATGACGATAATAGACAGTACGAGTAGATAATCAGATATAATAAAACATCACACACATAACCCAATAATAAGCATTTTTGTTTATGCTGATCTTATTGCCAGCCTTCTAAACCCTTAGTGTGACAAGGTACGTAACAACTTCAAGCCCACAGTTAGTGACCCCAGAGTGCCCAGGTCAATAGTCAAAGACAGATGCAAAGTGAATCAGGTGAGGGATGGGCCTCTAACATGGGTAATAAATAGCGTCCAAGTTTTGTCGTATTTGCTGACTAAACCGCGCACTGCATATCTCAATTGTTCCAAGTCTAGCCCAAGCATCACTTCCCTGATCCAGTGAATATAGGAAGGGGGATTTTTTCCTTTCCAATTTAGCAGTATGAGACGGCGGGCATGCAACGAAGCATAGGCAACCGCATTTTTGTGGAGGGAGGAGAACCCTAGTCCAGTATCAACAGTTCCAAAAATAGCTGTTTGAGGATTAGGAGATAGCATCCTGCCTGATATTGCAGAGAGTGACCGAAACACAGAAGCCCAGAAACTGCTTAATGACGGACATGACCAGAACATATGGCCCAGGGAAACAGGGGAATAATGACACCTGGGACAGGTTGGAGCGACACTGGGAAAGCTCTTAGCTAGTCTGTCGTTGGAGTAATGTAGCCGGTGTACCACTAATACAGAAAGAAGAGGTGTGTATACGTGAAACAATGTTTTCCCAGGCTTCCTCTGAAATAGAATCACCAATATCTCCTTTACATGCTTTTTTAGTTTTGTCCCATGTGGGAGGGCAGTTATTCAGAATCAATGTATATATGTTGGACACAGCCCCTTTATTAAATGGATTCACATTAAGAACCCAGTGAGCTAGATCTTTAGAGGGTGGACATGGATATCCTGGAAAATGTTTAGACGCAAAAGACCGAGCCTGGAGGTATCTAAAGAAGTGAGATTTTGGTATGCTGTGATCCCTACACAAGTGTGTAAAGGATGCAAAACTGCTGTCACTAAAAAGATCTTGAAAATAGACCAGGCCACTTCTATGCCAAACAGCAAATGCCATGTCCAAACGGGATGGTGTAAAAAGGTGATTAGACATTATTGGCGAGAAACTGCATATGCTTTTCAGATTCATATATTCATATTGTTATTCTATTTATTGCACCTTTTTTTGTTTAACCTCTTGTGGTAGCTTATATAAATATTGCTATTCCATTTATTTGATCACACTTTTCTTACTTACACTTCTTATGTTTATATACATATTTGTATTCAATGATATTTCATTATAATTGAAAATGTTTTTCCTAAACTCAAGTTTCTATAAATATGTTTACATTATTCGAAAATGGAGCAACTGATCAATTAAGTATTCTGATTACTCTTATATTAGCTTTTTTAATTGATGTTCTTACAATTACTTAAAATACACCAGCTGCAACTCAGTATCTCCAAACTAAATGGTGTTTGTCCTATGAAGCACCAACAGAGGGCAGTGGTGCCCTTTGAAAGAAAAGAGGCAGCACGTGCACTCTCCATCCTTGAGAGTGTGTGTGTGTGTGTGTGTGTGTGTGTGTGTGTGTGTGTGTGTGTGTGTGTGTGTGTGTGTGTGTGTGTGTGTGTGTGGTGTGTGTGTGTGTGTGTGTGTGTGTGTGTGTGTGTGTGTGTGTGTGTGTGTGTGTGTGTGTGTGTGTAAATATCATGTACAGCTGGGCGTGGCGGGGAATAGATAACACAGTGGGGGACGGGTATGTGCTGATGTAGGTAGCAGGTGCTGTACAAACCTATACATCTCACTGACACCAAAGATTAACTAATGATTTTCATTCACAGGAATTCCTCTCCTCCCCTGGAACGCTGTGTCAACAACTCAACTGCACAATGTAAGAAACACTACACTGATGAAGTATAATAATTGCCTTGATTAGGTCCCATGTCATGGCCATTTCTACTGATCATAATTCCATTGTTGAGGTCTACTAGAATACATTTACATTGTTCAATGTTCCAAGCTCACATTAGTTTCTCATGCAGCATCTCTGTATAGTATGTGTATTCACTCTCTGTCCTACACGGCTTGTTGGAGCTCCTGCCCCCCCCCCCCCCTCCCTGTGAGCCCACTGTGCTCTGATTGGTCAGCTCACCCACTCTGTTCTGATGAGTCTACCACTATGGTCTACCACCGTTACAGCGGAACATCAGTGATTATGTGTCACAATGGCGTTAGCAACCAGAAAATGACACCAGTAAGGACAAACAGATGAGAATGCTGCGTGGGGTCTGGGTGCCGTGTTGGCAGGACGTTGTGCAGCTCGCTGCTGCGAGGAGCGGACAGTGTGAGCTGGGTTCATTTGGGTATGGGCACGTCACTGTACCCAGGAAGAAAAAGATAAATGTCCAACGAGGCGTTCTGGGGCAGCATAGACAGGTCTTTTCTGTGTTAGTTTTACTCGCTACAGGGTGTACTTTGAGGGTTTGTGACTCTGCAGACCGTTTACATGCAGAACCGCCTTCATAACACACAAGGGGATGGGTCAGAACCGGAAAAGCATGACATGGGACCTTTAACCTTCATGCCTTTACTAATAACTAATTCAGTGCTAACAGCAGAGTGAATGGTGTGCCTTCACATATTCAGTGCTGTCTTTTTCCCACAGATACGCTGAAGTCACTCCCAGTTTATTTGATCTAAGGCGCTTCTGCTAGGCGGGCGCAGCAGAGTAAGTGATGGTGGTGTTGAATTTGATTCAAAAGATTAAACCTCTTTTTTTAAACACAGCCTGGATCCAGAGTCCTGCACGGGTCTGATTTTCAAGACCCGCTCCCGCCCCGCACCCGCGACGTGCAATACCGAACCCGCCCCGCTACCCGCACATATTGCCAATTAGTTCCGCAACCCGACCCGACCCGTCGGCACAAGATCCGCAACCCGACCCGAACCCGCATAGCCTATGAGCAGTGAAAACGTGCAATTATTAACACACGCAGTTGCATATTTGTCTCAAAAAGCGTGGGATGTTGGTTATTTTCTCCATCTAGGAACCAAAAGCCTCCCAGACGCTGGATTTCGCTCTTGAGGAAGTGTTATTGAAAATGCTGTATTCTCCGCTAGAGAGCTTCACCTCAGCCATTTCGAATGTGGCGCGCTCAGCAGCAGATTGATGCGCTGCAGAGGTTATGATTATACGCGGTCCCGCGGGGGTGAGGTCTGAGGATTTAAACATTAAACTAAATTACTATTATTTTAATATATTTATTATGCAACACCCGCGACCCGACCCGCATCATCTTTGTTTTACCCAGAACCGAACCCGGAAAAAAGCGTTTGATAAAATACCACCCGCGAATCACCTTTTTTGCGGGTCACCCGTCGGGTACCCGACCCGATGCAGGACTCTGCCTGGATCACAATCCATCCAACTTGTATTCATATTTCCACATAATAAACATAATTTCGATGCAAAGGCAAGCCCTCTGATTAATGAAGCAGTGGATAGAATCGATTTACCAAGACGTGTTTCATGTTCAATGTGATATTTCAACAGACAGAAGTCCAGAAGAAAAAATAATCTAATGGTTAAGTACAAAGGTACAAAAAAGTATACTATTTACATTCTATGTGTACACCCTGCCCAACTTTTGCTTTGTTGGAAGCACCTTTTTACAGCAACAAGTCTTTGTAAATAAGTCTCTCAGCTTTTATATTTTACACCAGTCCTCTTCGAAAAATGTCCTCACACAATATACATTATGCAGGACATTTCCTTGTCTGAAGCCATACCTTGGCTGAAGTCGATTTGTGTGCTTTTGGTGTTTGTCATGATGAAATGTGAAATTCCTTCTATTCTTTAGCTTTTTGACACCAGAAGGTTTTCTGCAAAAATATGGCATACAACCTGGAACAAAGGTCCCAAGGTTAGAATACATCTGGATGCTGCAGTGGTATAGCATATAGTGTAACCACTCTAACACACAGGCGCTCCACTCCACAGCATAATGAGTTCTCTGTTAGATCACCATTATTCAGCCAACACCTCCTGTTGAAAACTCCCCGTCTTGTTAACCCATTAACCACGTTTCCATGTCTTAACCCTGTGATGTGTTCAGGTGCAGACTTTAGTCTCCCCATTCTGCTGGAAGGCTGCCAGCCACAGGTCACATGACCTGGAAGAAAAAACCTGGGAGACTTTCGGGATCCCTTTTCGGTGAGACACACCTTCTCATTGTTATTGCTAGCACACAATACGAGCAGCATGACGGATGGCGGGTCGCTCTATTTTGAAAGAAAAGCAATGAATGAGTCTAGGTTTGCTTCAGAAAGTATTGATCCTGTACAGAAACACTGACTTTGCCAAGAAAAACAAACGTATGTATTGATATGGTATACTTATATTCTGTTTTAAAGCATTTTTGTAGTGCTCCAACTTACTTCCTACTTCATTGTTACCTCTCTTTTCATTGGGCTTTAGCATGGGCTGCTTATCAACCTGAAGGGAAGTCCAAAGGCTGATGAACTGATCTCTGTGTGACACCACGTTGCTCTGGAGTCCTATATGCCCTGGGATACAACACCCAGCGCAAATCTGGTGAGTAAAGACACTCCTTTGAGCAGTCAATGGTAATTGACTGTTAAAGGGCCACTTTAAGCCTCTAACTGATGAGATGAACTCCTCCATTACAGAGAGGTTCAAGCTAGCAGGTTTCCTCAGAAGTTTTATAAAGCTGATGGGGGCTGTGTCACTGGCCTTGATGCGTGAGATTTTGAATAAGCCTTACTATCAATGCTATAATGTGAAGAATTAGTGTAGTTGCCCATACGAATGAGAAATGGTTTGTGCTCATGACTGAACATCCAATATTCGCTCATCATTTCTCAAATATTCTCCAACCACTTCTTAATTGTATCTGTTCTGCCTCTCAGTCTCCCTAAATGCTCTGTAAAGAATAAGTACAAGGCATATACTATATCACTACAACATTGTAGTAGGGCTGCTGATTGCCAACATATAATGCTGACATCATGCAGTTTTTTTTTTTGCAAATTCAAAAATTGTTGAACTCACAGATGAAAATATATGTTTCTGTCTGCATTTTATGTTTGCTCAAGTTGATCAAGGCTGCATTACAAAATGTTTTCAATGAAATGTAAACTAAATGTCTCATTAGACATTTAAATAAAGAAAACGTAGATACAATTCAATCCATTTGACTTACACCTATCATTTATCAGAAGATATGATCATCTTGTTTCAGAGAGAGAAAGTTAACTATCAAAAAAAAGAAAGTACATAAACAATGTTTCGAGTCCCAGTTTGTGCAGCCCATTGTAAAACAGGTCAAATGTTTTCTGCTGCACTCTCTGAAGTTTGCCTTTTCATCATTTTCCCCACCTTGCTAAATGTTCTCTCAGCAACTTCTTTTTTTGGGGTTTTTTCTGCAATTCTTCTACTAAACCCGTTGTTCCTCTTATTTTCATAAATAGTCACCAACTACTGGACTAGGGGTTTAGCTAAAGCAAATAATAATAATAATAATAATAATACATGAGACTTGTATAGCGCTTTTCTAGAAACTAAAAGACGCTTTGACAAAGAATAAAACAAAATAAAGAATAAAAAATACAAAGAAAAATACAAAAAGAGATAGGTAGGGGGGGGGTGGTCAGTGGTTGAATGCAGTGTTGAACAGGTGGGTTTTGAGTGATGTTTTGAATGCTGTGAGGGAGGAAGAATCTCTGCTGGATTGGGGTAGTGAGTTCCAGAGGGTGGGTGCAGCAACGGAGAAGGCTCTGTCGCCCCAGGACTTGAGGTTGGTCCGGTTGGGGGGGGGGGGGGGGGGGGGGGGGGGGGGGGGGGGGGGCAGGAGGTTGGCAGCAGCAGAGCGGAGGGAGCGAGTAGGAGTGTGTTTAGGATCAGATCCTTGGTTTCCAGTTGTGGCTTGGTTTTATGCCTCTTCCTTGCTCAGCTCAAGAGTCACTTCTTCGACAACGCCCAGTGTGTTGATCACATTTGAGTTGATATGCATTGTTCTAGGGTTGGACATGTAGATTTCTTCCTGCTTCGGCCTAAGCATCATCTGCTTGTGTGAACAATGTAGTTCCAGTTGATGGGAACAGTTTGACTGATTCAAGTCTTCTTGAAGGTTTTCGGACTATTTTTGCAAACACAATGTGGTTGCAATGCATTGCACATGTCCTTCAGTGCTCTCTTACATGATGTAATCTATGCTCTGCAGCTGAAGTCCGAGAACTCTGGAAGTCTCATGCATTGGATCATGTTTGCACATATCAGTCTGAGCACAAGCAACTCTCTGTCTTGGTTGACATCGCAATGGATCATCCTGTAAAGAAACAGCCTGCTGATGTAGTCCGAGCCAGAAATGTAAGAGTACCATTTCCTTTCCTTGTGATGGTCTATCTATACAATGTATCAGTTTCCCTACACTAACAGTCTGTGGGAAAGAAGAATGGGGTCCAGCATTCTATGTCGCAGTCAGTGCTTTTCTTCAAAACCTTTTGTACACAATTTCCAGCATCTCTTTGTGGGTAGTAGATCTCTGTGGCAAAAGTTCCATCCTTAAGTGTCAATTCGTTTCCACCGAGATCCAATTCATACAATTTTCTTTGAGAATCACACAACCGTATCACAGTAGGGCGAACAAGTCCTCTCTAGCAGCATTTTCTTGTTTGTTCCGAGCCTTATTATAGGCGGGGAACTTCCAGATGTTTGTGATGTGTTCTTTATTCAGCATTTCAGCCCCAATGCTCACCAAGTCGCTACAGATATTGCACATGCACTTTGCATAGATCTGCTATCAAAACAGAAAAAAAGGCAAGGTCACTATCTGGTTTGTAAATACATTTGAGAACGGTCATTACAAAGGACGAACCAGTCAACTGAGAATGTAGCGTCTTAGCAAGAGCTTCATTGTTTCTGTAGAGAAGAAGAAAACTCATTAATTTGATCAAAAGGAGTTGGTAAGATCTCAAAAGATTAATCAGGACAAATCATATTTGTTTGGTTTATTATTAGTTAATGTAATGCAATTAGTCATCAGAAGGGCTATTTACAATTTATTTATCAAAATACAAGAATTGGAGTTAATGTATTTGGTTATTTTCATCTATGACAGACGTCATAATATAAACAATGACAATGACAATATAAACAATGACGTAAAGTATGTACTTTTAAATACTTTAGCTTAAGAACTATATTGCATTCATTTGCAGTTTAGCGTGTGTTGTCACATTAAACTGCTGATAATATTTTAAGGGCACGCTCACACGTGTTAAATCAACATTTGCTTCTGGTTCATTACTATTCAAAGTGAGTGAAGGGCTGACTCGGTTTAGCAAGAAGATCATCTTTGGTGAACTTTCAGCCAGGTAAATAAATACTTGTGTCAATTACAGCCATCCGCATACGTGTGACTATGCCCTAGCTAGGGCGAAACAGAAACGTATCTCTGTTAGCCAATGACATCATAGGACTCTGCTAGCTATGGCTGCTTACAGCTAGCTGTCACTCCTCCTGAGGACAAAAGAGAAACCTATTTGTAGTAATGAGCACTTGCAATAGTAAAACCAAGCTAGAAATTGAAGTCTTCAAATGTTTCTCTCCGGTAACATTCCACCCAGCATTTGCAGGTTTCCCACTGTTTGAAAGCATCCCATAACTCTGGCTGTAGAATGGTGAAATTGACAAAAGTGGAAGCGCTTACTTGGAGTTGAACATTTGATGAAATTAGCCTGGTGAGCACAGGTTTATTGAATGGCAAATGTATGCCATTCAACCAGGCCTCCAAATATCATCTCTCAAGCTTGGATTAATTACTTCAATGTTTTTTTTAGATGCTTCATTGTGACGTCTATCAACATTTGTAAAAGTAAAGGTCCCTTGCACTACTTTAAACTGTGAGCTGTGGGGAAGAATTCCTTAAGGCAGACTTTACCCTTTGCCGATGAAACAGCTTTTTAGATTTTACCGAGGTCAGGGGTTACTAAGGAAAAGCCCTACAGGCAGGTTAAAACATCACATCCTAATAAATACACAAAGCTTAGAAGTCAAACGATAAAGAAAACTTTATTTTGAAAGACATTTGAACACCCTTGGCGATAAAGTAGGGTTGAGTGATTAGTTCAAATGAAAAAGCTCAACTACCAGTATTTGTCTATTCATTATGCAGGTGTTTGTGCCGCACACACACACACACACACTCAGGGGAAGTCTCAAATCCCAACATGCCATGGAATGTTTTGGTGTAGGGCTGTGCAATTAACCGTATTTTAATCTCGATTTTGGCTTGCAACGATTATGAAAACAACGTAATCGAAATAAAACGATTATTTTGCTGCGTGCGCTTTCACCCCTCCCTAAAAGCCCTCTCGGCCAGGTTGTGAGTGACAATAGTTGTGTGAGTTCAGCGCGAGCGAAGATGGCAGAACAGGAGCAGCTCGTGAACAAGAAAGGTCAAACTAATTCCGCTGTTTGGAAATACTTTGGGTTTAAGGAGTCCGACGGTGAACAAAAAACAGTACAGTGCAGCAGGGGCGGACTGGCCATCTGTGTGTTCTGGAGAATCACAGCCGCTTTTTTTTAACGTCATCATTTCAGTTGCACTGACAGGCGACAGAAGTCCACAGTTTCCCCGCATGATGTTTCCAAACTTAATAGGAAAACCATCATGTTTGATACAAAGAAAACGGGATATTAAAGTCATATTTGTTGAAGCCTTTGGGGCAGCACAGCCATATTCAGCCTCAGTATGTCGACTTTTGACTCCAATGTAAAGTCAGCTGTCTCTGTTGGGATAAAAGGTCCATCAACACACTACACAGAGACTCAGATACTCGTACAGCTGTGCACAAGTTGAACCTCTTTGCACTTCTTTGCATCTGAATAGGGCTGCACGGTATTGAAAAAACTGACACCGCGATTTTTTCCCCCCCTGCGGTATATATTGCGTTTTTTTTTAACCTGTTAAACCCCAAAGTCGCGGCGGGGGTACTTTACTTTTTTTTTCACGAGTGTCTCAGGGGATCGTAATATTAAGAACCTATTAATGTGTTATACCAGATTAACAGAAATAATCTCAGCTAACTGACGATACAAACCATTTTTACCAAAACAAAAACACAAGTCTCATAAGAAGCATCTAAATGACCCCTGAGCGAAAAATGCTAACGCACTTTGGCACAGAACTCAAGATAAAAGTACCCTTATTATTACTTATCGTAGCTGCACTTACAAGATATCCGATTAAAGCTGAGGTTCCACAGATTATTTAGGTATATAGTATCATCACTGAGTGATCTGAACTCGGACAGGGGAAGCAAACACAGACATCACAACACGTACCTTTACGTAGCTTCTAGGGGAGATGTCTCACCGTAGCTGTCAATCTGATCAAAAGACGTGTTCAATGGCATTAAAACGAGAAAGAAAAAACGAGGCTGAATCGGTTAATCCATATGTTTTTTCCATAGGCCAAAATAGTTCCAGATGGCAGATGTTGCTTTTCTTCTTGGAAGTAAATCTTCATTCTCTCCGGTATTGTCCTCCTGTGCCTCGCTCATTTGTTACCAGTGTTTTTTGATGGTCTGCAAACTAGCGGGGCGGGGCCTGCTGTGATCTGATCAAGAATTATTGTGATTGGTGGTTTGCTGTGCATGCAGGGGAAGTTCTACACACACCAGCACATGAACAAATAAGGAGTGAGAGTGACGCGTAGCCAAAACCGGAAGCTGCATACACTCTGGTAGCTACCATTAGCAGCTAATTTTTGTGCTCCGATTTTTACATAAAAATTGAATTATGGATTATAAACAATTGCTTCAAAGCCACAGATACATTATCAACCTATGGATCAACCGATTCAGCCACGTTTTTTCTTTCTCGTTTTAATGCCATTGAACACGTCTTTTGATCAGATTGACAGCTACGGTGAGACGATCTCCCGTAAAAGCTCCGTAAAAGGTATGTGTTGTGATGTCTGTGTTTGCTTCCCCTGTTGCGAGATCGGATCGCTTAGATACTATACTTAAATAATCTGTGGAGTCTCAGCTTTAATCGGATATATTGTATGTGCAGTTTCGATAAGTAATAAGGGTATCTTTATTTTGAATTCTGTGCTAAAGTGCGTTAGCATTTTTTTTTTAAATGAATAAAACCGCACGTCCCTGCGGTGTGAATACCGTGCATGCGCATACCGCGGTTATCGCCATGACACGGTATATCGTTCAGCCCTAATCTGAATCATATTTTTATAATATCACCAAACGTTCATGCTTAAGCAGTTGTGTTAGGGACTGCTAACACAACACAATAGTTTGTTTTGTCATTTGAGAGCAAACAAAACATCAAGACAGTCAGATGGAAGAGGAACTAACTGTGCACTAATTACTTTTGTAAAAAGAAAAAATGATGGACGGATATGAGCGTCTGTTTGCCTGTTTGTACTTGTATCCTTTGAGCATGCCTACATCAACACACGTGTGTTTTGACTTTACATTGATCCTCAAAAAAATATATATCTAAGCTGGCTCCCTCTAAAGAGCAATGTGTTCATCTGAGGACTAAAGTAAGTATATACTGGCTGGCTCCATTTAATTACCCCATAGGGCAGGAATGTCCAAACTTCTTCAAAGAGGGAGATTGGATTATGTGAATATGCCCGCGGGCCAATAATACCCTGCTGACATTTTTTAAACATAAAAGTAACATAAAAATGCACTGTTATATCATGATTTTCATTGTCACAATTACCTTTATTTTTCAAATGGCAATTTAATCAAATATAAGCAACCAAAAACACAATTCTGCCTTTCATTCATATTTGGAGAGTCAGATAACATTGAGCAAACTATAGGGAATACCGTAAACTTTGTAGCGGTAGTGACCTTTTTTTAATTAAGTGGGGTGCAAGTCAGAATCAGGTCTGACAAATAGGAATCTAAAATATCCAACAACAATTGTTCAGTCAAACCATACACAAATCAATTAATTGGGGAAATATCTCCACCATCACCGAAATGCAATTCAAAATATATCACACATCAATTTCGTTGGATATTTTCATGGGGGAAAGTTTCGGAAAAAATCCTCTGTAGCAAAGAGTCCAGTTGGTTACAACCCCGACATACATGTTATCCAGTTCATAGGCTAATTTCAATGTAAACATAGAAAACACAAAAACTTGTGTTATGGTAATGGTCTTGTTCTCGAGTGAGGGAACAATGGAGCGTGAGATGGGCTGGAGAATCGTAGCAGCGGGAGCGGTACTGCAGTCGCTTTACCGCACCGTTGTGACGAAAAGGGAGCTGAGCCAGAAGGCAAAGCTCTCTTGTCTACCGGGCCATTTTCGTTCCTACCCTCACCTATGGTCATGAAGGATGGGTCATGACCGAAAGAACGAGATCGCGGATACAAGCGGCCGAGATGGGTTTTCTCCGCAGGGTGGCTGGTGTCTCCCTTACGGCCCGTCTACACTACAGGCGTCAAAAAATGCTTTCAACGCTTCGCCCATTCATTTGAATGGGGTGACGTAGGATATTTTCAAACTTCGCCGAACTGCATTGTGGGTAGCATGTAGTGTTGCACGGTGTACCGATACTTGAAAGGCACCGCGATACCCTGCCGTTAAAAACGGTACGATTCCTCCGTTTCATTAGTATCGGTACTTTAAGAATGACGGGGAAAAGTACTCCGGTGAGAAAGCGCTGTTTTAATAAGAGCCGTGTGTGTTCAGCGCTCTGCTTCACTCCCTGCACTGCAGCCGTGCCTGCTGTCCCTCCCCTCTCAAGCACGTTCTAAGTCCCTCCCCTCTCTCGTGCATTCGGCCACGCGCTAGCTGCCAGAGCATGTGAAAAAAAGAGAAGCATGGCTGCAAGTGGGAGTTTAACTGCCGTTGCGCCTCGGCTTGTTGACAAAAAAGACGCCAGAAGCGAAATTTGGAAGTATTTGAGCTATATCTCTGACAGTAAGGGCAAGCCTACGGACACCACGAGGCCTGTCTGTGAGAAATATTTTAGATCCCTGCAAACCAAGGGAGCCAACACATCAGACTTGGCTAAGCACCCGCCGACCGGCGTCCAGAGCTGTTTAAAGAATTTAAAGACAGACAGGTTAGAGAATGTGATAGATAACATAATTACATCATGCTCAAGCCCATGCCCTCAAATCTAAGTCAAACAAGTGTAATTTATTTTTGTGACAAACGAATGTTTTCGTAGTTTGACGAGGCAATTATTTGGCAATGATAACTGTCTAATATGGCTATATTTTTAGCTAACTTACCAATGTGGCTAACATCTGCAATATACATTTTGTCAATAATTATTTATATTACTGTACTATTTACATGTTAATAAAATAAAAAAATTATATTTTATAAAACAAAAAAGTTGTTTGACATGATGCTTAATTTTATTTAATACGAATTATTGTCATTTATTTTATTTATTGTTCTCAAGTTTGTGTTATGGTTCTGGTTCTGGTGTGAAATAAAGCACAATAATTACATTTAAGACTGTTTCCCTTTTTTTAAGAAAAGTATCGAAAAAGAATCGGAATCGCAATTCTTGACTTGGTATCGGTATCGAAACCAAAATGTTGGTATCGTGACAACACTAGTAGCATGGCAAGGCGTTGCAAGCATCGCGAGCGTCTATCGGCGTCAAAAGTTGAACAATGTTCAACTTTTGAGGCTCGATGCTTGCTCGAAGCTGGCGTCAGCCAATCAAATCCCGTTTTTGCAATTCCCGCCAGTACAAGCGCTAGCCAATCAAACCGCGTGCAAGCTGGGAGAGCCAGACCGCAGTTCATTTCCTCATATTCCAAACGAGAAATTACGGTAGCAAATCACCCGGTTCTTTCCGACCAGAACTATTTACCGGGATACAAACCGGAGGAACCAGGCATGGAGGGAGGTGGCAGAGACAGTGGGTGAAACTGGTAGGTTTTCGCCTGTTTGGGGATTTTATATCCAGTTTACTTCGTTTTAACATTGCTATTGCTTTGTATGTCGGGGGCGGGAGATTCATGTGATTGGTTGTTGGTCGCGTTGCTCGCAAAAAATCGCCAAGCTTCAGACACGCCCAGCTTCAAGATTTTTTGATGCCTGTAGTGTAGACGGGCCGTAAGGGATAAGGTGAGAAGTTCGGTCATCAGGGAGGGACTCTGAGTTGAGCCGCTCCTCCTTCGCGTCGAAAGGAGCCAGTTGAGGTGGTTCGGGAACCTAGTTAGGATGCCACCTGGGCGCCTCCCTAGGGAGGTGTTCCAGGCACGTCCAGCTGGGAAGAGACCAAGGGTAGACCTAGGACCAGGTGGAGGGATTATATCTCTTCGCTGGCCTGGGAGCGCCTTGGGATCCCCCAGTCAGAGCTGGTTGATGTCGCCAGGGAAAAGAGTGGAAAAACACTGCCGCATTTTCCAAGGACCATGCAAGGAGCGGTGTCCCTGCCGGCAGCGGTGATTTTATACAGGTACATTATGTATCATGTAACAAACGTTACGTTACTATTGTCTATTGTGTGTGTAAAGAGACAGTATATAAAAGTAACAGTGCAATTCAAAATTGTGTGTGTGTGAATATATACGTAAAGTGAAAGTATTTATAAAGCCATAGTATATCTCTTCTCCATGTAAGGTCATTACCATAACAAAAGCTTTTCATTACCGACATGCTCTGTTCATTACCATAACACTTCCTTAATAAGTTAATATTTTGATAGGAATATGGAAAACCTTCAAATTTTCATTTTGTACAGGAAATGTTTGGTATGTCTGTTCATATTTTAAAATTGTCTTTTTTCAATCAATTGTACAATTTACACCACAGTAAAAGTCAATGTGTGGAACATAAAATTGTGTTACGGTAATGAAGTTAATAACTAAAATTATTATATTATTATATATTTACCTGAATTATTACATTATGTGATAGGGGTGTAACGGTTCACAAACATTTCGGTTCGGTACGTACCTCGGTTTTTTGGTCACGGTTCGGTTCGGTACGTTTTCGGTACAGCAGAATTTTTTTTCACAAAACAAAACATATATATATATATTTTTTTTATTATTATTAAACTGTGGATAATGTATTCACTCAAATAAATACAAAATATAATAAAATAAACATTAAGGTGCAGCATTTCGATTAAATGAAATCATCTGTATTTGAACTGTACTGTACTAGCACCTAAGCAGCCAGTTTGACATTATGACTTGCTTGTCATTGTATTTTCATGTTTTTTTTAAAGAAAGATGAACTTGTCCACCTTAGGCGCATTCACACCGCAGTACTTTTCCCACAAAGGTTCATGAGAACTTAGTTCATGAGAACTCTTTAGTTCTCATGAACTAAGTACAGATCGCGTTCACACCGGAATAAGTCCCTGGGGGAGGATTAGGCAAATTAAGGCGCTGACGTCACTTCTTCTTCTTCTGCTTTGGGTTTACTGGCAGGCCGCAAACCAGTTCACGGTGTATACTGCCGCCCAAAGTCCCCGGCCGGAAGTCCCCGGAGTTGGGGACTGGCTTCAGTAGAAGCCTTCCGAGTAAATCGCCAGAACGCCGACACCTCCTCATCTCCACCACTCCCATGTTTTATTTTGTGTTGCCATAAATTAGTCTCTCTGCGTTTCTGCGCTGGGCTAATGCTAATGCTAATAATGCTAATGCAAGGATAATAAAATGGCGGCTTCACAAAACTTTTTGGGAGTTTTACGGGGCGTGGTTTGTAATCTGCCCAGCCAATCAGAAATATAGCTCTTTTCTCACAAAAGAGCCACTCGAAAGTCCCTGCTCTCTAGCAGGGACTTTCGAGGGGGTAAAAAGGTTCTCATGAACTAAGATCGCATGAACCTTTGTGGGAAAAGTACCGCGGTGTGAATGCGCCTATTGCTTGCCGAAAGGGCAGATCTGCTGGCACTAACAATGTCTCCTGCTGTGGAGAACACCCTCTCTAGGGACAGAGGTAGCAGAAACAGCCAGGTAGCGCTTTGCTAACATGGCAACATAAGGATATTTGGCGTTTGTAATAGCTTTGGCTCGGTCTGAACTTTTTGCGATTGGTGGAGGCTTAAATGCTAGCGGGAGTTGGGTTTGCACTTCAGTCATTTTTCTTTTGGTACCGGTGATATTCACGTTCGGGTGATGCCTTTTCAAGAGTGCAAGTTTGATGTATTGCCAGCCACGTAACCAATGTTAGTTGAACAATGCCGACAAACAGCTTTGGTTCGGTCCACCTGTCTTTGTCCGTCATCCTTGAACGTAACTGCGAAACCAAAATGTTCCCAAACCGGAGACTTCAATGATGCTGGAGGATTTTCGAGCTCAACTTTATCTGCGTTCGCCATTAATTTTCGACAGTTCCTCAAATTACTGACTAAATTTGAACGCATCCCTCTGACCAGCTCTCATAGTATGCCTCTCGTCCAATGAAATGACTTGCTCGCTCTATGACGCGTTGAACCCAATGTGAGCAAATTACTCTGAATGCTGCGACGCAGCACCTGAGATTACTTCCAAGAAGTTGTTCACGTTCTCAATTTTTTTACGTTTAACGTTATATTCGTTCGGTACACTTCGGTACACACGTGTACCGAACCGAAGGGCCCGTACCGAATAATTTCGGTACGGGTACGTGTACCGTTACACCCCTATTATGTGACTACTTGTGACTATTGACAGCAGCATACGTTAAAAAATAAAATGCCAAACATTTACTCAAATATTTAGTTATCATCAATTGAAAATGTGTTACGGTAATGAATTTATTTGGTCAATGACTCGTTAAAACTCTCTAAAAATGTGTTTTAAAACATATACAGAACTTTTATTTTACTAGGGCTAGTTCATTTAGAACCTGGTTGATACTAATGAGAACAATTATTTTCAAAATCTGCATCGAACTGTTTTGGCTCATGTTACACCAAGTTCGTGAGAATCACCCAAGTACCCCCTGACCGATCCCGAACATTTTTGATCGAAAAAGCCTATATAAATAATTACAATATAGTGATGTTCCCTCAGTCTGTGATGTATTAACTCCTTCGTGGTATGCATTACAACAAACTAAGGATATTTTCATTTTATGCATGAAAAATATAACATAACACTTTTATAAAACAGATTTTTCCAAGGAGTTTTTCAATTTAAGTAATATGTTATTGTGAAAAACTATAAAATACAATACAAACATTTGACATGTTTATATGAGGACCCCCTTGGTGGTTTTAGGAATGTTTTATATAAAATGGTGTTTTCTATTTTACTTAGATTATTTTTTTAATGAAACTTTTTTTTTTTTTTTTTTTTAAATCTCACGTACCCCCTGCAGTACCCCAACGTACCCCCAGGGGTCCGCGTACCCCCATTTGAGAATCACTGTTCTAGAGCAAGAGATTTTCTCGCTACTAGAAAAGAAGGCTATATCGATAATACCCGCCGAACAGAGTCAGAGCGGCTTTTATTCCAAGTATTTCCTCGTTCCCAAACGGGGAGGGAACGGAATTCGGCCTATACTAGATTTGAGAGCTCTGAACAAATATCTCAAAAGATACAAATTCAGAATGCTCACTCACACATCTCTGTTGCGTCTCGTGCGCCAACACGATCAGTCGACCTGAAAGATGCGTATTTCCACATCCCAGTATATTACAGGAAATATCTGAGGTTCGCCTTTCAGGGTGTCTGTTACGAGTACAGAGTACTTCCCTTCGGTCTGTCTCTTAGCCCGCGAGTGTTTGTACAGTGTACGGAAGCCGCGATAGCTCCGTTAAGACAACAGGGTATTCGCCTGGCAACTTATCTGGACGATTGGCTCCTTCTCGCACAGTCGGAGCAAGAGGCAGACGAATGTCCTCGTAAAACACCTGCTCAACCTGGGTTTTGTAATAAACATGTTGTCTCCAGCCCAGACTGTACTCTTCCTGGGCCTACGCCTGAATTCGGTGCCCTTTACAGCCCGCCTGTCAGCAGAGAGAGTGAAAGCCTTCAGGGCTTGCCTCGCTAATTTCCAGCCACGCAAATATGTTCTCTTCAGGTCATGTCTGCGGTTGCTGGGGCTCATGGCGTCAGCCATTCTGGTGGTACGACTGGGACGCTTACATATGAGGGAGTTTCAGTGCTGGGTAGCTGCCCTCAGACTGGACCCCGCGCGTCATGGTGCGCGGAGAGTGATGGTCACTATGAAATGCGTAATGGCTCTGCGCCACTGGCTACTAGTGCTGTAGCGACGCGTCGACGACGTCGACTTCAAAATATCGTCGACGACATATTTCCGCGTCGACGCGTCGCTACACACACGTGGGTCACCCAAAGCAACAAGCAGTTCGCAATCGCACTTCAAACACAATGGAGACTGAAACGGCTACCACCTCCTGCTCACAGGATTGCGCACGAAGCCCCCAAACGAAAACATCTCGCCCTAGGTCTTCAAAAGCATGGGAATATTTTAAAGTTAGTCCAAAACGCAAAGATATTTATATATTTATATCTCACTGAGACTGCTGCATAGCCTAGCAGAAGCAGCAGCTAGCTGTGGTGGCTACCATTAGCAGCTAGCATTTGCTCTCCGATTTTTACATAAAATGGAATTATGGATTATAAATTCAATCATTTTTTTGAAATTTAGCCATTGAACACGTCTTTTGATCAGATTACGGTGGTGAGACGATCTCCCGAGAAGCTCTGTGAAGGTACGTGTTGTGATGACTGTATTTGCTTCCCCTGTCGCGAGTCCGGATCACTCAGTGATGATACTATATACCTACATAATCTGTGGAGTCTCAGCTTTAATCGGATATATTGTATGTGCAGCTACGATAAGTAATAAGGGTACTTTTATCTTGAGTTCTGT
The DNA here is from genome assembly GCF_902827175.1 of Gymnodraco acuticeps. Classification (NCBI taxonomy): domain Eukaryota; kingdom Metazoa; phylum Chordata; class Actinopteri; order Perciformes; family Bathydraconidae; genus Gymnodraco; species Gymnodraco acuticeps. Next base: position 4,969,872 of record NW_022990274.1, on the reverse strand, counting down.
GCCAATGTCCGTTAGCATTTTTTGCTCAGGGGTCATTTAGATGCTTCTTATGAGACTTGTGTTTTGTTTTGGTAAACATGGTTTGTATCGTCAGTTAGCTGAGATTATTTCCGTTAATCTGGTATAACACATTAATAGGTTCTTAAATATTAAGATCCCCTGAGACACAGTATCGTGAAAAAAATTGTTTTTACATTACGTTTTTTATGAATTGAACAACAGAAAAATAATCGTTAGATTAGTCGACTAATCGATCAAATAATCGCCCGATTCATCGTTTTCAAAATAATCGTTTCCCCCCAGCACTACTGGCTACACCCGACTTTTCTAGTACGGGGCGTGCCTATGGGTGCTGTCCTATCGTGGAAGGTGGTCACCACAGACGCATGTCTGACGGGCTGGGGGGGTATATACTAGTGCTGGGGGGAAACGATTATTTTGAAAACGATTAATCGGGCGATTATTTGATCGATTAGTCGACTAATCTAACGATTATTGTTCTGTTGTTCAATTCATAAAAAACGTAATGTAAAAAAAAAATGTTCACGATACTGTGTCTCAGGGGATCTTAATATTTAAGAACCTATTAATGTGTTATACCAGATTAACGGAAATAATCTCAGCTAATTGACGATACAAACCATGTTTACCAAAACAAAACACACGTCTCATAAGAAGCATCTAAATGACCCCTGAGCGAAAAATGCTAACGGACATTGGCACAGAACTCAAGATAAAAGTACCCTTATTACTTATCGTAGCTGCACATACAATATATCCGATTAAAGCTGAGACTCCACAGATTATGTAGGTATATAGTATCATCACTGAGTGATCCGGACTCGCGACAGGGGAAGCAAATACAGTCATCACAACACGTACCTTCACAGAGCTTCTAGGGAGATCGTCTCACCACCGTAGCTGTCAATCTGATCAAAAGACGTGTTCAATGGCATTAAAATGAGAAAAAACGCGGCTGAATCGGTTAATCCATAGGTTTTTAACGTCTATGTATAAAAAAATGATTGAATTTATAATCCATAATTCCATTTTATGTAAAAAATCGGAGAGCAAATGCTAGCTGCTAATGGTAGCCACCACAGCTAGCTGCTGCTTCTGCTAGGCTATGCAGCAGTCTCAGTGAGATATAAATATATAAATATCTTTGCGTTTTGGACTAACTTTAAAATATTCCCATGCTTTTGAAGACCTAGGGCGAGATGTTTTCGTTTGGGGGCTTCGTGCGCAATCCTGTGAGGAGGAGGTGGTAGCCGTTTCAGTCTCCATTGTGTTTGAAGTGCGATTGCGAACTGCTTGTTGCTTTGGGTGACCCACGTGTGTGTAGCGACGCGTCGACGCGGAAATATGTCGTCGACGATATTTTGAAGTCGACGCGTCGCTACAGCACTAGTATATACGAAGGCCGACCTGTCAGGGGTCTCTGGAGCAGAGACCTCCAATGGTCACACATAAATTATCTGGAGCTTTTAGCGGTGTTCCTCACCCTAAAACGCTTTCTGCCTTTTCTCAGAGGACATCATGTCCTCGTGAGGACAGACAACACGACCACAATATCGTATATAAACCGCCAAGGGGGTTTGCGTTCTCTCCAGTTACACATGCTGGCACGCAAACTGATCTTATGGAGCTGCGGACGTCTCCTCTCTCTGAGAGTACCAGAGTCCTGTACCAGGAGTGATGAACCTCGGGGCAGATCTGCTGTCCAGAGGTGCACCACTATATGCAGACTGGACTCTACATCCAAGGATTGTGAGTCAGCTGTGGGTGCGTTACGGCTGAGCCGCGGTAGATCTGTTCGCATCAAAAGAAAATGCTCAATGTCAGCTGTTCTTTTCAATGCACGATTTAAACGCACCATTAGGCGTGGACGCGCTCGCGCACGTTTGGCCTCCGGTCCTTCTGTACGCGTTCCCACCCCTGGCTCTGATACCCCCAACTCTGGCCAGAGTGAGAGAACAACGCCACACACTTATCCTGATAGCTCCGCACTGGCCTGGAATGTACTGGCTGGCGGAGATATATCAGCTGCTGTGCGGGCAGCCATGGCAGCTCCCACTACGCAGGGACATACTGTCTCAGGCGGGAGGCGGCAATCTTTCACCCACACCCAGAGCGCTTGGCACTATGGGCCTGGCCCGTGAGTGGTACAATCTGAATACAGTGGGGCTCCCTCAGAAGGTGATAAACACTATTCAGAGTGCGAGAGCTTCCTCCACCAGGTCTCTCTATGACTGTAAGTGGAGGGTGTTTGAGGAGTGGTGCCTTCAAAAAGGACACATCTCTTTTCAATGTCCTGTCGGGGTGATTCTATCATTTCTACAGGACTTAATTGATAAACACAGAGCTTTCTCTACGATCAAAGTGTACCTGGCTGATATTGCTGCATGCCATGTGGGCTTTGAGGGAAAGACGGCTAGCCAACATCCTTTGGTCTGCCGTTTTATGAAAGGGGCTCGCAGGCTCCTCCCTGTTTCCAGGTCACTGGTGCCCTTATGGGACTTGGCAGTGGTTTTAGATGAGCTCACTCTACCTCCATTTGAACCCCTGGAAGAAGCTGACATGAAACACCTGTCACTGAAGACAGTACTGTTACTGGCTCTGGCATCTGCCAAGCGAGTCAGTGACATTCATGCACTCTCTGTACATCCTTCATGCACTCAGTTTGCCCCGGGGCAAACGAGAGTGTTGCTGAAGCCCAACCCTGCCTTTATACCTAAGGTGGTTGGCTCATGTACCCCCATTGACATTGTGGCATTTCCTCCGCCGCTGTGTTCCTCTGAGGAACAGCGGCCGAATTTGCTGTGTCCAGTGTGTGCTTTACACATCTATATGGACAGGTCAAAAGAGTTTCGTTGTAATGACCAACTCTGTGTATCCTGGGCTAACCCTCAGAAGGGCAAGCCCGTTACCAGGCAACGGCTCTCCCACTGGATTGTGGAAGCGATTGCTCTGGCTTATACGAGTCAGGGTTTGCAGGCACCAACGGGCCTGCGTGCTCATTCTACTCGTGGACTGGCTACATCCTGGGCTTTGTTCAAGGGTGTTTCCATCCAAGACATTTGTGCAGCAGCGAGCTGGTCCTCACCGCTCACTTTTGTCTGCTTTTACAGGCTAGATGTCTCTGCTCCAAGTGTGGCCCGCGCAGTGCTGGGCCCCGTGTTGAGACAGGGTTCTACCTGTTAAGTTCTGGTTGTTTTCGAGATAAGCATGTCTAGCAATACGGGAGTTTCAATATCCCATAGTGAGACATCGAACGGAGTGTTATGAATGAGAACTATAGGTTACTTACGTAACCCCAGTTCTCAGAGTAACATGAAGTGAGATGTCTCACCAGACGGCCCTTCTTGCTAAGGCGAAGCGAGAAGAGGTGCTTATTTTTGAATGACGCTGCGTCGTAGCGCAAGCTACTTAAAGGGTGGGTGGATTCCCTGACGTTGACGTCAAGATCACCAGCCAATCAGGATTGGCGTAATGAGATTGATGCTTCTGTTTGCATACGCGTTGAGGCGCATCCCATAGTGAGACATCTCACTTCATGTTACTCTGAGAACTGGGGTTACGTAAGTAACCTATAGTTTCTCTCCTACACACCAAAACCGCCATTTTATGGTTTACTTCTACAGTTGCTTACACTGTAGCCTCAACTGCCCAGTCCAACTGCTGTGATCAGAGTACAGTTTCTACTAGACACAATACGGAATAATTGGACACGGAGAAAGACTTTGTGAGCGTTGTTGATGAAGGGTTGTGTATTTTTAACCAGAGTCCTCTCAAGTCACATTTGTCAAATTTAGCAACAATGTTTGATTTAAATTCTATTTTTACACGCCTCTAACAAATATATGGCTCCAGTGAAAATGCTCATGTATTGGTCAGCTATACAGTAGGATTATCAAATATCATTCATTATAAAAATCAGGCAAGCATATCATTAGTACTCAGAGGATTTACAAACTAGTAGCCAAAAGAGAGCAATTACCACCAACACACCAAACACCTGCACACACACTTCTTAAAAACAGGTTATTGGGCAGCTCTTCCCTTATTACTTGGCTATTGGTTCAGCATTCTCCCCATTATGGCCAGGGAGGATAATAAAGCCATGAAGTTAAATGTGAATAAGCTGGTTCAAATTTGCTTTAATGGCATGATCCAGGAGACTCAACCTAACTCCTAAATCTTGAAGGAGTTTTCAAAAGTTTTAAATGCCAAGTACTCTATCTTACCGGCCATTTCTACAACTCAATGCCTGTCACTGCAGTACAGCTCTGTTTAGTACCTTGATGTTCAGCTTACGATTCATTTACAGTGATATTTTAAACATATAAGTGCCGTTTTAAATCTCGTCGAGATTTGATTAAATCTACTTTACTTATTATCTTTCCTAAGGTTGTAAGTCCCTCTCCCATCAGCAGCCTCACCTTCCAATCAAATACCACAACACTTCGATCAAATATTGATATTAATATTGCCGAGATCTATTGGTGCTCTTACAAAGGATTTATAAAATGAGTTATGTGGATGTTATGACTAAGCGAGTTAGGGGAATCAGAGAACAACTAGAATAGTATGGTCAATTCATAAAATAACAATATTTTACTTTAATGCAGCCTCTGATGTGTGCGATATTAAATAATCAAAATTCTAAGAAAAATAATTAGTGTTACATCACAATATCGATATAACAGCGATACGTTGCAAGCCCTACACAAGTCTAATAACGGCCGTAGCCAAGACCGGATGTGTGATAAAAACAGAGGGAATTGTCGGTGTTTGGTAAGGCAAGGTATGATTAGGCTTTACAAAAAAGAAAAACATTAAGAGCGTTAAGAAATAAGGCAGGGAGGGATGTGAATGGTGTAAAGATGCTGCTTTTCTTGAAAGCTGAAAGATGTCTTTGCCGACTGACATGCATCAAGAACCCCCTGGTGGGGGGGATGTAAACAGAAAGTGGATATGGATGTTCCATAATAAGTCAGGGCTGTGATGAATGGCTTTGTGAAGACACAAATCTCAAGTCCACATATTTCAGTTGTTGTTCCACGTATCTCAAGTATTTCATTGCATACAATTACATCCCCTCCATCAGATGGTAACACAATAGAATAGTGGGATTCACTTAAGTATTTTGTCCATACAAATGCTATGTTCAGTCTAATCAATGTAGCACAGTTATTCTTTTGATCAGAATGAAAACATTGTATTCGTAGACAAGCCGGTTTTCTTTTTTTTGGCCTCTCGGTCCTGAACTGTGATTGTCAGAGCTCAGCAGTCACACAGAGAGATGCAATGACAGGATGTGTTGCTGCACATCATGTTCGCTAAAATAGACAGACCACAGTCAGGACTGCTGCTGACAGGCTGGTTGGTATAAGATAGACAAAACAGTCGAAGACTCAACACCCTGGCCTGCTTTAGTAACACAAACCAAAAAGAGATTTTGGCTGGTTCCCCCCTTCACTTTTCTTCCCGCAGTTCCACAGCTGAAGGAAATGGCCACATTTGAACATTTCATAAACATTTTTAATGAAAGGATGCAAACTTTACCGCAGCAGCAATAAAGTGAGTCCTAAAAATACTGGAAATGAGTTAGCATTTCATCATCTCTGGTTCCCTTGTCTCAAAGTCAAAAATGTAATGAGTTTTTTGGTAAGATTCCAAGCTTAGGAGATTTTACTTGTTTTTCTAAGACATAAAGTATGTCAGTGAATACCCCAGTCAATCATTTCTGAAAATGGTACGTGTCGTAAAAATGGCAGTTGCTAATAAGTGTCTAAATGAGATTTTGAAACATTACGCCGAACATTAGCTAACATATGTTAACAGGGGCGGCGCCAGGGGGGAGCTAGGTGGTGCTGAAGCACCCCCCAGGATTGCCAAAGCACCCCCTAAGCACCCCCAATAAATATGTTTTTTGTTTTTTTTTCGGAAATTATTATTACTATTTTTATTAAATTAGAAAAATTATTGATTACATCAATGCAAATGTGAAACAAACAAATGTTTGACCAAAAACATAAAGCCAACACAGGTGATATGATTAGGCCAATGGCCAGCACCCATTCGATGTTTGACCTACCCATAGGGTAAATTACTTTGTGACACTTGAGTGACTTCATGTTAGCTAGAGCGCCAAATGATTTGCTAACAGCAAAGTGAAAAAAATTATCGTTTTTTAGTCCTTAAACGTCCACGTGTGGTCACTCAATCAAAACCACCTGAAAGTGAGAGGGATTCTGCACATAATAGGCCTCGTGAGTACAAGTAGCTTACTTCTGGGTCTCTGTGTTTCATTCAAGCTCTGCTCTGCTTCTAAGACATAAAGTGCGCGAGCGAGCGAGATAAGCTACCATAAACTGTATATATAAAAGGTATCTACCGGAGATCGTTGTGGTTAGCATCTGGTGCTAGCTAGCCAAGCTAACGGATATAAGGAGCTTTTTCAACAACAAGGTGGAGGGAGAACTCTCTCCTGTCAGACGGAGAGTCTCAGGTAACCTCAGCTCAGGTGAAGTAAAGGACTCTCTCAGTGTTTAGATGGTTAACTTTAGTCTAGTTATCTCAGTGGGTCTCAACGGTTTGTTTTAAAAGGGGAGTGATTTGTAAAATATCTATGAAGAAATAGAAAATCTGTTTACAGTTCTGTTTCATATGGGTGATGCGAGATGTATCCATAGATCTCTTAATGTTGCTCTCAAAGTGCACCAGATTGATGCTTTTAACTTCCCGGGGAAACATGCCCCCGGACCCCACGAGAGGAGGTGAGGACCCTCCTAGAGGACGTGAGGTCCACTCCCCACTTGTAAAAATAGCACTTTACCCCTGCTTACACCTATATGCCGTGAGCTGATTATCGAGCCTTCATTGTTACAGTCGCGGGTACACTGTGTGTGTGTGTAGGGAGTGTTGCAGTAGAAAATTCAACTGTAGCGCTGGTGCATTAATGGGAAACCCTTAATGTTTGAGCACCCTCTATGAAACGTCAAGCTACCCCCCAGCACCCCCTAGAGAAAATCTCTAATGTTAAGTGTGGTGACTGAATTTATGCTTCAAAAGTGGTGTTAATATGTAAAGATCATCCTGCTGAACAATACATATAAGTATCATGCAAAGCAAAATCCGACATAATACAAGGGGGAAATCCCTGTATTGGCTTGTTGTGGAATGAGCCTTTCGATTAGGGATCGACCGATATGGCTTTTTCAAGGCCGATACCGATTATTAGAAATCAAGGAGACCGATAACCGATATACATTTGCAGTAAAATCAGAAAATCTTGGTGTCAAAATGTAGAATAACACAAACTCCAACACAACTCAACACAACTTCTTTGAAATGCATTTAAGCATATATTATGTTTAATGAACTTTTAAACATCTTACAACTGGTTTCCTCTCTGTGCCCTTTTCTTTAGTGCAGTCATCTGCAATGAGTTAGAGAGAGAGACAAGAAGTGGGGCTGCAGGCTGACATTCTTAACTAACAATAAGGCTTAATTTATTAGATCTGTCTATCTAGCATAAAATCCCAATAAGCTGCTAGCAACTGCAAAACACTAGTGCTAGCTAATGCTTTGCAAACTATTAAAAGTGAGGCTATTACAGTAGACCTAACGTTAGTCTAGTAGCCTCACTTCTAATATGTTGCTAAACATTTGCTAGATACATGTTGGCTAGCTAATGAGCTTCACATATCAACCTGAAAAACTGCGAGGCTCCACAGGTTTGAAATCATTCCAATGTATACTATAGGACAGTAAACCAGACATATCGTTTTAAACTGGAGAGATAAAAAAATATGCATAAATAAAATAGTAAAATAAGATATGAATGAACAACAAAAATAAAATACGTTACATGTATTTGTTATTGGCTATGGTAGGTTATTGGTTATACTCACATACTTATTTAATTATTAAAATGTAAACCGATCTTTTTCATATGGGTGTTTAGAGTTCTACCCCCTAGATCAGGTCTCTAGTCATTCTGCTTAAAGTGCACCAGATTGAAGCATTTTACTTTAACATGTTCAAACATTTCTTCCCGGTATGCCTGAGAAGGCAGATATGCTGGTTTTTCTCAACAAGAACTGTTTTTAAATGGGGGGGGGGTTTCCTTTAAAAGTTGGACTGTTGTAGCTTCAGTGGTTCTCAGGTTACAGTTACATAGCAGGGAATATAAACAGACTGATTAATGTGAATATTACTGGAAACTAACCTGTGTAAAAGTTTCTCGAATAAATGTAATTTTTTTGGTGGAAGAAGCATGTATAATTTTTTTACCCTGCCCCTCAAAGAATCGGAATTGAGAACCGTTAAGAACCGGAATCGAAAAGTAGAATCGGAATCGGAATCAGAATCGTGGAAATTCAAACGATACCCAACCCTATTGATGAGTGTGAATATTTAATAACAAATTGTCCTCTCATCAGTTTTGATCTAGAGAAACATGCACTCTGTTGCCTCTAGTCTCCTTTTATGTAAAGCATCACAGACCTTTGGACTGGATGTGACAGGATTCTGATATTTGAAGTTAAAAATGTTCAAACATTGAGATAGTGCTGACATTTGGAGCTGCCAAAATAACTTTAAACTGGATATTAAAAGGGCAGAGGCTGTCACTTTTTTTGGTTATTTGAGTCCTCTATCACCACAAGCAGCTTTGAAAAAAGAAAATGCATCACAAGAAAAAAGAAATTAAAGCAGCATTTGCTAATGCAAACAACTGTTAATAAATGTTCCTGGTAATATACAAGTCAGAGTCATATCATATTGTCATTGTATAGTTCTAAAACTTTTGAATATAAATTGTAATAATAATAGATTTTTGTTGTTGATTTCAAAGTAAAAATGCAACCACGTCCACCCTGAAGGTTGTTGCAAAATGTTTATACTAATGCTGTCAAAATTATCGCGTTAACGGCGGTAATTAATTTTTTTAATTAATTGCGCATTTAACGCATGTGCAGAATGGCCCGCCCCATACATCCCACCAGTGGCAGCGCCAGGGTATGGCTGGGGTAGGCTACACCCATACCAAGAAATGGCTTAGCCCCACCATGAAAAATGATGTTAAAGTAAGCAAAATAAAGTCCGCCAACTCGCGCCGAGAATTGCACAGACAGCAGTTAGTAAGATTGATTTCAGTAGCCACTTGTCTGGAAATACCGAAGACCAGAAACGGTTTTGAAAACTTTTGTCACGTAGTGATCGTCTTCTCAATAGAACATCTTTGATAATGTCTTCTGGCCAATCAGAATCAAGATAACGGCGTGGTGTTGTTGCAGGAAGTCCCGACGGAGAATACTTTTGCTGTAGTACAGGTAACACATAACTGGTACGCAGGTTATGTGCGTAATCTGAAATGCGTACCGTCACTTGTGTCACAAAGCGCATTCTTTCACACACAGTGACGTCACGAGCTACCCACAATGCAACACGCGCCATATATATATATATATATATATATAAATACGCCATTTTCATGGAGGTGCAAATATCCTGGAAGTGCAAATATAAACAGCTAGCTAACGTATCCAGGCAGAGCGCACTAGGTTTTTTTTCTGAATTAACGACCGAAGAAATCGCTGCATGTCTTCGGATTAAATCTCTGGACTTGAGGGGTGTGCTCTAGGTCGTTACCAGCGTAAACTACAGCTGTGTGGGTTGTCGGATTGCCCTTACAGACTGCGTCGATTTTGGCTGCATCTACGTCTAATTTCTGGAAACACCAGGTGAATACCCCACTTGTCACAATAATATTATCATGCCATTGCATATATGTGGTATTTTAGAGTTGACTAGATATTGATTAAGGCAATAGACTATGATATTCAGTACAGGAAGCTTAGCAACACCTAGACGGTGTACAGCTAAACCCTTGGCCTGCTTGCACCTCACGTAAAATGGCGGATACCGGAAGTACGGTGTCGCCCTCGGCCCAATACCCGTGTGTGTGAAAGAATTTGCGTACGACAGAGTCGGTCTCCGTGTGCACAGACAGGGCTGCTGTTAACGTCGGTCTGTACAACGGAATTGTGCCTAAACTACGCCAGCCGGCTGCGGAGGGAGACTCCCCCCCCCCCCCCCCTTCACTGGAAAACTGTGCTAAAACAGCTGATCACAACGTTCACACTCTGGTCACGAAGTACTCCACTAGCCCCCCCGACTTTCCTGAAGAACTCCCCCGTTGATAGAAATCAACACGTAATGAATTAATACCCCACGGTTTGATGATTGATAGGTGTGTGTGCTGTCTTTCATTTTGACACGCAGAAACAATTTATAATAAACATAGATACTGTATGTTAAATGGATATATCCACCTTCTTTCATTTATCTTTCCATTCCCACAACAATATACATAAATAAATTACATAATTGGACATAGTTCGAATGGTGATTAATCATGATTAATTAATTTTTAAGCTGTGATTAATCTGATTAAAAAACTCCTCAGCCACACTTCAGAAAACTAAAGTTGAACAAGACTAATCTTATTTCAGAGAGGAAGTGAAACATTGTCCATTAAAGCGACCTGTCTGCCCTTGCTGTTTTTAACTGGACTCTTTGCACTGGCTTTTAAGCAGAATACCTTGTCAAGTAGTGTCTTGCACAACGACATGCTGACTGCAGTGGGGTTTGAACCTGTGCCCCCCCCCTGATCCGAACACCAACGCACTAGACCCCTACGCCACACACCTCCCTACACATCTCATCGCTTTATTATTACAGCACTTGGCCTACATCCTCTCTACAAGATTAAGGTTCAAGTTGACAAAGTATTATATATAGTACATATATATATATATTTTTTTTTTTTAATTAATAGCTTTAACCTGAGAGGCCATAGGAGTGGCGACCATGTAACTTTCATTGAGAACAAGAGAAACACGAAGCAGGAACACATTGAAGGGTGTGTCTGTGGATTACTTTGATATACTGGTTCAAGCCTAACAAGGATATTAAAATTAATATTATTAAGTCATTGATACCAAAACCAATTGACATCAGATAGTGGAGGCATTTACTGGAGTCATAAGGAAAATAATAATATCATACGGTATAAAGTTAAGGGTATTCGGTATGAAACGGTATACCGCCCAACACTAATTAGGGATGCACTGATAAGATGTTTTTATCAGCCGATTCCGATGAGCACAGTAACAATTTTGCAGATGCCGACACCAATGCTTTACTGTAACTTAAAATAGTACAGTAGGATAATGCGGACAAGGGCAGCCTATCCAATTAAGAGAGGGGAGGGTATAAGTGTGTGCAGCGAGAAAGAGTGAGCTAGTGAGAGTAGTATGTTTCTGGAAGTGAAAGAGTGAATGGGTGAATCATGACTTGTAGAATGTAGAGCTCTTTGAGGGGTTCGTAAAGACTGGATAAAGTTATAAATAAATACATTTACCATTTACACTTTAACTGGACTGTACTTAGGTGGGCCATCCTGCTATATACCTGGCCTCTTAGGGTATAGGGCTTTTTTGTATCTGTCCGAGGGAATGACGCCACCCATGACTTACTAACTAGTTGACTAATTACAAAAAAAGTTCATCCCATCCAGAACGTAGTTATAGTATAGCCATTGGTTTATTGCTTACATTTTCTGTTAAACTAAGTGTTCTTGTCATTTACAAGGCACCCATTACCTGCAAGAGTCGTGTCCAACCTGTGTCTTACTGATAAGGTTGTGCTGTTTAATAAAACAATACTTAATGTAATTTAAATGTCTCTCTGGTCGTTTTAGTGACAGATCTGCCCGGGGGCTACTTTTTTAATTCGTTTTTTTGAAGTGCCAAACATTGCTAAAATACCCATGGGCATAAAGGTGTGGAAAAAGAAGCCATAGTCTGCATCTGGATATGAATATAACAGAACTACCGCAAGGAGTTGCAGATAATGAATGATGCAAACAAAACACCCAACGGTCATCTTTGTCAGTTCCTTTTAAATTGAAGACCAAATAGATTTCCAAATATGTGATCTGGCACAATTTTCCAATTAGCCTGCTTTGATAGTGTTTCTTGAAGCGTGATGGCTGTACAAGATTTGAGGATACACAAAGTGACCTCCTTTTCTTAAGACGGATCACTACAGCCCAACGAATTACAATTTATTTTTTTCCATCTTGTGACACTCCTGCCCTTCAGCCTTTCAGAGCTTAATAGATTTCTTAATATTCTATACCACCCAAACACTTGCCAATATCAGTCCCATAGGGCCAAAAACTTTGGCTGCCAAAAAGCTGGGGGAAATGATGTTGACTGACTGAGCAGTACTTTGCCAACAAAAAAGGCCACAGGTAAACCATAAACCCACACACCAAAATATAATATGCATATTTTTAGACAAGTGTAAACATTGGTCTTAAGACTTTAAACAATGGGTCTATCTTTTTGCAGCAAACATCACTGCATTTAAAATACAGATTTTACTTCAGCAACTATAGTATTTAGATCAGCCCTGGGCTTAATAGATTATATGAACTGGTCTTAAATGTTTATCAGAACGGTCTGTAGTCCAATAGCATTCATTATCTCTTAAATAGATAAACAATGACTCAAAGCATCTGATCTTAGCTGTCTGCAATCCAAACTGTAGGAGCCTCTAGTAATGAGGTCATGGACTAGATTTTGGTAAAACTGAAAAAAAAATAATGTCATGGTCCTACCTTGGAAATACCTACAGATGCTTAGCAAGGCACACTGATCAATCACAATAAAACACACACTGACACTTTTTGATGTGCATGCTGGGTCGCTCTAGGATGGCTAAACCACAAGACATATGATGTACAGACTCTGAGAGTAGCTAGAGCAATCAGAACGGTTTGACGTTAATAAGACAAACATAAAAGCAGGCCTATTGACCTGGAATGTAATTGCAAATGAGATACCAGTCAATCACAAAATATGAAATATGCCTCCCTTAGGCAAATAAACATAATCTATGACATAGCTGTGAAGTACTCATTTGCTAAATAGGAACACAGAAGCATAAGAAGTAAGACTGATGGTCATTTGTTTTGTATGTTTCAAGGGATTTGCCAATGTAATATTTCAGTCCATGGGTTACTGTATTCTACTCCACTGTAAACCACAGCATTATGATATGCTTGGTTTGTCATGTGTTTAGCAGGGTAAGGATGTCGGTAGTATTTACGCATCATATGAACAATACATCGGACAATACACAAATTCAGAGAGGCAGTATAGAAGCCGCTTTTAGCAGAAAACCGGCGGTAGCATTTAGCCAATGGCTTCGCTGACATGTCACTGAGAATATCCAGGCACCCATTTCAAATGTTTGCCACCTTCAAACCCCGCCCCCAGTACCCTAAGGGGCATCCTTATCTGGGGCACCCATCATGTCGTCAACCCTTGCCCATGCAATGGTCAAAGAACGAGGAAACGGCTAGACCGGCGGTAGCGTCTGTCTAACAACTGGGGAGTATTTTCGTGTTAAACGCTAAGGGTGACATCATGAGTTTTGACGCATCGCTCATATGACTCCATGTCTCGTCCAATGGCTTGCCAGTATTTGATCTCGTCATTGAGGAAGGGGGGATATAATATTTCAATTCCATTTTGCTAATCTTTTTGCTGAAGGAGTGGTCAACTGTTTGGAACCCTGTTGAAGGTAAAAAAGCGTTTATGGATAATTATAAATTATGTCACCGATCAGATTACATCTGTGGATGATTTTTTAAATAGTAAATATCTTCTGTTTGGCAAATATTTGTATGTACAAGCAGTGTGACACCTTGGGGCGGAATAAGGGCAGACACATTTTTTGTACTTTTTCCAGTGAATTGCCTTGATCGGATGAGATGTTAGACAATGTCTTGACGTGTACATTTTTGCCTTATTACAACAAGGGATTCATCATTAGATGGATTCAAAAGCAAAAGAAAATGTTGCTATCATGAATTCAGTTCAGTTCCTATTTCAACTAGTATATCATACAAGCGAATGTGTGACTTTTAAAGTGGGGCATGCTGCAGAGTGGGAGATTTACTGTGAAGGATATTCTCTGGAATATGGCTTCATAATGCAACTAAGAAGCTCAATCTTCAATTTATATGGAAACGGGAAATGGCAGTTTATTGAAGGATATGTCTATCTTATGAGTCAGAATTGGATAGATTTATGTTCTCCATTAGCACTAGCGACACCATAGGGAAAACAAATCCTATCAATGTATTTTATTGGATTGTTGGTGGGGCGAAAGGAAAGCTAAAAAGAAAAAGCTTGCATGGCTTATTAGTTGACACGCGCCAATAAACCCTGTTAGCCTTGCAAGCTAATGCGGGGCGGCAGAGGAACAATGCAAGGGGCAGTCAGCCTGTGATTGTAATTTAGGCTGATATCTAAACCAGGCCAACTGATTGGAGATGACAGGTTTACGGCCCGCTTTGGGGGGGAAATGGGCTGGGCAGAATGGTTGCTTGCCGAGTGAAATGCTGCAACAAAGGGCTCCTCAGCATGTCTTTCTGAGGGTATATTCAACCTTCCCTTTCTGCTTCTTACATTAAACACATTACATACAGTTTCCCAAAAGCTTCTATGTTTATGGCTGAGAAACCATTTGGAAATCTACATGTGCTAAAATGACTTGGTAGTTAGCAATGATTTTCAACCCAAACAAAAGGACACATCTTGTTCAGGGTTATCATTTTAAAAGATGGTCCTGGCAAGCAATTGCACTTAATTGGCCCTCTGCTATATTTGGAGAGCATGCATGCTCTGATGATTTGAATTACAAGAGGCAGAATCACTGAGTGTGATTTTCTGCCAAACCCTTGGAAAAGTACTATTCTTTTTTAAATATTGCTTTTTATAACTGGCCATCTGCATAGGCTTCATGAGTAAGAGATACGTGGCTCTTTAAATAAGCAGTTCAATATCAATATCAAAAACAGTTTTTACCAGGAATAACAAAATGACAGAGGGCAACAGCTGATGACACATTAATAACTACTTAATAACTAAGGGCAAACAGAGAGTTTTTGATGGCTTCGACTTTCCATAGCCAACAAAATAAGGATCAAAAACCAATAGGCTTTATGGACCAATCTTACTTTTGAATATGTTTTTTCTGTGCTATGGTTGTGTGCAGGCATGTTAACATAGTCATCCAAAAGCTGGAAATATTCATTTGTTTTTAGACTGGCGTTTAAGTAAGAGATAATGTGCAGCGAGGCGGTCATTATGGGGAAAAGGGGTGTTCTTTTTAAAGGAATGCTCCACTCATTAGATAATTAATCAAAACTTCAGTATTTAGTGAAACATTATGTTTAAACCATACCCTGAAGAAATCAGCGATATTCCCCGGTAAATAATGATTTTATAGCTCTTTTTTATCAAAACCTGTATATTCCGTCAGGCCACTGCCATTTTGCCCATTTTCAGTAGTCACGTGATGGTCGTGACGTCATCCATGCGTTCACTTTGTAAACACCATATACAGTCTATGGTAAACACACGAAAACATGGCGAAGTTTTGAGCAATATGAAGAGATTGGAAGGGGGAATTCAGCCATACAGGTTCGAGCCTACTTAGTACTACTTAGTAGATACAATGATTTTGATTACTAGATATGTATGCATGTAGTACCACCCTTGCTAGCGATTCCCTCTCTAGTTTAGCATACTCAGCCTCGTTGTCCCTGGCCCTAGAACCACGATTTTATGGGGCCGGAAAAACTGGGGGGAAATACCCACTAGCCGGTACTACGCTATATGGAAAGGCCACCAAAAACTGACCTGGCCTGGACGATAAAGGACGTTTAAACGGAGCTACCCGCTGCAATGGAAATGCGCCATAACATACCTTATTCTTACTCGGAGCACTACTTCTGGTCCTCCGTCGCTTCACACTTGCAGAGGGCGATTTCTCAACTGGCCGAACTGGTGTCCTGGTCGGTGATGACACCAGAAAGACCGATGGTACTGCATCTCCATTAAGTAATGGTTGTTCAATAAATCCCATGTTATGTTTTATCATACTCTCAGAGTAGTCGTCCGGAAACTTGAAATGTTCGTTGCATACATGCGCCTGTGGATCTTTCGGTTCGGGCCGGCCACATTTCGCTAGCTACTGCCTCCGAACGTACTTCCTACGCTTACCCTTTGGCAACAGATGGAACCGAGCATTCCGTGGATTGTTCCTATCAGAATTGTGGCAATGTTTCGCGATACAATGAGGCATATTTGAAGAGAGTAACTACAGTAAATAACATGAACATCAACGTGTCCTCGAAACCAAACGCATGGTTTACGTCACGTCCGGTAAAATGGCGCCGCCCACAGTGTTGATGTTATTTCGGTAATGAATCAGTTTAAAATCACTGATAATGTCATCGGATTAAAAAAAAAAAAAGAGAGACTGGCAGAGACTGGTCTGTTTTATCGGATGATAATTATTTAAAAATGAGTGTCATGAGCATACCATTCCTTTAATGACCAAGTCGCTGCACATTATCCCGCTTATTACACAGCCATATACTAAACAAACTAAGGAATCGACTCCCAATATTAATTGAAATTATTTTATTGACTTAAAAATTATCATATTTCTTCCGCTAAGAAGAAAAAAACTCGGCGCACCAACGGCTGGAACTGCGACAACAACAACAACTTTACGGCAGCACTGTCCAACTCTGTTCACAGTTTCTGATCCACTAACAAGTCCTTAAACACTGCAGTGCCCATACCGTGTTCCCGTTAGTGTTTACTTCCTGTCTGCCTTCTTCTGCCGATTTATCTGATGTCCAGCGCTCCGTCTTTTACCCTATTTTACTTTCTCTTTCTTGATCCTCTTTAGCAATGGCAGGAACTGCTTCGATAGCGTTTTTGAGGAGCTTTTTGATTACAGATTTGAAAACATCGTTGCTTGCTTTAAAAGTAGCACAATTCATTAAGTCAAACCTTGGAAAGTATCTAGATATCCCTGCCCTAATGCCAAAGGAACTGCACACTGAATGTGTCGCTGTTTGATGTCTATGTCTGGACCGCTGAGTAAAAAGGAGGGTTTCTGCCCCGTTACTTCTCCGCTGTTTTCTTGTCCCAGTTGTCCCAGCCCAACTGTATACAGTTACATCGACCAGACTTCTTTCTGCAGATATGAGCGTCCTTAACAACAGTCAATAAGTCCTTGCTGCACGTTATCCCTGACATGTTTCCATCTAGGGCTGAACGCAGTGCATGACATTAAGGATTTTGGGAGATGGCCCTCTGGGCCATCTAAGCTAATTTACAGATGGCCCTGAGCCCAATAGAGATTGCCCTGAAAAATGCGCGCGGAGGAAATGTCGCACAAAGGGTTTGGGGGGCCTCCCCCTAGAAAATGTAGATGTTTGCAGGTCTTAGATGCTGTCTGGTGCATTCTCTAGACTGAATTATAAGATGAACCACCACAATATTGTATTGCACAATTTCAATTGTATTCTTCATTTCACTTGTTTGTTTGTTCTTGTTTGTGTTTGCTCGCTTCATGCCCTGCATAGCTTTAAGAAATACTTAAGTTGTTGGTCAAGACACTTTCCATCTGATGAAGGCAAATGCCTTCCCAGATGTAAAAGAGTAGAAAACATTACATACAGTTATAACTGCCAAAACAAACATTATTTACACTATTATGGCCCCTGTTAAAAATGTTTGTAATGTTATCTACTGTAAGTTGGTCGAACGAATGCCTCCTCATCCGGAAGCTGACCGAGCAGACCCGAGCAGCAGTCGAGAGGAGCCGAGCGCATCCGCGAAGCACACAAAATGGCGACGTCAGAGTTCCCGTTAGCCGGCAAAATCTGGTCAAAATAATTTCCCTTTAGCGCAATACCGCTTCAGTTGCGCCACTTATGTGACAGACAAGAAGAGTATGTGACAGACAAGAATAGTCAATTCTAATGTCTAACACTTAATGTGGAGAAAGAGATGTCCTGTATGGGTTGATTGTGCGTTGATCTGTTGGTAATGCCTCGGGGTTCCGGTGGGCATGTAAACAAATACATAATGCTGCGCTATACTTTGTGGCCTGACCCAGTTGCATAGCGACACTTATTATTTAGGTGTCTTTTAATAAGCAGGTACTCCTATCATTAGCTAGAACTAGCTGGATCTGATCGATATGGACATAAACGCGAGTGAAGTCTAATCTGACGGGAGAGAGAGATCAGCTGCTGCTGACGAGTCAACACGCAGCTCTGCATAATCACATACAGCGGTGAGCGGACAAAACACACACTTCAGGTTAGAATATCACACGTAGCTATTTTAATTACCTCTCAAAATACCTAAACTAGTTATAGATATGTTTAGTTTTACTGTCGGGTCACTCATTACTGGATCCGCGAGCTGCATGATACTGGCATAATAGATTGCCCGATCGGGCAACCAGCAGGTGAGGCTTCATTGCCCGAGCTAAATACTAGATGGCCCCGGGCCATCGGGCAGCCCTTAATGTCGAGCCCTGGCTGAACGATTAATCGATTTTAAATCGAAATAGCGATTCGAGATGATGCGATTATCAAATCGCAAGGCCTGCGATTTTTTTTACTATTTTTTGTTTTCTTCTTGTGTGTCACTCATCCACACCAATCAGAAGTGCTGTGCTCCACATGTACCAGCCATTGTTAATCAATCAGAAGTGGCCCATGATAGAAGGTGATAGACAGATTGATCCAATCACCTGCCAAGTGCTTTTGAAAGTGCCTGCCCTTTCCAAATGGCTTCCAATGGAGCTTTCCTAGATGATTTGGTGAAACAAACCATCTGAGTCAGGTTAGTAATGCTCCATCACATGTTCTACATCTAAAAGGGTGAATCTTTAACTGAAGCTTGACTTTAAAGCAACCCAACGGAAGTTTCATGTAAGTTTAGTTCTTTCACTCGTAGCTCGGGCTGCGGGGGTGCTAGAGACGGGAGTATGTTGATACGACCTTCCTAGCAGGAGATATGGCCGCATTTTACAATAAACTTCCGTTGATGGGCTCGACATTAAGGACTGCCCGATGGCCCGGGGCCATCTAGTATTTAGCTCGGGCAATGAAGCCTCACCTGCTGGTTGCCCGATCGGGCAATGAAGCCTCACCTGCTGGTTGCCCGATCGGGCAATGAAGCCTCACCTGCTGGTTGCCCGATCGGGCAATGAAGCCTCACCTGCTGGTTGCCCGATCGGGCAATCTATTATGCCAGTATCATGCAGCTCGCGGATCCAGTAATGAGTGACCCGACAGTAAAACTAAACATATCTATAACTATTTTAGGTAGTTTGAGAGGTAATTAAAATAGCTACGTGTGATATTCTAACCTGAAGTGTGTGTTTTGTCCGCTCACCGCTGCAGGTGATTATGAATAGCTCCGTGTCGACTCGTCAGCAGCAGCTGATCTCTCTCTCCCGTCAGATTAGACTTCACTCGCGTGTATGTCCATATCGATCAGATCCAGCTAGTTCTAGCTAATGATAGGACTACCTGCTTATTAAAAGACACCTAAACAATAAGTGTCGCTATGCAACTGTGTGAGGCCACAAAGTATAGCGCAGCATTATGCATTTGTTTACATGCCCACCGGAACCCCGAGGCATTACCAACAGATCAACGCACAATCAACCCATACAGGACATCTCTTTCTCCACATTAAGTGTTAGACATTAGAATTGACTATTCATGTCTGTCACATACTCTTCTTGTCTGTCACATAAGTGGCGCAACTGAAGCGGTATTGCACTAAAGGGATATTATTTTGACCGGACATTTTGACCGAAGAGATTTAG
Source organism: Gymnodraco acuticeps (assembly GCF_902827175.1). Classification (NCBI taxonomy): domain Eukaryota; kingdom Metazoa; phylum Chordata; class Actinopteri; order Perciformes; family Bathydraconidae; genus Gymnodraco; species Gymnodraco acuticeps. The sequence continues at coordinate 4,950,072 of NW_022990274.1, read as the reverse complement.
ATTTGCCGGCTAACGGGAACTCTGACGTCGCCATTTTGTGTGCTTCGCGGATGCGCTCGGCTCCTCTCGACTACTGCTCGGGTCTGCTCGGTCAGCTTCCGGATGAGGAGGCATTCGTTCGACCAACTTACAGTAGATAACATTACAAACATTTTTAACAGGGGCCATAATAGTGTAAATAATGTTTGTTTTGGCAGTTATAACTGAATGTAATGTTTTCTACTTGTTTCCATCTGGGAAGGCATTTGCCTTCATCAGATGGAAAGTGTCTTGACCAACAACTTAAGTATTTCATATAGCTATGCAGGGCATGCAAGCGAGCAAACACAAACAAGAACAAACAAACAAGTGAAATGAAGAATAAACTTGAAATTGTATAATATAATATTGTGGTGGTTCATCTTATAATTCAGTCTAGAGAATGCACCAGACAGCATCTATGACCTGTACAAATCTAAAGGTTCTAGGGGGAGGCCCCCCAAAACCCTTCGTGCGTCATTATGTCCGCGCACATTTTTCAGGGCAATCTCCATTGGGCTCAGGGCCATCTGTAAATTAGCTTTGACGGCCCACAGGGCCATCTCCCAAAATCCTTAATGTCATGCACTGCGTTGGGTCGCTTAAAAATAAATATCGCAATTCGAATCGCAATCGCAATATTTGTCAGAAAAATCGCAATTAGATTTTTTCCCAAAATCGTGCAGCCCTATTTCCATCTTAAGCTTTGTTAGTTAGTTAGTTTCGTAACGGACGTAATGTAACAGTTGTAACGGTTGTAGCTTTTCTCAGACGCGGAGGGATACTGACTTGTTGTGAAAAGTAACTACAATTCTACCGTAATATACGCTCATTATATCACGGCTAAGAACCAATCAGATTGCTTGATTTGACTTGTCCGTTTTATAATGTGTGATTAATGCTGTGTCCTTGTGCTGATTATTATTATTATTTTATTTTATTTGACTATTTCTATTACCTCTGTAAAGGGTATGTGAGCAACTGAAAGCACTTGATAAATAGCATGTTTTATTATTAATATTCTCTACATTTTCAGACACCGTTATGTTCATTTACCACTAAAGGATCCTACAATAAAATTAGAAAATAGTATGTTTTTTAAGTCTTTAATTTACGCATGAGTAGACATAAATACTTGAATGTATGTATTAAAAATGTATGCAGCTGATTAAGGTAGACAACATTGTACCATGATGGTACGGATTTGTTCATGTTTTTTTGGATGATTAGCCAAAGCTTTATGTTTCTGCTGTTCTGCTTTCATTGCATGGCAAATACTAGTTCTCTAAAAGCACTGGTTGTCCTTGGAAACACCATGAATGGACAAAAGGAATGATACATTGATTTGTGATGAAACATTCCTAGGTTAAAGTTTCAGTATTCACATATAAGGCTAACCAATTTGGAAAAGAGATAGAGCAGGGCTCGACATTAAGGACTGCCCGATGGCCCGGGGCCATCTAGTATTTAGCTCGGGCAATGAAGCCTCACCTGCTGGTTGCCCGATCGGGCAATCTATTATGCCAGTATCATGCAGCTCGCGGATCCAGTAATGAGTGACCCGACAGTAAAACTAAACATATCTATAACTAGTTACGGTAGTTTGAGAGGTCATTAAAATAGCTACGTGTGATATTCTAACCTGAAGTGTGTGTTTTGTCCGCTCACCGCTGCAGGTGATTATGCAGAGCTCCGTGTCGACTCGTCAGCCTGCTCAGCTGATCTCTCTCTCCCGTCAGATTAGACTTTACTCACGTTTATGTCCATATCGATCAGATCCAGCTAGTTCTAGATAATGATATGACTACCTGCTTATTAAAAGACACCTAAACAATAAGCGTCGCTATGCAACTGTGTGAGGCCACAAAGTATAGCGCAGCATTATGCATTTGTTTACATGCCCACCGGAACCTCGAGGCATTACCAACAGATCAACGCACAATCAACCCATACAGGACATCTCTTTCTCCACATTAAGTGTTAGACATTATAATTGACTATTCTTGTCTGTCACATAAGCTTCTTGTCTGTCACATAAGTGGCGCAACTGTAGCGGTATTGCGCTAAAGGGAAATTATTTTGACCGGACGCTTTGACCGAAGACATTTAGATTTGCCGGCTAACGGGAACTCTGACGTCGCCATTTTGTGTGCTTGGCGGATGCGCTCGGCTCCTCTCGACTGCTGCTCGGGTCTGCTCGGTCAGCTTCCGGATGAGGAGGCATTCGTTCGACCAACTTACAGTAGACAACATTACAAACATTTTTAACAGGGGCCATAATAGTGTAAATAATGTTTGTTTTGGCAGTTATAACTGTATGTAATGTTTTCTACTCTTTTACATCTGGGAAGGCATTTGCCTTCATCAGATGGAAAGTGTCTTGACCAACAACTTAAATATTTCTTATAGCTATGCAGGGCATGCAAGGAGCAAACACAAACAAGAACAAACAAACAAGTGAAATGAAGAAATTGAACAATATAATATTGTGGTGGTTCATCTTATAATTCAGTCTAGAGAATGCACCAGACAGCATTTAAGACCTGCAACAATCTAAATGTTCTAGGGGGAGGCCCCCCAAACCCTTCGTACGTCATTTCGTCCGCGTGCATTTTTCAGGGCAATCTCTATTGGGCTCAGGGCCATCTGTAAATTAGCTTAGATGGCCCACAGAGCCATCTCCCAAAATCCTTAATGTCATGCACTGTAGAGCAATATAAAATTAAACAAATAAACTGAGCTACTAATTGTTGTAAAATGTTTCGTGGCATTTTCTGACAACAAATCTAATCATGACATCAATGAGCATTTCTAAAACAGCAATAACATGACCCTCTACTTCTACCTCCAACACTCCACAAGGGGATTTAAGTGTTGTGTAAATAATCACTGTTAACATCTGCAAGGTAAAAAGTAAAGCAACAGGACATAGATTATTTAATCATGTCATGATCATTTCTGCCTTGATGTTATTTATTTTTTCTATAGTTTCACTCAAAACTGTTATGTTTCATAAGGACTATTTACAGTAGGACATTTATTAAATTACCAGAACAATATCATACCATGAACATTTTTGGTTGTCTTTGTTTAAAACGATACGCTGACTGATTTACGTATGGGTTATTGATTTTGTCAAAATGTGCAATGCTGTATCAGTATTTCTTGGCAATGTGCAGGGACATCCCTCTTCTTCACTTTAAGGTTGCCAGGCAACCAGCAGATAATTCAAGATGTCACCTCTTGCTGCTTTCACAAAATGTCGAACTATTGCTTTATGCTTTAAGTGCTATCTACCATGATCACATCAGAGAGGAACACCTGTTGTCCTCGTGGTATGTATTCCAACATACTGCACTAACTCAAACCTTAGATGGTGGTTTAAGGTATCTCCAAAATATTCAGACTCTGCCCTTGAACACATATTTCAAACAGCAAGGGAACATGGACACATGCCATTAGAATGATTTGGTGCGTCACAACTGGCAGCAGCAAGAATAAAATCATTATCATAAGACTCAATAAACAAGAATCAACACACCGGATATGAGGCCAGGCGCCCCTGGAGCACACTCACAAGGTGAAGCCACGAACAAATCATCCCAACATGGCCAACATTATTAATAGTTATCTGACACACAAGCTTGTTAGCCCCTTTGGCTGCTTCACAATCACAATCACACTGTGGTCATTAGAGCTAGGTGAAAAACACACTACGCTAACGCTACATGCACATTTGGGCAGTTGTGTCACTAACTATCAATTACCGGTGACCAAATTACTTCGAATAAAACGTGAATTAAGGGCAAGTATGGTACACTGTACTTTCTGCCATGCCATTGTTTTACATAAGGTAAAAATAGTGCATTTGTCTGCTGGAAATGAAACAGGTTATTCCATAATACATGCTACATGAAGTTTCCATGCAAATACTGCTGACAAGAAGATGAACAAACTCACCAAACTGATTTCAACTCACGAATTCCTTGTTGAACCAAATAAACCTTGGCCATGACTTCGGCTGATTAGATTTCCAAAACTCTTTCAAATGTGTAACAAAACCTTCAAGCACAAATCCAGGCATCACACAAGTGCTTTGGTACAGAGCAACCATACATCTTAATGATGTGGTCAATATGCTGACAGATTCAAATAACATTGTTCCCACTTTGCTGATACTGTTAAAAGTAGATAGCACTACATCTTATTTCCTAAATGCTATATAATGTAAGCTATAATTCAGCAATGGGAAGGATTCCCAGTGGGGCTAATGTCAACAGGTGCAATGAGTATTTAGCTGTATAAAAGTCAACGTTGGTTGTTTGCAGCCATTGTAGTTCAGTTCCACAACAGAACAATGTGAAGGAGTTGAACTGAAATTAACTAATATAATATTAAAAACAGCGTTTTTAGGTTTGTTTTTTGTTCGTTAACACGACATTTAAAACAATTCTACCTCCGCATCAAGGCTGTGCAATAATCACATACAGTAAGTCATTCTAATATCACTCTACTGATGCAAACAAACTAGCCTCGACAGGGCAGAAGCATTCCTTCCTCACTATCTATTTCAATACAAACAAAGAAACAAACCACTACCCAAACTTCCGAATAGACTACACACAATAACAAACCACCAACAGTGCAAAAGGTGAACAATAACGACTTCGGCATCCAAACAAACACAGGGTTAATTTACTCACCATTTTTGAGATATTGGTCATTCTCCGGTTCTTCATGGAAGACAACTGGTTGATATTCATGTCCATATCAGATACTTCTTCACAGAGGAGGTGTTGCTGCGTAGTTTTTGTTGTCCACTTTCACCAAAAGTCCACCTTCCGTGACTGCTACCTAGCGCACGGTGTTAGCATAACTTAGTTAATTAAGCTAACGGATGATGTCACTTGATAGCTCACTTTCTTGTTGTTGAGTTAACAGCCTGTTGTGTTGTCTAAGTGCATGGACTCATATTTGTCGAACGTTTCATGAGCCCACATTCAGTACATTCAATATTCTTAGAGAGATAATATTGGCTATAGTATACATGTCCGGATAATTGATTAATAAAGGAGCCAGCGTTCTTCTTCTTCTTCGTTTGTTTTAATGGCGGACTGCAAACCAAAGTGTTGTGGCATGTCACCACTCATCGTACCGTAGTGTGTAATGTTACGACTGCGAGAAGAACATTTTCTCATTTATCACTACATTTAAATAAAATAATAAATAAATAAAACAAGAGAAAATATTATTTTATTTTTTTCAGAAAACGGTTTCCTAAAGCCCAAGGTGGCATCCTCAAATGCCATACTTTGTTCACAACAGGGGTAAAGAAACCAGATCATATTCGAACTAAAGAGGCTGGAATCAGATCATCTTTGATTTTCTCAAAGAAAATTACATATACTAATTTATCAGGCAAAATAGTTGGCAATTAATTTAGGCCAAATATTTGAGAATGAATTGATTAATAAAAGCAGCACTATTATTTATATTGGTCTATGTTCTTAATGTCTATATTTTGGGATACTGAAGTGATGAGTTTTTCTTTTTGAATGAGCACAAAAATAGCCTATAGGTTGTGTCTGGCTGAAATTATAACTGTATTTTGGACTTCAATTTGTAGCCAACAACCATAAAACCAACATAAATGTGCCCAACTTCAGTCCACAGAGTACATTTGATTGGCTAGCATTCCCTTGTGGCTGTTTGATTTCTGTAGAAAATGAAATGACAACTTCTGCAGGTAATTAAAACAGCAGAACATCAACAGGGGGGATTAGGAAAATGAATATTGGTCATGCTGGCTGGGTGTAAGGACAATGGCAACATGGTTAGAGAACAACATCTGTGATCAAAGGCTGGTTCAAGCCATTGGGAGAATCAAATTGAATGTAATCATGCATCTTTCATATATCTTTCCTAAAGATGCCATTGCAGTAACTCAAGGGAACATACCTAGTATAGATGTCCTGATTTAATATACATAATGTAACCTTAGCAAGATAATACAATAAAACAAACAGAACATTCCTTAGTCTACCCAAAAATAAACGTTCCTTATTTTTTGCTGAGCCATCAATGCATGACTGTCCCCTTTGCCTTTGCCTTACTAGCAAAGGCAAAGGCAAAGGGGAGCAAAATTGATTTGAATACATGTAATGAGGGCACTGTAGGAAAGATGTAATGTCTGACTTATAGGAAGGAACCTTCAAACACAATACATCTAATGATGTCTGCAAGTCATAGGATTATTGTCAGGAGTTTTTTCAAAGCATTTATTGATAAGCTGGTGTTCAATGATCAATGTCGATTTGAAACCAATTTGGACCTTTACTTGTCACTCTAGATAACATCCAATCTTCTTTATGACAAAACTTGCTATAGTTAGTTTATCATTGAATTATGTACACATATCCCTCTCATTACCTCAAGATGTAATTCTTCGGGGCAATAAATACTCTGAAAGTCATATTGCGATATATGTAAATCAATAGAGCCTATCTATATATCAATCTATTCATCTTTTTATATTAATGCTCTCTCTGTTTAATTATAATTGTACAAATATAAGTGTATACAGTGTGTAACGTATATTGTGTTTGGCAGGTGACTGGCTGGCTGGTATTCCACCCTACCCATTCTCCTCTTGAGGACATCCCATTCCAGGACATTGCTTTGGCCTTACTTCCCCCCAGCATGGAGATGGAACCCAGTAAAGTCCCGTCAGAGGGCGGCCTCAATGTCACCCTCACCATCCGCCTCCTCATGCACGGAAAAGTAAGCAGACAGACTTTTTAGCTGGCTTTGGTAAAAAAAAGATACGACATGCAGGGAAACAAGTTCCTAATTTAATGGTCCTTTAAGTTATTTATGACCTTTTAAGAAACCATTTGGAGCTAATTGATGTTCTCTCTAACAAGTCCAGAGCTATTATCCTCTTTTAGGTCAGAAGCTTCAACACTTAGAGGGTCATTTCACTAATTGTATAGCTACCTTACACTAATTATGATGCCATTGGCTGTTATCAGCTTGGACATGGACCAACTGATTTTTAACAGAGAACCTGTGTTTCAAGCTGACGGCATATAAGATGTTAACCAGGCAAGGAGGCTCTGGTGAAAATATGATATTGGTTGCAACATGGGAAGAACATGGATCTAGCAGTTCTTCAAGTAGAACCACAAAGAAACTGATGACGCTTACAGAATGGAAACCAAGAGATTGAACATGTTCGCACTATTGGCAAGAATTTACATTTTTTTAAGTCAAGCAAGAAATGTGCTTGATGCTGTCTCACGAAAGCCAATCAGCATTGAATGTTCCTCCTTGAATACAGCTATGGGTTATGGGATTCAGCGAGCAGTCTGTCACCGGTTTGATGTCATGACTGCAGACACAAAGTAGTTCGACATATTGAGAGGCTTTTACGACATTCTCTACGTGGAAAGGGTTGTCTTTGGGCCATGACTGATGAAACACTGTTGGTATCCTTGTCTCTCCGGTTTGCTTTGACCAGAGTACAGACAAATGGACTGTATATAAGCAAAGATGTGTTTAGGTCCTTGTGTGACTAGGCCTTTGCTGCTGAGCCTTGCCTTTCTGGAACAGTCAGTTTGTTTAGCTGAGAGATCCACATTGACATTAAACTCCCAAAGAACCCACCAGCTGTACAACCCTTATTCTGAGAGAACAACATCAAAACATTTGATATTAACATAGTGTATATAACCCAGTCAACCCCTCTCACAGGCTCTGTGCATAGTGTGACATCCACCTGGGAATACAACATGACCTTGAGTATTACAAAAATGAAGTTGCTGAACTTTGATTTTTGCTCTGCTGATCTTCTTCTTAAGCCCTTATATAGTACGACAGATTTGATGCCTCTCTGCATTCAAACCTGTTGGTGGCTGGAAGGCAGCTGTCTTTGTCTTCTCGTGCAGCTTTGCAATAGCTTGACCTCAATACAGTATACTTTGCAAGTTATCAGTGTCATCACTCAATTTGTTCATCCTGCCAAATCTAGAGATCTAAGGGAAAAAGGGCATTAACAAATCCTTAGTTGAGGTTTTCCTCTCTTTATTTCTGTGACCCATTTATTTGAAACTCCTTTATTTTTCAACTTATTTTTTCCATTTATTTGATCTCTTTCCAGGTGCTGATAGATGGAAGCTTTATGTCCATCCAATTTCGTGTTTTGTTTAAACGCAACTCCATTTGTATCATACCTTATTTAGATGATATTGGAAGGGTTGTAAAGGCTTCTTTGGAAGAACACTTTTTATGACTTTCTCCTGAATTGAAGAACTTTTTCAACACTGGTCAGACTAATTCTTTACATATGAGATATAATCTGATACACTGTATTTTGACAGGATTTCTATGTCCCATCTCTTTTTAGCATTGCCATAATTGCCTTGTTCCCTGTAGGATAGTATAACGTTTAGATGTTTTACTTTTTTGTTTATAAGTTCAAGCAACTGAAGCATTCTGTGACTGTGTTCTGCCAATGTACTGTTTCACACGAAAGCTCATCATTTGTGAATATTTAGAGAAATTATTATAACCTATAGTACATTTAGTAGCCAGTGGTTCAAATGAATATATTACGAATCATTTTTGCATACACTTCCTGTCCATTCTCTAGTAATTAATACATTGTATTAGCATCAATCCGAATCACTCTTCATTTTGTATTCTCTGTAATTTTTTGTGAATATCTTTCCAATTTATTATCTATTTTGTTTGTTGTTCTTTTGCACTTTGTTAAAGAGACAGTGTTCCAGTTGATATTTGTGGGTTTTGTTCTAAGTTTCATTTAGTCCTTATTCCTTTCTTTGATTATAACATATACATAAAGGTGGGGTCTGTAATTTATTTCATTAACACTTTTTGTTATATTCCATGGAATGCTCTTAACATCCCGATAGCAATGAATATATTAAATGCTTTGACAATAAATCCATACAAAAATATCATCTGTGGAAGCCGTAGTACTTTGAAAAGCACGACCAATCATCTGAGCCAGCCCGGCTGAAATAACTGGATGGCCTACCTGCCTGTCAGCCTTCCATCGGGGCACAAACTTATCTCGTGCCCTCATTGGTCATGTGCACGTTCGTGTGTGTTGGAGGAGGGGCTCTGTAAGGAAGGGGCAGATTTCTTTCGGTTGTGTACTTTCAAAGTACTAGCGCACTCAAGCTGGTTTCTCCAAAATTACCTACCCCACCTTTAATTAGCATTTAAACAGATAATTAAATGTTGAACACTAAGACCGTCCTTGGCAACAGTATTCTGTGTAATCTGACATACATAGCCTCTGGGATCAGGTTGATCTGAAAACTCCACTCCAGACTTCTACTGACTCTGCTTAGCGTATTCTATCTGCCCTCAGTGTTTTCAGGTTTCACAGAGCACAGAGCAGTGGGCATCAACATTGTGTTCAGACACTTGTGAAGCGTGCTCTCCGGCTCCTCTTCTACTCTTTAAGAGCTGGTCAGATCTGTCTGTCTGTGTGTGTGTGTGTGTGTGTGTGTGTGTGTGTGTGTGTGTGTGTGTGTGTGTGTGTGTGTGTGTGTGTGTGTGTGTGTGTGTGTGTGTGTGTGTGTGTGTGTGTGTGTGTGTGTGTGTGTGTGTGTGTGTGTGTGTGTGTGTGTGTGTGTGTGTGTGTGTGTGTGTGTGTGTGTGTGTGTGTGTGAACATTCTGGTTAAGATCCATCATGCTCGGTTAGCCTCTGCTGTTTTTCTGCCTCTTCTGCAGAAAAGCTGTGGCAATTTTGCGTGAACTACGAGCTGCAAGCACTTGTTCTGGGTCTGAACAGTTTGTTAAAGGCTATGAGTGAAATAGAAAGAAGGTTTTTACTGCCTTAAAGCTAGGGTGGGTAATGTGTTTTTGAAACATTTTGTTGAAATGCACTTTGCATCATGACAAAACAAAGGCATCTTTTTTAATATATGGTGGTTGCAGGAACAGAATAAGTCCTTCCAATCATTCCATCTTCCAACCGGATGCCGGTGGTTTAATCGCTCCGTAATCGCCAATTTGGTAATTTTCTTGCTTGAGTTAAGCTTTTGGATTTTCTTTTTGCGAAGCGGCTATGGTATTTTAATTGGAAAAGATTAGGGAATATTGGGCTGGGTTTTTTCATTGGATAATGTTAAGGCCACGAGGTCATTTTAGAACCCACACATCTTCACTGAGGTGCCCTTCTTGGTAGGGGGGCGGGGGATCCCTGTCTTCATACAACTAAACAACATACTTAATTACCTTTCAAGGGAAAATATATTTCTCCCAGATTATCTCTTAGCTTTAAGCATATTGTGAATTGAAAGAAAACAAAACACACTACTCTATTCAAAACTAACTACATGTATGTGTTAGGTGTGGTAAAAGATCCCTTGGCTTTAAGTATGTTTGTCATGTCCATTAGGTTACAGATCTACATTTTTAAAAGTAACGGTGACTTCTGATTTCACAAGGGACAATCATCCTTTTCGTCCAACTCCCTGACCGTTGCATAAAAATATCGGTGATTTGTCAAAAACAAACGTAATCAGTGACATGTTTACCTTGAAGCGCAATTAACAATGTGGTTTTGTTGTGTAGGAATGTCCTTTTAAGGAGACTTGGCTTGGCTTTGAGGTGTTGGAGAGCATGATCGGGTGCCCCTTGGGCTAGAAGTGCTTTGCTAAGACACAACCATTCCTCCACAGTGTTGAAGTCTGAAAAATGTGCATTAAAGTGCGTATACTGTCCTGGATACCCCTCCCTCTGAATCTAAATATTGTACGTTATAGATGTTGATACGATTGAAGGGGAATATTTTGACTCCTTAGCTTTCATGTCCTTTTTTTTGTTTTGGGTATGAATTTTTCATTACCATTTGTGGCTAGTATCAAAAGTATTACTGGAAATTCTTTGGAGCAAAGGATTAAACAAAAAGGCTTCAAGGTCACAACGGATGTTACCCTGGCAGACACTGAGGAGAGGTTAGTGAGTGTTGCTGGTGCAGTCAGCGCCGCCCCACTGCACCTTCCTCACCATGCCACACCAAGCTCATGAAGAGTGACTGCATGCATATGGAGAGTGATACCCTCCACACTGTCATGCAGCTATGATCCTCTGCATGCCCCTTTACTGGTTAAACTTCGTCAAGGGATAACAGCAGCAAGGCAGTTTTAGTACTGTACATTCATACATAAGATTCTTCAATGAAGCCTTTTTTATAAGTGTTTTTCTCTCTTTTATTGCAGGAGGTTGGAAGTATAATTGGAAAGGTATGTCATTTTTATCGTCACACACGTTTGTACTCATGGAAAAAACTTTTATTGAGAATTGTAATTGTACTTTTTAAATACGAATTCTCTTGAATGTTTCCACAGAAAGGGGAAACAGTAAAGAAGATGCGTGAAGAGGTGAGTTTAATTCTTGAAAAATCCTTGTAGCCTTTTTTCACAACAATGTGATTTACTGCTACACTTTACAGAATAAAACAATTGCTTACATGCATGTTGTTTTGTAGTGGCTTCAGTGAATACATTATTTCTGTTCTGTAGAGATTCACTCCTGAATTGAGGTCTTGCATTGACTTTTTTGACCCTATTGACAGTGCATGTTTTTTTCTCCAGAGTGGAGCCCGAATCAATATTTCCGAGGGTAACTGTCCCGAGAGGATTGTCACCATCACTGGACCAACAGACACCATCTTCAAGGCTTTTGCTATGATAGCCTACAAATTTGAGGAGGTATGATAAGATGCACAACTCACTGTGCTCATGAGCTGATATTCAATTTGGATTTGAAGGCCTTTTTTGCCATCTACATGTTCAAACAGTGTATCTGTCGGCCTGAGTTTATTAGTGTCATTTTAGGTAAGTGTTGAGTCCAATCTCATTTCAAAACAATCTATCGTGGTGTTTCGGCTATTGTAACTAAATTTATCACAACTGACACACAGGTCTGTCTGTATGTTAATGGGATAGTTGGTATGATGCTTTATTGTGCACCAATTATTGTAGCTATTAAAGAGTGAACACAGACTTTACTGACACATATATATGTCGTGTTTACATAGATAGCGGTCATTACGTTTAAGAAATGTCCAGTGTTCTTGGTACTCATAGTTCGGGAGGCACTTATGCACTCATAACAGCAAATGTAGTTATAGAAGTACGCAAATTGTGACTCAGCAATAGAGTAAATATGTACACGCTCCTGCAGTGGTTGTTTGAATTTCAAAGCTTTAATACTGCAGGTGAATTTAAATGGCATCCTTTCGGCGACCTTCTCTGATCCTGTCTCTGATGTCACTTATCTAATTGATATACTTAAGCAGTGTGACTGGAACTTGAAATGATTTGTCCTCAATGACCTGCGTATAATCTGGCCGCTTGTTATTTACTGACAGAGCCAAAGAGCACTGCTTATCCGTCAACATATGAAAGGACGTTTGACATATATGTTTTTCGGAGCTAGTCCTGGACTTTTACGTTTGTTAAACTAATTTATGATGAGTCATTACATTAATTAGTTTGGGTCACATTGAAAATATTACCACTGCAAAATGAAATGTTCTTGTTCTTTAGGACATCATCAATTCCATGAGCAACAGCCAAGCAACCAGCAAGCCCCCTGTCACCTTGAGGCTCGTCGTGCCAGCCAGCCAGTGTGGCTCTCTCATAGGTAAAGGAGGCTCCAAAATCAAAGAAATGAGAGAGGTATGATATCAAACTTTTTTAAATTATTCATTACCATAAGTCAGGCCTTTTATAAGAATACACTTTTATCATTCTGTGTTACTTTGTGAGTAGTTATAGTACAACAGATATGTAAACATTGCCAACAGGTTGTTCCCATTTAACTCCTAATTGCAGCACATTTAAAATGTCACATATTGTTCATTCATCAGAACCTACTCCACAACAAACCCTGTATGATAAGTAAATGCGGTCTACAGACACTGGGGAGCAAAGTCAGATGATTACCTCGGATGTGGGAGATATGGAGGGTTCAAGGGGCAAAGAACAGGCTGGGAATAGATACATACAACACACACATCTATAAACAAGACTAGCTCTGTTCACATCTGGCAGTAACATGCATCTTGGGGGATCTGAACACAAATGGACGGCTCTTAAAAGTTTAATTCCCACCTGGTACCATATACAAATGCATTTCCATATGTGTCTCTAGTGACCACTGGTGATTGGCTCTCACTTCTCTGCTCTATATGCACATTTACATATGCATAATTTCTGTTTGAAAAGACCAAATGCATTGGACTCTTCCTGTGCCTAGTGTCTCCAGTGACGCCTAGTTATTGGCTCTGACTTCTCTGCTTGATATGCCAATAAACACATGCATTATCTCTGTTTGCCAAGCCAAATGCATTGCACTTCCTGTGCCAGGTCTGCTGGAAATTGAAAAAAAGAAGAATAACTCAGTACCAAATCGCCCAAGACGTTACACTGAAAATATACGTATATGGGCTTTTACAAACATTTCGGACATGGACAAAGCTACATTTTATAATGTAGTATTCTGATATCCTTATCAGGAACACATTATGATAGATTAGCGTTGACACCACAATAGATATGCAGTCAAAGTTACCACAGACTACATCTGCAAGTAATTTTACTGATAGGATCACAATTTGTCTAAACGGTTTTTAGCACTTGTACCAAAACATTTACTGCCCCCAGTCTAATAAACCTTCCTCCAATGCCAGTTTGTTGTGGAAACGTGCTTTCTTCACTTCCTGTGCAGCATTGATTCACTGCACGAACAGACTCCTGTTAACATTGTACCTCAAAGTCCCTTGCTCTACTCCAGTCCACAGGGGCCCAGGTCCAGGTAGCAGGGGACATGCTGCCCAACTCCACAGAACGTGCAGTGACAATCTCCGGAACCCCAGAAGCCATCATCCAGTGTGTCAAACAAATATGTGTGGTCATGCTCGAGGTATGTTGAGCAAAACAACTTTCTTCAAATTGTAGTTAAGAAATTATATATTTCTGCAGATCTTATACAAACCGGTATTGTGAACAGTTCAAGCTACAAGCACTACAGTATGTTGCAGCTCTGCCAAGACACTATAAGTTGTTATATTCACTTCTTGTTGTTAATGCATTTTCTCAGGGTTCGTGGTTTTAACATTGCTTCACAGATTCAAGTTAGGCTATGGCAGAGACACCTGGTTATTGAGGTCCATAAATGTCAATTTGACAAGCAATCATTTTTTTTAATTGAGGCTCAGGAGGCCAATTTGTCTCTTGCTATATATTTTTTATATTACTGCAGACCTGATTTGACCTAGACAGAGAAACTAAAGAATTCATTTGTGGTGTAACTACTTTAAGAAAACTAATACAAATAATCTCATTACAGTGGAGTTGAAGCAATTTGTATTACCACTTGACCACGTCTTTTGTATAATGAGAACTGTCAGGAAAAGCCTATTTCTGCAACATTAGGAAGACACTTGCTGTTTATGATATTGGATTTGGAGCTCATACCCATGTGGGTAGTCCTCCTCCTACAGCAGCAGCTACAGAGGAAACCTGATTTAGCCTTCTCTCCACTGTCTTGAACAGCCTTGTTGCTGAAGCACAGCAAAAATCGATATGTCTGTCGAAATTGTAAATTCAGAGCTGGAAGCCCCCAACCTTCTCACTGAAATCCCCTCCCTGCTGCCGTAGAAATATAAGCCAGCAAAAAAGTAAGATAGAAAAGAGTTGCGGAGATTCAAGCTCTAGTCCGGATTTACCTGCCGGGTCTATGTATTTTCCTATCTTTATGAATACATCTGCACTCAACAACTCCTTTATTTTTCATGAACAATATATTTAAAAGCTGCCAAAAAATAAGAAAAGAAAATCACAGTAAGCGCACAAAGACATTATTGTCTGATTTATTGAAAGTGATTACCTACAATATTTCTACATTATTTTCAGATATTTCTGCAATTTTCTTGATTTTCCCAATTATGCCCTGTTCTTTTTCCTTTTAATCTCATCATTACTCGAAGCATTGCCAATATTGTCTGTCTTACATTCATGACAATAAAGCATATTGGATGGGATCGAATCTTCCCTGATGATTATTGAATAATCATGGCTTTCAAAATCTATGCCCTACATGCATTAAATAACACACAGTAAATAGCTGGCTAGGAAAACATATGAGTATTTTAAAGAAATAGTTCAAGATATTAGGTTTCATACTAAAAGTTAGTTCAGGAGATCAATACCATCTGTTCATTGAATCTGAAGCTACAGTCTTAGCTTAGCATACATACAGGAAATGGGGAAACAGCTAGCTTGGCTCTGGTGAAAAGGTCACATAATCTGCATCTCATCACCACTAAAGGTCACTTACTCTGTTGCTTTTACAATTTAGTTTAAGAACGGATTAAACAAAGAAGACATGACATGTTACTCTGTGAGGTAGTTATTTTGCTAAGCTAAGCTAAAATATTTAGCGTGGCCTACTTTTAGAGTTTCTGCTATCTTCCAATTTAACTTGTTCCTAATAAAGTAAGAACATGCTGACTGCCTCTCCTCTCTTTCTCTCAGTCTCCACCAAAAGGTGCCACCATCCCTTATCGCCCAAAGCCTGCCTCCACCCCGGTCATTTTTTCTGGTGGCCAGGTAAGCTGAGCTAGTTTGTTAATTTCTGCCTACAGCTAACCTGAGACTTACTGCAGTATCAGCTGCTGCCTGCTGTTCCTTCAAGCCTTTTCACTTTTTGTGTCTGTGCCAACACAACCCTTTAACAAATCATGCTGTCCCTGTCCCAAAGCTTACATCATTGGTTGTTTGTTTGCTAATGCTAAAATAGCCTGTGTTTACATTTTCCTGACAAGTGTGTTCTGAGTCCGACCCTTGTCAATTAACTACAGGGGTCCCTCAGGGCTCTGTTCTTGGTCCCCTCCTCTTCTCCCTGTACACAAACTCGCTCGGATCAGTCATTAGCCCGCATGGTTTTTCATACCACTGCTACGCTGACGACACCCAATTAATTATGTCCTTTCCCCGCTCAGAGACCCAGGTCGTCGCACGCATCTCTGCTTGTCTAGCTGACATCTCTCAGTGGATGTCTGCTCATCACCTCAAGCTCAACCTTGACAAGACTGAGCTGCTCTTCCTTCCGGGAAAAGATTGTCCCACTCTTGACCTAACAATCAACATCGGCACCTCAGTTGTTTCCCCGACTCAACTGCAAGGAATCTGGGTGTGACCCTAGATAACAAACTGTCCTTCACTGCAAACATCGCTGCTACAACCCGTTGCTGCAGATACACGCTTTACAACATCAGGAAGATACGTCCCCAGCTGACACAGAAAGCGACTCAGGTTCTGGTCCAGGCTCTCGTCATCTCACGCCTAGACTACTGCAACTCCCTCCTGGCTGGTCTACCTGCATGTGCCATCCGACCTCTGCAGCGGCTCGTCTGGTCTTCAACCTTCCTAAATTCTCCCACACCACTCCGCTCCTCCGCTCCCTTCACTGGCTTCCGGTAACTGCTAGAATCCACTTCAAGACACTGGTACTTGCTTACCATGCTGCGAATGGATCTGGCCCTTCCTACATCCAGGACATGGTTAAACCGTACACCCCAGCGCGTGCACTACGCTCTGCATCAGGCAAACGACTCGCTGCACCCTCGCTGCGAGGGGGACCCAAGTTCCCATCAGCAAAAACACGTGGGTTTGCTATCCTGGCTCCAAGATGGTGGAATGAGCTCCCCATTGACATCAGGACAGCAGATAGCTTGCACATCTTCCGGCGCAAACTGAAAACTCATCTCTTTCGACTCCACTTCGAGCGATAGATTTATTAACAAAGCACTTTTATACTAATAAAGGACTGGCTTATCTAAAGCCAGTTGAGTAGCACTTGAAATGTTTGGCTCTATGAAACCTGATGTACTTATATGATTCTGTTTTCCTCAAGGTTGTGTCTTCCTGGTCGAATGTACTTATTGTAAGTCGCTTTGGATAAAAGCGTCAGCTAAATGTAATGTAATGTAATGTTCCTGCATTCGTGTGGTGCAGATATGCCTGTGCACTCTGAGTAGCAACTAGACAGACAACCCAGTCTCACGGCATTTCGTGTTATAGTCACGACATTTAATCTATTGATTCGTGTTCACCAACACCATTTTCCCCTTTTTTTCGTGTCACACAGAACGATTTTAAAAGCATGTATTTCTATTGGTAGTATGTTTCGTGCCTGCAACACGTCTTTTTGTCCGGTAGGGTCTTGGAAGACCGGAAGCTGTGTGGTTCATAAAAACATGTTCTTACTCAATATCAAGCCACGATTATTGTTTTGATTTTAAATCGTATAATTTCGGACTTTTCTTGCCGTCAATGAGGGAAAGAAATGGGGCTCAGAGCCTCAGAATACTGAAATCTGTATTTTTTTTATCCGTTTTTCCTTCTAATTTGTTATTCTTTTCTAAATAACACACTGTTATTTACTCAACAATAACACACAATTATCCTTGTTTTTATTTATTTGTGTAATTCTATAATCTCTGGCTTTTTTGGCGTCCGTCAGGAACTGAATTTCAAAATAAAAGAACCGGAAACAGATACACACCCACTGAACTGATTACCCAAGATCCTCAGCTATGGTTTAAGCTCGGTGATAGGATTGTTTAGCCGCAATGCACGTTGGGATATGGTGTTTATGTGATATGCACATCCCTTTCAAGATTTCAAGATTTTCAAAGGTTTATTGACATATCATATTAACTACGTTGAAGTTATGCAATGAATGAAAAACTTGGGTTGCAGGTTCCTCAACAGTGCACAAGACATCTATCAATATGTGTGTATACCTCCACCATTAAACTGTCATATTCTGCACATTTCTTATACTATCTACATACATAAGAGTATGAAAAAAAATACAGATTTCAGTATTCTGAGGCTCTGAGCCCCATTTATTTTCCTCACGGACGGCAAAAAAAGTCCGACATTATACGATTTAAAATTATAACAATAATCGTGGCTTGATATTGAGTAAGAACATGTTTTTATGAACCCCACAGCTTCCGGTCTTCCAACACCCGAACGGACAAAAAGACGTGCTGCAGGCACGAAACATACTACCAATAGAAATACATGCTTTTAAAATCGTTCTGTGTGACACGAAAAAAAGGGGAAATCGTATTGGTGAACAGGAATCAATAGATTAAATGTCGTGACTATAACACGAAATGCCGTGAGACTGGGTAGAAGTGGTTTGTAATCATTACGAAACATGTGACTTTGGTCAAACACATTAACACAGGAGTACACAGGCACACAGCAACACCTTTGCAATATAGAAAGCTACTTTGTGAAGCTTAAAACGTTCAGTAATGTTCAGACGGTGTGAAATGTGTTCATACAACAACAGCTGCCATTTTTTATTTAGACTTTTGATTGTTTGATTTTTTGCATATGTTATTGTGTTCACTGAAGTCATTTTGAACATAGCCTGAGGCACCTTTGCAAACTGCTTTATTTGATGATAAATAGACATAAATCCAATCTATAGACACTAGGATTTAAAAACATCTGTCTGTCACGATTGAGAGCAGAGCAGGGTGGAACCAAAGGCAGGATTTACAAATGTTCTCCAGAAAAATAACTTTAATGGCAGGTAATCGACAGAGCAAGGCAAGGCTAAACAAATGGTAAAAAGCTCTCTGACGCACAACCAACAACTAATTACAGAAACCAGAACTTAAAGAGCCTGTGACACGAGTTTCCCCCATCAGCCAAACCCATAAATTTGAGTAAATATTGTCCCCTTGAAAACCGTTACTGAACTGATTTTGGAAATGTGTACTTTGATAACCATTAATCTGCCCTTCAATGTTGACCATTTTCTGGATCTTCTCAGGAATTCTTCAAGTCCCGCCAAATTATGTGTGACGTCATTGCGGGCACAGCGCTCCAGCTGCACCGTTCAGGATACCAGCATCTGAATGCAAACGCACGATGGTGCACACAGCAGCAAACTCAGACAGCGATGACAGTTTAATTTTGAACGTGTCTGAGAGCTCATATGAGGCTGAAGGATCGGTTTATGTTGTATCTGTTAGAAGTTTAGGAATTAGGTGCGTCAATATGGGCGATCATACGGTCATGTAGCCAGTGGTGGACTGGAATTAAAAATCATCCCGGGACTCTCGACCAGCCCACTTCGGTACCGCTAGTAAATTGTCAACGGGGGGAGTGGGGGATGTGCTAGTGACTTATCCGACCGGCCCACTTCGGTACCGGCCCATCGGGATTCGTCCCGATGGCCAGTCCTCCACTGCACCCAGCCCACGTAAACTGTCAACGGGGGGAGCCTTGCTGCGGGGAAACGGTGGACCTAGTGTCCCGATCGGAGAGGGAATAATAATAATAATAATCCGTGCATTTTATCCATTAATTTCCCCAACATTGTGGTAAAAAAACCACACGTTTAATCCATGTTGGTGTACTACAACTACAAAAAGCATCGGTTTGTTTTCTCATCAGGAAATGCAGACCGGCTCAAACAAACGATTTTTAAATCATCATCCTCACGATCATTTAATGTATCATATGTTCGCCGAATTGACATGAAAGCACTAATAAATGTAGTTTCATCCACTTGAGTTTACAACTACAAAAATAATCGATTTGTTTTTATATCACATCCGACGGGAAGAAATTCAGCAGCTCCGATTTTAATCCTAATGTAATCATCATCTTCACCACGATCATTTATGTTTATGTTCGCCGAATTGACATGAAAGCACTGACAAATATGTATATACTGTAGTCAACTTCATTAAAACGTTATTAACGTGCCTAAACTCAGTAATTCACCATTTCTACGCATGACAACACACTTTGTCCGTGTTTGGCTCTCTCGCCGCACAGTGAAGCGTTCCCGCATTGACGTCACTTCCGGCTTCCCCCAAAACTTCAAAATGAGTCGAAGGAATTTCCCCGCGATGTTCGAAATGATTGATATTTAACGGAACGGTATCGCTTTTTCTTTTTTAAACTGACGGTTTGAGATGACTAGTAGCCCAATATTTCATTGCACAACAGTTGTTGGGAGGCTGTCACAGGCTCTTTAAATACGTGCAGGACTAATCACAAGGAAAAAAAACAGCTGGGCAGGCATGCGTACAAAAAGAAACAGAAGAAACTTTTGATGAAGAATCATGGAGTAGTTTATCTAGACTGCTGTCCGTGTCCGGTGTCAAGCCAAAACTCTACGTTGACGTATTTTAACATACGTACATGAGTTAACTTACATCACATACACGTACTTACCTTATCTACATAACTGAAGTTAATCAAACCACTTTATTTTCGTTTTTATTCAAAAAGCACATGTTGAAGTTTGTTTCGGATGCACTATTGCTACAGTACTAATGCACTAAATCATATCGGACAGTATCTTGTTTGCCACCCACTTGCAATTACAAGGCACCATTACTCTTGAAGACCATTTACATAATCACTTGAATATGAGAATGATGAGTTTGATTAGAGAATTAATATCCATTCAAACAAAATCACTTACTAATTTTAAGAAACACAAAACATTTGCAAATGAGACCATATAATGTTTATTTGAACTAAAAGTGGACAGATGGTGTGTATGGCGCTTAGAATGGACATTGTCTTATTGTGCTTATTGTAAATGAGATGCTAAAATGTGTTTTTTTCTGTCATTTCTTCAGGCCTACACAATTCAGGGACAGTACGCCATACCCCATCCAGATGTGAGTTCTCTGTCTCTTTCTAATACAATCAAGAATTCTACTGAAATCTAAATTATCTACATTTTCAAAATAGTAACAGACATGTTGTGTCATGGACACAATAGTTCTTTAAAAGCTATTAAGAGGCAAGTCATAAATCGCGACGTTCACGATAACTAATCTCGTTCTTTATGGGTGGACTAAAGCTCAACCGACGGAAACAACTCGTACCAGTTGTGGTTGATAACAAAACATTGACACCTTGTGATATCGATAAAGGCAAATACATTTATGGCAGTTATGATATAGACACCCCTTTTACGTTTGGTGGACCATGTAGTCTCCATTAATAATCTGCCTTCATCTGTCCTTGTCGTGAGCGCATCTCAAGATCTACCTTGTGTCAGATCCACTAATTCAAAGTTGGGCATTGATTGATGCCGCTTGAGTTGATGGTTGACGGCACAATCACTCAAGTACAGGCATGACATCCTCTCCCACCTTCATTAAAACTCCTCTTAAAAGGAGGCGAAGGCTTGAAAGCATCCGTCTTCCCCCATTGCTGATGGAAATAATCCACAGCAGGGGATGGAAATCCTGTGACCATGTCGAGGGTTGGCGGATGCTCTGACAGGCATGTAAAGCCAAAGGTTCCCAGTTCTGAGTCATAGTGCCAGATAGAAGGACACAATGGTAATCGAGGGGGCACCCAAATGCAGAAGTCAAGATAATTCAAAATACTTTATGAAAAATGGAGGAACCAGCAAGGTCAACCAAAAGAAAAAGTAGCAAACAAAAACTAGAAACAAACCGGGAGAACAATGGAGGATGCGGAATCCAGAATATTACAGACAGGAAACCAGGAACCAAACCGAAGAAACAATGACGGCAAATTGACAAAGAACACTATAGTGAAGACAGGCATAAATACACACTAATCACCAAAACAAGACACAGCTGAGGAGGGCATGCAAAACAAAATTGGAACTATGTGTAATGAATTAGACAATCAAACAGGCGGGAAAACACAGAGACAGGAAGTAAAACAAGACAAGACACAAGGACAAAATACATTTCAAAATAAAACAGCAAACCAAAACTTAGATCATAACAGTATTTGAAAAAAAGGCAAATTACGTAGCAATTTGCCAATCCATGACAGACAATCACCCTCTCTCTTTTACCTCCTTTTCCCTTACTTTTGTCCCCCACCACCCTGTGTCATTGGCTCCTTCTCCTCACCGTTTCTTCACTTTAGTTTCTGTTAATTTCTTGGTGAGACCTGTGTACCAGTAACCTCTTAGTTCTACTTTCCCTCCTAACCCTTCAGCAGTTGACCAAGCTCCACCAGTTGGCTATGCAGCAACCCCCCTTTACCCCCCTCGGACAGACCACCCCTGCTTTCCCTGGTACGTACCCACAAGGCCCTTGAGAAACATTTTTCTCTTTCCCTTCCTGCCCTTATCTCTTTTGGCACAGCATGACTTGACCCCTGTGGTTTCTCTCCTTCTTTGATTTGTTCCTTGTATATATTTTTATCTTGGCTCTGTCTGATAGTATGCCAATGGTATGCAAAAAGAACAACCTACAAAAACAGTGGGACTGACTTTCAAATAATGCATTGAGGAATGCATTATCTCTTGGCAACACATTTTTAGGTTGTCTAACTTCCATTAAAGATGAAAAACTCCCGTGAAATAGGCTACCACATTGTTCTGTTTTAACTAACTGAATATCACCCCCACATCCAAATTGAACGTATTCACCCAACTGAGGATCTCATGAATAATTTCATTTTGATTCTTTTTTCCCCACTTTCATCGTGTGGCAATTACCATTATACACGGAATTATTTATTGAACCATCAGGAGTTCTTGTGAAAATGTGCTCTAATTTAAATGTGTTTTAGCTGACTTTATTCACATTATATCCAATCACACACACGTGATTTAATAAAGAATGAAGAGAAACTGCGTAAAAAAAACAGAAAAAAGATCCGCTGAGAAATAGGCTTATGAAGTTCTCAAAGTAATACTTTGATATGTTGGAAATACACTTAGTCAAGAGTGCAACAACACTTCTCATCTAATTCTTGGCTAAGGAGGTAATAAGCGTATTTCCCAACATTTCTAAATAATTCTGTTGAAGTAAAGTGGGCTTTTTAGTCAAGTCTCCCTTCTTATCCAATTGCTCCCCAATTCAGGTTTGGATGCCAATCCACCAGCCAGTACCCATGAACTTGCCATTCCCAATGATGTGAGTAATGCTTTTTGGAGACAGCTGATACTGTTTGTTTTTTCATTATGCACCTTTCAATGTAGGTGTCTTTCAATTGGCATTGTCATACAACATTTGAACGATGTTAAGAAAGTTTTAATTGTGCAAAAAATGCAAGGTTGCAAAGATAACAGTCATATCACTGCAGTTGAACAGGGTGGTTGGCAGTTGTAAGTGTTAATTGAGTCAAAAGAAAATACATATTTGCACACAGAGTACCCTAAGTCAATCCTGTTTTTTAAACGATAAATAGAAATGTTAAATAATAAGAGCCAATGAGATTACAAACAAGGACCCTGCCAACTCCACTTCTTGTAAAGCAGAATTCCACCAATCAGCTGATCTAGTGACCATGTTACACTTAATCAAACCTGATTTCTGCAGTGATAGGATTGAAATGGAACGCAGACCATTTCATGCCCCATTAAACACCTTTTTAAATGTAAAATGTTTAAGGTATGAGGATACATGTATTGCTTAATGCTCCAAAGTCTTTCTCTCCTCCCCCCAGCTAATAGGCTGCATCATTGGACGCCAGGGAACCAAAATAAACGAGATCCGACAGATGTCTGGAGCGCAGATCAAAATCGCGAATGCCATGGAGGGCTCCTCGGAGCGCCAGATCACCATCACAGGGACTCCTGCCAACATCAGTTTGGCCCAGTATCTCATCAATGCCAGGTAAACTTTAACCCTATCTGCTGGGATCTGGCACAATTCCGAAGGTTCAAAACTGTAGCTGTGTAGCTTTCTAGTTTAATTCTGACATTCATGACATTGATACTTTGATGGATTGCCAGAAAATCACCATATCTGACAGGTTTTGACAAGCAGATGAATAATGTTCCTTTTTCTTTTTTCTTCTTTCTTTTGTCCTTTATTTCAACCCAAGTGTAGGCATTAAAATGCATCGAGTTTTTAGCCAGTACCCTCTTTGCAAGTAAGTTGCTCCTGGGAGCAATGCCAAATACTGAGACAAGTAAGCTGTGTCTTTGAACAGAATCTGCAGATAAGTAAACTGTGTTCAGTCAGTCAATAATCAAATGATGTTATTCAATTAAAAGCAACTCAAAGACGAAATGTGTTGAGCCCCAAGCCGAGACCTAGGGCAGGTTCTGGATTGTGAACAGTACAATTCTGAGAAACCTATTTTTTTATTTTAATATCTCTGCTAGACTCTGTACCCCTCTGTGTCCTGTTCTCCCTGCTGAAACCAGTAATACATTATCAGCTCTGAGAAAAACCAACCCTCACTGATGTCCCCAGGATATATCTGCACCTCAAAGTCAAATGTTATCAACGTCAGAGCAGCCACAAACTCAACAAACAGGACTTTCAGTCTTTGATGACAGTCCGCTGAAAAACTAATAGCAATTGCTTTCCCACAATTCCAATGGCAGGTTCAGGGACGTGGCTGCCATGTGGAATGACCCCTCATCCATGACTACATCCTGAAGTCACCCCAAATCTGCTTCTGTTTGCAAAAGCTAACATCAAAACCGCTGTTTCACAATTAACCTCTGTGTGTTATCCCATTGAACTTCCCCTTTAGACTCCCTTGCACAACACTTAGCATTAGCCAATGGAGTTAACTTTAGTCAAATTGATAACACTGGGATTAGTTTTTAAACGATGGAGCCAGGGTATCGTTTAGAATAGTTTGATATTTTTGTCAAATTCTGTTCTTATAATTGCTCGGGGTCAGATAATACGGTTGATACCAACTTTCATCTCTGTCCGTTAAATATGTAGCCATATCCAGGAGAAGGTTAGCTTAGCTAGCTAGTCAGAAGCTTATGGTGGGTTCATTTTATATTTGAAAGTCGGAAATTGGAGTTGTGAATTACGCCTCACCCAAGGTTTACTGCGTTTCAACAGAAACAGTTCCAAGCCAGTTCTAGACATGCTGTATTTTGTGCTTACACTTAAGCAACAGGTCCACAAATAAAATGTGTACGGTATTGTGTGTATAGATATACAGATATACTAATAAACTGTAAATTAAGATATCTTTTGCTTAACAGCCATCTTGGAATTTGATGGGTGATGAGATACTCCCAACATTTCTTATTGAAATGCTACTTCAGGGGGTTTTCGGCTTAATTTTCTTCGAGTAGAAAATGGGAAATGTCAATATACAATTACAAATTGAACGCATCCATTTGCTTGGCTCTGTCTAAAGGCGACAATCATTTTGCTTACCCGCACCTATAAAGCTCACTCATTAACATGGTGGCACCCTCACATTGAGATAAAGGCTCCAGGAAGTCATGCCTTTTTTTGTGACATGCTATGCTATGCAATGCTATGCTAACCACCTCCTGGCTGCAACGTTAACATAAGGGTGGTATTAACCTTCTCATTTTGCTGTAAGAAAAAAAAAAGCACATTTCAAAATGTCTAATTATTTCTTTAAGTGTTTAATTAGCATGCCTTATTCCAATAATAATATTGTCTTTCTGTTTTTCATTGTTCTATTGGATACATGTGCCTATTTAGTCCTATTGTGTCATTGTCTGAAATAGTAAAATGAATAAAAAATGTAAAATAAATAAAAGTAAAAAAAGACAAAACACATGACTGCCACTCGAGCAATGCTGTTGAGAGAAGAGTGATGTGATGCCTCTGTCAGGGAATACAGCAATTTATACACATTTCATACACCATTATTTTCTCCTCACTGCATGGCTTCATCAGGGGGATAGAACTGCATGGTTAAATACCATATTTTTTGAAGTGAAGGTTGAAGGGTATTATATAAATATGGTATCAAATATGCAGAGAAAACCACAACCTGCAGTGTCAGCAAACACTGGAGCACAGAACCAGCCATTGCAGCTGTACTTTCACTTCCAAGGGAAAGTTCTTCTTTCACAGCTGTTTTATTCTCTCTGTCTGCCTCCCCTCCCTCCCCTCCCCCTCCTTCCCCCAAACTGTTCTAGGCTGACGTCTGAAGTCACTGGAATGGGCACACTGTAATTTCTACCCATCTTCCCTCAGTGCATCACATGACCTTTGAGCAAATGGCATTGCACCTGATATGTATTTATTTCTCTGTGTTTGACTGTCCTGATTTATTAAGTGACTTTAACAATGATTTCTAGTATTTACTGTCAACACATGTATCCGCACTGTTCCTAGGATTCCTCACACCTGTCCCTGTTGTTTTCTGAAAGGTTGCTTAACTTCTTTGACACTCTAGTATCTTTCATGGCATCTCACGCACTGCGCCGCTTTGTTTTACCTCATATTTCAACTTTTTCTTTCTTGCACTGCAGACACCAGTCAATGCAAAGCAAACCTGTACATTGGTATGACAATCCAAACCAAGGTTTTCTTTCCTTCAGCCCGCATTCTCCTATTTTATGATGGATGGAATGGGTGCTTTAGCATGTGAACATAGACATTTGCCTGCTTTTAATTGTGTAGTGTTGTTACATTTAAATTGTTCTGCATGACACACAACACCTACTACATTTCCAATTTATTTCAAACTCAAAACTGCGGAAAGGAAGACCAAATGCTAAAAGGGAATGGAGGGACAGAAACGGTCTTTTGATCTGAAAGTGTGACTTTGACTCCAATTTGGAATAGATACAGACCAGTAAGTAAACAACCCCCGTAATGCGCGAATATCCAAGTTTCATGCGAAAAAAGACTGTTGCGGAAAAATGGAAATGACTAAAGTGAAGGGTGAAATCCAAATGCATGCTACAAATAAACACCACTTTATTCGCCTATACTCTTCAAACATAATATAACTTTCATGTTATTCATGCTGCCATGTCATAACAAATATAGAGGTATGGGCCATATAGAAAATGGTGGAGTCTGGTGTCCTCACATGTAACTCATTTAAGGCACAGTTTGCTAGGCAACAAGCCTTTCCAGTTACGGAAAATGTAATATGTTTCTGGTCAGCATGTATAATTCACTAGAGACATATATTTGTACGTATGTATCCACAATGAACTAGTTTTGCAGATAGAGTCTCTGCACCATTAATTAACCCTTGTGCCTCACTAGGGACATTTTCCGCTTATCGCATATTATCAGTCCACAACAAAGCGTGTAGTCAGAACCCATTTAAACAACATTTTAAAAATAAAAGGGAAATGATTTAAACAATCTGGCATTTCAAGGAGTTAACGTTCTAATAAAATATATGAAAATGAGGAAGTTTTGATGAAGACAGGAGTAGAAGTTATTTTAAAATTATGATACATTTTGCAATCTGGCAATTGTTTGACTCACTGACATTGTTGTCCTCTGAAAACAGCATTTTTTGTGAGGAACAAGGGTTGACATTTATTTTGTAATCAGTCTAAATGATTATACTAGATTATATTTCAGAATGATGCATAAAGTAACAAACATTAAAATGGCTATTTAACAAAAAGTTTGGATGACTTATTAAAATGTATCACCCAACATACATACAGTTTTATATAACATCAATATTTCAGATATCATCGAATATAAACCAAAATCTTTCTGTATGTCCTGCAAAAAATACAACTGGATGGCCTTATTAGTATCTGCAACTGTCAACGATAAATAAATAAAAGATATGTAGTCTACAACACACAGGAGACTTCCACAAATAGCCTAATATATTATTCATCTGATGACTGTGTGCTACTTTGCAGGTAGCTATTATTTTAAATCCACGTTATCTTAATAAAATTATACATGTTACTCTCAACGCCTGGAAATGCATTACTCCAATGATAAATAATGTTCTGGGAATATTATTTAGTCATTACAGGTACATGGCTTTTTGGTTGATTTTACGGGAGTCACTAAAATGTTTTTGTTGTTGAGAAATAGCTGCTTCACATTACCACATTAACATATTACATCCACACATTGCTTGACATTTACATGATGAATGTAAATATGTACATCAGCGCTCATCTGGCTGCATCTGGACGTGTTTCAGATGTGAGGAAAAGCTAAATGAAGGCTGACAATAACGATTTTGTAATAATACCACAGTGTAGAAATACCTGTTAAGTCAAGGATGTTACTTAATTAAGAGTACAAAAGTACAATATTTGCTTCTGTAGTGCAGTAGAAGTATAAAGTAGCATAACATGGAAATACTATGTAAATGTACTTAGTTACTTTCATCCACTGGTTTTTCATTTTTAATATAAAAAACTCTGCGTCATCAAAGCAGATTATTATCTTAATACAATTCCACATTGATAGTTGTGTCTGTTGGTTGAAGGTGGTTGTGTGCCAGCCATGATGCAGTCATGCTGCTTTACAGTATGAGCCATTTGCAAACATCTCAGTTGCCTTTTTGATTGTCATATCTGTCATAATCATGCATCGCTCATGTGCTTATCGTTACGGTGTGTGATTTACACTCTGTTGTGTAAATAGAACACCCTCTTGTTGTGTTGATTTTGCCTTTTAACTCATACATTTACACATTGTTGTTACTGTGCTAGAGCAGCAACAAAATGAAAGGCTAGCACCATAAGTTGCTGTTTGAGGAAATGTGTCTGATCATGTTTAAGTTTGATCATTTTGCTTTTTGAAAGTCTGTATTGGATTTATTATTTATTGAGGTTGATACTGAAATGTTTTGTAAAATGAAGAGAATAAAGTTTGTGTGTTTTCCCTTGACTGGTTTTACTTATTGAGAATTCTGTTGGATTTGTGTCTCATTCATTTTTTACAAAAGCTACAAAAGCTTATTATATGTAATAAGCAGCAGAGCGCTAGCATCCCTTGTCTAATGAATGAACAGCACAGATAGTTTTTTTAAACTTCAATTAAACACTTATCTATGTTTTTCTTCAACATTTCCACCTTTAACATTTCAGACAGTCAAACCTTAAGAATTGGTCCGTCTTCTTGCCAGTAAAAGGCAAGTTTAATCATCTTTGGGTTTTTATTTGGTGCATTTTAACCCAAGGAGTCTGTTAATCAGAAACCAATCTAAACAAAAGGAGAATCCAATGGCATCTGTTGACATAACAACAACAACAACAACAGAACTCCGGTTATTAGATGCTAAACTCAGGTCAGCTGAACATTAACCCAGCCAGTAAAGGTCCTCAGTAAGGAAACAGATAATAAATTGAGGGATTATAAAAAGACCTTCACGTATTCTGCCTTCCAAAAATGCGGTATTTAAAAAAGGGAGCTTGTGAGCAAATGCTCTACTCCAAAAATATTTACATTTAAACAGCCTAAGTCCCCCGCCAGATCACAAATGTGTGTTACTTCACTGTAATGTTTGACCTTCACTTCCTAGAATGATGTATGTGCAGAGTTTGATTGACACCAGAAGGCTGTTTTCACAATGATTTTCTGAATGTTGTCTTCGCTCACCTTGAATCTCTGGCTGTTTCTCAATGTCGAGTACACCTGCTGCAGAGCCACTATTTCAAGTATATCGAGTGGCGCCGAAGGACTGTTTAAATGCATGTTAAATGCCCAACATTCGGCGCCACTCTATGACGTAGTATACTTGAAATAGTGGCTCTGCAGCAGGTGTACTCGACATTGAGAAACGGCCTCTGTTTAGCGTGTGTATCCTGCTTACAAGAGAATCTTGTGACATAACATGTAGTTAGGAAGCTTATTATGGTGCAGTGTATATCTAGGAGCTGATGTTTGTGTTGTTTTTGTCATATAACCTCATACGTCAGATGGTTTGTTACACACAACTATATAAGTATCCATCATTCGAAACTGGAAGAGCGCAACTCTTTTAAATACTTTTAGTTTTTCGGATTAACCATCTGTCAATTCAACTTTTGTCAAAGCTAGTTATTTATTTGTAATATAACTTATGTTATAAGGTACAGGAATGAGTCCTAAACCCAGAAAGGAGTTACGCTGCGTCCACACTACAGCGTCGACAGCTTCAAAAACAGTTTCCAACGCGACTGCCCATTCACTTTGAATGGGGTGACGTCACGTTGCCTCGCTTTTCGCCGAACTGAATTGTGGGTAGCATAGCGGTCCGTCTCCGCCGGAGACGCCGGAGTAGCCAGCGCCAGCCAATCAAATCCCGTTTCTGAAAATCTGACAGCTCAAGCGCTAGCCAATCAAACCGCGTCTAAGCTGGGAGAGATATCCCGCCGTTGATTTCTATATTTCAAAAAAAGATGGAGGAGAAACTAATTATCGCCGTAGCACATCACCCGGTTTTGTATGACCAGACCCTCTTCACCTACCGGGATACAAACCGGAAGAACCAGTCATGGAGGGAGGTGGCAGAGACAGTGGGTGAAACTGGTAGGTTTTCGCCTGTTTGGGGAGTTTATATATATATATATATATATTGCTCGCATAAAATCCCCGGGGTTTTTTGCTTTGTATGTCGGGGGCGGGAGATTCATGTGATTGGTTGTTGGTCGCGTTGCTCGAATAAAATCCCCAAGCTTCAGACACGCCCAGCTCCAAGCTTTTTTTTAAGCTGTAGTGTGGACGCTCCGTTAGGGTTTTAGCACTTCTGGGCTCCCTCATATCAAGTCAATAGGTTTTTTTTTTTTTAAATGAATTTTTAGTTAGACTCCCCAAATAAGGTCATTTTCATGTTTCGTTTTACAATATAAAATAGGTCAGTAAACACTCCACTGGTGAATGTCTAAGTTTTAACATGTCATAAAAATGGCGGTTGCTATCAAGTGGCTAAATGAGAAACTAAACATCATCCCGCCAAAAATGTGCTGCCTTTAGCTAAGCGCTGGTGAAGTCATGCAACACACATTTTGTTTGTTATAGCATTACGTTAGCTTTTGACTTCTGCCGATTGAATTTACGCTTAAAAAATCACATAGTCGTGCTTATTTGTAGAGATTATCCTGCTGAACAAAACAGGAAATGATCATTAACGTGTTTGCCACAGAGCTTATTTCCTGCAATATTTTCAAAATCCGATGGAAAAATCCTATTGCTTTTTTGTTATTATTCGAACTCCCGGTCGATCGCGGGGAGATTTCCAGTCGATCGCGAGATGTGTCTAAAAATAGAACAACAATATTCTGTTTTATCGTTAATGTCCTATAACATAATTTTCCTGTGCCAGAATAATGCACTTGAACGCATCAAAGCTTTGTGATTGGCCGGCGTGACCCCATGTGTCGGGGCGTGGCTGCTGGGCAGTGGGCACTAGTTAGCTGCTGACGTTGTCCGTGTCAACAGGAGTGACAGTCCGCACACACACAAGACCGCAATTACGGCAGAAGCAAAATAAGCCCAAAATATATAATTTTCACTCCGAGTGGGAGGATTATTATTTGTGTATCTATTCCAATTCAAAGTCCATCTGTCTCATCTGCAATGCGAGCGTGGCTTTATCGAAGAAGGGTAATTTAGGAGCGGCATTTCAAAACGGTGCACAAACGCTACGAGACGGAATTCCCTCCTAATTCTGCCCTACGCTCCAAAAGGGGAGGGGCCTGAAAGGACGGCTAAATGCAGCACAGCAGTCCATTTTCACCAGGCCCAACAACAAGAGCAAGGCTGCTACCATAGCATCTTAACGTGTCAGTCACGTTCTTGCGAAACACATGAAGTCTTTCAAAGATGGCGAAATTGTGAAAGAAGCATTCCTGGAGGCTGCCGACGCGCTTTTGGGGGACAGTAAAAATAACAGTAGCATTTCAACAGGTTTTTGATATAATAACAACTCAAGTTAGATACCTTTATTAATCAGCTGTGAGTTTTAGTTTGTTTGAACTTATTCATTATAATTATTCTACAAAATGGTATAAGAATGCAAACTTAAATTGATTATAGTCTATTATC
The DNA here is from genome assembly GCF_902827175.1 of Gymnodraco acuticeps. Classification (NCBI taxonomy): domain Eukaryota; kingdom Metazoa; phylum Chordata; class Actinopteri; order Perciformes; family Bathydraconidae; genus Gymnodraco; species Gymnodraco acuticeps. The sequence goes on along the minus strand of NW_022990274.1, from coordinate 4,918,249 downwards.
AATTGAGGTTAAGAAACTAGTGTTGCTTGCATCCTATTAAAGGCATTTATTTTTATACTCTACTAAAATGCAACAAAAAAAGGTTTGATTCTATTAATTTTGTCTTTTTTATTGCACTTTGGCAGCAGATTCCTGTGTAGCTTCAGATCTGAGTTGTCTTATTAGTAAGCCTCATTTATACTTTTGTAGCAACACTATTTTTATATAATGGCAAAGAAAGGGTTAAGAGTATTTTCTTTTTTCCCTGGGTCATATGTGGCAGCACTGTTCAATGTTTCTTGAAAACATTACCCACTGTAGTATGTGACGTGTGAATAAACTCCAACTCTGTATCAACAACACTGTTGTGTAACTTCAGTTAAATACTTGTATGTGTGTAGATTAGAAAGAGGTCAGATAAAGGATCTGCAGTATTTTATGAAGTATTCATCGTACAAAGGTCCGTTTTATACAAGTAGAAGTGTGGTAGCAGGCTGTCAGTAATGGCTATGCCTCTCTATTTGGACTGGTAGATCTCGGCAGACTGGCAACTTTAAAAGTAGCTCTCGGTTCAAAAAAGGTTGGACACCCCTGGCCTACAGCAATACTTTTACCTGCACCAATCTATTACAAAAAGGGCAGCCATTTTCAAAAAAATAATTGGCAGTTGATTGGACTTTTGTCAAAGCTAGTTCAATGCTTTTCTCAGCTCTTACTTCAATTAAGAAATACCTTTTCAGTTCTTATGTATGATCTCCATAGTCTCTTTAGGAGCCATGGCTTGATCTGATGGTTGCCTCTTATTGTTACGTCAGTCACACCTGCTGCCAGTGGCTCCTGATTGGTCAGATCACCGGCTGGAACAAACACATTACTTGAAGCTTGAGGAGATGTATTTCTAGGAGCTTCCCAAGTTATTTTATTTTAATTTTATGATATTGCCACAAACCTACAAAGCTACAGTGAAAAACTATATTTCTATTTTCAGTCTAGAATGTTATCAAGGCATCTACATCTGCATCTATGATAAGAAATGCAAATTGCTACCGATGTTAATACAAGCCCAAAAGGTATGAGAAGCATCACAACCTCTTTCTCAAGCATAACTGATTGACATTTAAATGTAGACTAATATAATTGCATTGAAAAGTTATTTATTCAATTTCTCACTGTTCTTTTTTCACCCTTACTGCATAGGGAGTCACATTCAGCCACAGAACAGCACCCATGCATCACGATCAAGGGTTTGTCACCTCCCGCTTGGCTACTGCAATGGTGTCCTGTTTGGGGTTCCCAACAAAACCCTGGACAGACTCCAGTATGTTCAAAACTGTGCCGCTAGGGTACTCACGCACACAAAGCTGTGGCAGCACATCACTCCCACCCTCATCCACCTACACTGGTTGCCAGTCAAGTCCTGCATAACTTATAAAGTCCTCCTCCTTACCTACAAGTCCCTCCATGCCCATGCCCCCCAGTACCTATCGGACATCCTTCACCCACATGCCCCACCCCGGAACCTGCGGTCTTCAGACTCTGGCCTGCTTACCACCCCCCGCACCAACCTGCGAACCTTCGGGGACAGAGCCTTCAGTGTGGCAGCCCCCACCCTCTGGAACGCTCTCCCTGCGGAGATCCGCAACATCCCCACACTTGACGCCTTCAAAAGGGCCCTCAAGACCCATCTGTTTACTAAGGCCTTTGGCCCCTAATCTATTTGTTGTTTTGTCTGTCTGACTGGTTGTCTGACTGCCTTTTCTTTTGTTATGTTTGTTTTGCCCTGTTCTTCTTTGTTAAGCGACCTTGGGTCTCATGAAAGGCTCTATATAAATCCAAGCTATTATTATTATTATTATTATTAAGGGTCCTTCAGCAGGGTAACATCACCGGGGTCACTTTACAGGATTTTTTTCCCCAAATGTATTCCACAACTTCTCCTAATGAGTGAATCTTGAACACTGGGTTTAACTGTTCCAAATAAGACCGAGATAAGCCTGCATGACGCCAGGTAGTGTATCCTCATTCACAGCTTCATGACCAATAAGTAGGGAGAATACCCACAGTAAATCACCATAATGCAAGTTACAGAACAGCCTTATGGCAATTAAGACAGTATTGTATGGCTTCCTTTCCCTTAAATCATCCTTTATTGACTTGGCAATGTTTTCCCACTGAGCCAAATGTCATCAGCCACTCTAACAATGGAAATAAGTTCAAACTGATAGGTAAGGTAGTTTTTGGTGGTCTTTTCACAGGTGTGTAAAGGTATTCAGTTTGTGCCCTCTTAATGGGGCAATTGGTCACCCTCTGCTTGTCTGGACCAGTTTTAATTTCAATATAACAGAATCTATAACGACAGACAGGAACGTCTCAGGGGTGGACACAATAAAAGGAACACTTTGCAATATGGTGCAATCAATTGCAACATCCCTGCAAAAAATCCTAAGTTTGTGAAGTTAATAACGTTGAGTTTTTCTTGAGACTGTCAGGGAGGTGTTGATTCGACTCCATGGAAAATGGAATGGTATGTTCTGAAGGCTTTCGAGCACACACTCAGCACAGACTGTAACAGACAATGTGACAGTGGACCTAAAACCAGCAAATTAGTTCCTATTTTCTCTGCTTTCTCCGTTGAGAGACACTATAGTTTGCAAAATAGGACATTAAGATTAATTACTACAGTTCTCAACGTTTACCAAGGTCCTAATGAGATATCAATGTAAGATAAAAGGGCTCTATAGTGTCTCCCACTGTCTAAGTTACATCTAAAAGAGTCGATGCTGTTAATTGGAAGTAGCTATGTTGGGGCCTGACATTCAGCTGGAGTGTGTGCACAGGAGACAGGCCCACAGGGGACGCCTTTGTCCAGAGGCATGTTGCAAATAACCGTTGACACTCTTCAGAGGTGACAAGAGGTCACCTTGTAAACAGCTGGACCAGCAGTCTTCACTAAATCGCTCATGGCTGGTAGATATGCGCAGTTTCAACTGTCCCAAAGTCCCTAATTACATTTGGCAACACATTCACCAAGGAGAGATAATCCCCGTGCTAAATAATTGACAACCTTGCCTGGAAAATAGAAGGTTAGACATTTTGAAGCACATTAGATAACCAAGATATGACAAAACATTGCATCTTCACACACAATAAAACCACAAATCTAGGGATAAGAAAGCACAAAAATATAGCTTGTTTCTATAAAACTCAAAACTAAATATATTATATAGGCCTACCATCCCTTTCAAGTGCAAGGCTACAGAGAGTTTTTAGTTTTTTGACATTTTAATTAAAGAAAATGTACAAAGATGAAAACCTAAGGATCAGCACTTACTTTCATTGTGGTTCTTGACAAAGACAAGAGACACGCAGCGAGATGGTGCCATGAAGATAGAAGCATGGTGATTGCATACTTCTAGGAGTTAGCATTAGCTTGCTGGTTGTTTAATAATAATAATAATAATACATTACATTTATAAAGCGCTTTTCCTGGTGCTCAAAGCGCTTAATTATTTATATATCAACAACAGTTATATCGATGGTACAGCTGTAGGCTATGCCTCATTTAACCATGATGTGAACAAAACATCAATATGTTATTGCCTTTTTGTCGATATTGCAAGTGTTCCAAACAGTTGGCTATTTACGAACTCCTTTGGATGGCTAATGTTGAAACATGAGAGTTTGATTTTCTCTATAGCGACTATGCTCCCAAAAAACCACATTGTTGAGAGGCTACATTTGGCTCATCTCTTTGATCCATTCCAAATAAAGAGTCTGTGCTGAAGCCGATAATAATGAATAAATAAATAAACAAACCGTAACAACAGCAGGACCATATGAATAACAGAAAATATCCAAAACAATGAGCTGAAAGACACTAAAAAAGCTCAGTAGAGATGAGGGGAACTGCATTCAGGCTCTCATCATATGACTTCTTCATGAGCATTTGAGCTAGACAGATTTCTATTGACAGTTGCTTCTTTCAACCCGTTTAAATTAAAAACACACACTGAAATCAACCACAACCTTTTCTTTGCTTAAAGGCAATTGGCTGGTGATGCTATGTCCCCTTCATTACTGAAGGTTGTCAATACAACAAAAGGTCAGAGATAAAATGAGATTAGGGATGCTGGGAATGTAATTTATTTTCCTTATGCTTATGCAAAGTTTAAGAACAAATCTTAAATCTGTCATATCACATTGTAAGAGTGACAGCAGTAAGTGTTTGATGTTTAATACATTTCAGGATCAAACTGTGATCTGACTCCTCTTATTAAGATTGTCTTTAATCAAATGAAAAAAAAAATTCTGCCATTTTTCTTCTGTCCCGTAAAAGAGAAACAGCCCTCCTGTCCTGAGTAGTCTCAGGCAGATTGCAAAACATGCTGGGTAGAAAATGATTGAATCCATCCTTGGGTTTAGATTAGTTCTTACCAGAAAAAAAACATGGAATGCAAGTGGGTAATTTACATTATGAATCAATAATGCTCTTATGTGGGGTTCTGGGCATCAAAAGTGTATTCACAGGCTTTGTTCACCGTGTACATAGAAAGTGATGATGCATAACCTTCACTTCAACAACTCAAGGCAAACAGATCATTTGCATTCCCTATAACTTTTTAAAACCTTACTGGAACTTGAATGACATTTGCTACAAACTTCCTCATTTATTGTAAACATGACAATTATTGAGACAATTATTTATAATTGTTCGAAATTATTTATTAAATCGACCCTATTATACTTTTTGGGGTTTTCCCTTCCTGAAACGCCATGATTGGACTCCTTTGTTTACCTCCGGAACATAGTGACATCACTATGTATCACTTGCGCTCCAACACATTGAACGTGATATTATGAGGGGCGGGACATTTTCGACACAACTCTAGGTGGTTGACCAATCACAACAGAGACAGCCAGCTTACCAATCAGAGCAGATTGGGCTCTGGTTTCAGACAGAGGGTGAAAAGAGGTGCTGCAGCACAGGCAGTATGAGAACAATAAAGAGCTTTTTGAACATTAAAGCATGGAGACATGTTGCAGTAGAGGATCAAATACTAATATGAACCTGAACATGAGCATAATATGTCCTCTTTAATCAAATCAAATAAATTAAAAGTAAAAAAGAGTGTAAATAAAAGATAGTTGCATTACTGCTGTTCTCTAAAAGTGGTGCTCATCAGAGCAAAGTTTCAGTGCCTCACTTTGACTGAAAATAAATGACTTGCAGTCTTGCTGTTCTGTTTACTAAAACACTGAAATAACCTCGACATTGTGTGAAGTTACTTTTATGGGCAACACAAATGATCCTCTGATTTCAAAGGACTGACTGACTGGGTATCTCTGTGCCTTCATTAATCGAATATGTTGTTACTCAGCCTTGTTCTGCCTCTGTCTTTGGGATCTGAAAAGTAACTTTTCTATACAGTGAACATAAATACATAAAAATGTCTACATTAATAACTTGATCTATACAACACTCACGGAGAGAAAGTGGACAAAACATAAGAAAATAATTGAATGTTTACCTTTCATACAAAAAATGTTTTATAAATTGGGTCTTGTCATTCAAACAACTTGAAATTATTTATGCATTCCTATAATATAATGTTGTCATGGTTGAATATGAGACTGGCATCTGCTGTAATGCATTTAATAGAGAAAACCAGAGGTGTTCTTCACTTTTCCACACCTTTTTAATGTCAAAAAGACTCATTTAAAAGATTATTTTTGGAGTGTGAAATTGGGGGTTTCATGGCACACACTGAGACACAGGCTATTTCAGATCACATCACTACCGACAATACTTGTTAAAATGATAAATTCATTGTTAGTAGTGGTCTCTTCAGGGTAATCGCTGATATTAAAGGGGAAAATGGCACTAGCTAAATCCTTTAAATGGGACCAGCAATTCAATTGGTTTGCCACAAGGAAAATAGCAGAGTTAGGGAAAATATTCCCAAGCTACGCGGTTCATAGGCAAAGTTCTAAAAAGACTGGACAATACTGCATTACATCACATTACTGTTTTGCCATTCAGCAAGTTCAATTGTGGTAACTGTTCAGGTTGATGGCCAACATTTCGCAAAATAGGCCAACACTGAACAATAGATTATGATCATTGGAGATGCACAGATATGGAAACAATAATAGTCAGAGCGGTTTTGTCAGAAATGAAAATAATATTCTCGTACTTATGGAAATATGCAGAGGAAAAATGTACGTTTAGCTAGACCAGTTCCCCCAGTTTCCCAATGTAAAATATCTTTTGTCCATTCTGTTCTCCTACAAAAAACGACCATATAGGCCAATTGTTCATGCCCTTATTACGACCCAGAGACACGTTTTAAAGTGTATGTTGTTTCTTACACGACCACTAGAGGTGCTCTAGTGGTCGTGTAAGAAACAACATGCTCCCGCCCCGTTCGTTGCAAACGCTCCGGAGAGACGTTTATTCACAAATAACGCTCTCTGGAAAATCCTAAATTGTAGAATAGTTTGGCCATTAAAATGCTTTTTGATTCAATTTCTGGCGACAAGTGTATATTGTACTCTTAGAATCCACGTCCTGTGGATGTGTAGGATCTATAGTTTGATAGATATTACGAAGATGATTTGAGGTCTCGCCAGGATAACGTGTATTTAGCTTCCATGTAAAGTTAGCGTGGGTGAAAACAGTTTTTCCGGTCTCGAAGTTTTCATAATAAAACTGGATATATTCCCCTCACTGTCAAATGATTACACAGTGATATCTGCATTACTCATCCACTAAAAAACATCACTTTATCCTTGTTAATTAAACACTATTGATTGGTTTAAATTGTGTACAATGCTTTTGTGTTTTTAACCTTCGATTCAGAGAAACAAATAGTTTTTTCGGAGTTTAGACACTACAGTTTCCGAAGACACTACACTACCCAGAATCCTGAGCTATCGTTTGGGACTACAACATCCGCCTTGCTTTACAAACCCCGTGATTAGTCATCAAACCCTGTGATTGGATGTTGGAGTGGCAGTGCGACAAGGTTAGGCTGAGGGTCAAACAGCTCTATTAAATGGAATGGAACCACGGCAGACTTTCCAAAACTGGAATTGGACGGGTCCACCCCCCAGAACTACACATGCTGGCTATTGTGTGTTTCGCAACATTATATGGCACGTCTCTATATAAGACGTTTTCGTATTTCCCACAATTAGAAGTTGCCAGTGTTAAACTGTGTACACCCTGGAGGTTTAGGGGATACGAAACACAGTAGTGTTATCAAATTTAAAACATATATTTAATAAATGGGTGAATTAATATACCCACATGACACCTAAGGCCAGAAGAGCTTTATTTAACAGCTGGTCTTATGTTTGTGACCCCGCCTGTTGTTCATTGATAAGCCTGAAACATGCACTTGTCAAGGTTCAGAGACACATTTTGCAAATATGGCAGTAGCCATCGATCATCTTAAGATAAGATAAGATATACTTTATTGATCCCAAGTTGGGAAATGTTTTTGTTACAGCAGCATGTACTACTTTGTTCTACTCGACTACAATTCAGAGGTTAACCTAGTATTTTTACTCCACTACATTTATTTGAGTTACTTTGCAGATTCTGATTAATGATGTGAAATACAAACAACCCTTAAATCAGACTTTAGTTACACCTGAGTCAAATTCAGGGAAGGTGATTGTCAAGTGCCAAAATAAACTATGCAATATATTGGACGTTAAGTACTTTGTCAGACTTCATATTTATCTGTGGATAACCCCCACGTTTTTTTCTTATTCAAAAGAAGACCTTAACTTAAAGTATTCTTTAATGTTTAAATAAAGCCTTATTATTTGGTCTGTGTTGCACATCCTCCTGTTAATATCTTTGGACGTCCTGCACTAAACAGTTTTATTGTAGAGATCACTTCAGTATCTTCTTGATATTTTCTATTCTATATTTCTATCATGCCTTCTACTTTCCCCCAATTTTGTATGTAGGCTACTCTTAATATTTAAATGTTTTCATCAAATAAAACTTATTCAACAACAACATTCAATAACGTGCTTTAACCACTAGGCGGTGCGGGTTAAAAAACCAGTGGTGTAGTTAATAAAACATAATTATATCACACATAATATGACTATTAACTTTATTGTGAAATTAAAACAGAACGGTAAAGGAAAATACAGTTTCAGTCTCTCGATTTGAAGCTTATGCATTGTACCATGAACCTGTATAGACCTGTAACAGTCAACTGCATGAGGAGTTGGAAAGGTAGTAAATAATATCTTTAAAAACTACTACTAAAAAATCCCTTTCTAGCTGTGCACCATTATGGTGTGAATATAACCTATCTACCAATTGGATCAAATATAAAAGTCAGCCGAATTAGTGTTGATACTGCAAGGAGACGTATTGTGTGCAAAGAAATGGAAGATGTTGTTTAATTGCTAATATATCTATGATCCACGTCACGTATTCCGTTTTGGCGGCATTTCTTACTGTTCGTCCAGAAGTCTTCTCATCAGGGCTCTATAAATAAATATCTACGGCAGATATGTAATATTTAATGCAGCCGAACCGTGTATTACAATGCCGTAATATGATGACTTCCAAAGAGAAAAGCAAGCACACTCGGAATAAAGTATTATTTTATTTAAAAAAAATATTTTTCCGATTTCATATCGCAAAAATACCATATCCCGAAATGCATTGCGGCTAAAACAATCGATGTTTTAGCCTATCAAAACCTCTGAAAAAAGAAAGGTGTCTCTCAGAATCGAAAGAGAAAAACCTATGGGAAAAACACAAAAGCATTGTACACAATTTAAACCAATAAATGTCGTATAATTAACAAGGATAAACTGATGTTTTTTAGTTGATGAGTACTGCAGATATCACTGTTAGTGTTAAATCATTTGATCATTGGTTTAATTATGAAAACGTCGAGACCGGAAATACTGTTTTCAACCCGTAACTTTACATGGAGGCTGCCGCATACCTCAAATCATCTATCAAACTATAGATCCTACATATCGACTGGACGTGGATTCTAAAAGTACAATATACACTTCTCGCTAGAAACCTAATCAAAAAGCGTTTTAATGGCCACACTATCCTACAATTTAGGATTTTACAGAGAGGGTTATTTGTGAATAAACGACCCTCTGTAACATTTGCATTCAACGGGAGCACTAGGGGGCGAAAACATTCAAACGTGATTATAGGTCGTATTAAGTTAACGACATGCTTTACTGTATAAGACGAATCAACTGCGTACGGTTAAAGGAAAGATTATCCTAAATGATTTTTACATCAAAGCCTTGAAAAACATCACACATCGTTACATCAACTTTGATAACACCTCCCTTAACTATAACCTTGACAAAGGCAGTGCATACTAGATCCTCTTCTTCAGTTCTTGACTTTCACTATAAAAATGTATTAGTCAGATTCCCGATGTGTAAAAACCTTAAAGGCAGCCATATTATTTTACAAAAATGAGAAAGTGAAGGTGTGTGGACATTACTAAATTCACAATAAAATCCCAAGACATATTAAAATCACAAGTGACAATTACCTTTTCCTTGTCCTTTATCGGTCACGTTCCTGGTGAGTTAAAAACCTTATGAATGTGACATTATGTCCAAACACATGACAAAAGTAAAGGGGTGTAAAAACCTTCTGGATGCACAATGTTCAGCATCATTAATAACACAAAATAACCCGGCCCAATGCCAGACGATAAACAATCTTCTGCCAATTTGCTCTGTACCAAGCATCAATACAATCCTTTTAGTTAAATACGTATTACAGCAGCTAATCAGACCCCTCCCTGCCTGTGGATGCTATTAGCGGCTAATGCTCCGCTTTCTCTCTCCGCCACAGTCCCGATGTAATTGTGATGAATTGTCCTAAACTAAAGCCTCAACTCATCAGTTATCTTGACCCACTTCAAAAGAGATCTGTCAGGATAAATCCAACGTGATACACTTGGATAAGCAAGTAGGCGACAAGACGTTGAATAGACTGGAGGCAGCAGACATGGGTCATTTGTCTCTTCAAAAGCATTCGGAGACGCATTAAGGAGCCGGTGAACAGAAAGATGAGGGCAAAGGCCCCCAGGGGACGACTGGACCTGTGCTTTTTGCCTCCTGAGTAAATTATTCTCTGCCAGCACACACACCAAACTACACTTTAGTCCTTTATCTTCAGTGTCAACCACCAATCGGTCCTACATCACCGCGCCATCTCCCCCGGCTCGGCCAAGTTGTATGAATGTGTTTTCTGTTTGGAGCTATTATTACTTGTCCAAGGGCCAATTAGATAAGAGACCGGTCAACTTTGTCCTTAATTGTGCATAATGTAAATAAATGGCGCTCATTAGAAACCCTTCAGCAGGGTGTTAATCATAAGACAAATGTAGAATAATACCATCTTATTCCAAGTGCCCCACCAAGCACAATCACAAAAGTATTAAGGACGAAACATGCTTTTGCAGGAAAAATGATGAATCCTGACATTGTGGAAATATCTCTGTGGGTACATTAATCAGGATAAATTGATGTGGAGGTAAACGTAGTGCTGTTGTTCAGATGAATAGCCCCGTACTCGCGCCTCCCCTACTTCTTGAATTGTTGGAGGAAGCACAATGGGCTTACGTGGGGAACCTGCTGCATCCCTATGGCAGCAGATGTGTTTCCTGACCTTGGATTCCTTTTATCTGACTACCACAGTCATCCCTTTTTTCTGCCATAATAGGTGTGGGCTTTTGCCTGAATGAATTCACTACTGACCCCTATCCACCCCTATACCTTTTATCCAGCCAGACAAAGGATCAAAATGTCAAATGAATATTGATGCAACATTGTGTGAGAATCGTCCCGGTCAGCAGATATATCTTAAGATAAAATCCCTCGTCCAGCGGTGTGTTGTTATGCTTTTGTTTTCAACATTTCGGGCAATTTGGATTCGATTTAGCATATTTATGTCTGCTGGAATCCTCTTTTGAGAGAATGGTGGATTGGTGATGATAAGTGGCAGCGTGGGGTGTATAAAAGAGGATGGAATAAATAAAGCTGGCATTGTGACTGCTTTCTATATGTTTTGGTCTCTTTTACTTTCATGTCTTGCAGACTTCTTTACGTCATTTGCAAATAGATGATTCTACCGTGTACGTCCACCATAACAGCTGTGACACCTTAATATTGGATCGGTCGCTCAAGTCTCACCGTTTGTGTTTTATGGCACCATTTAAAAGATGCATTTTACTCGGCCACTGCCTGTTGAGATCATAAAATTCCCCAGATGAAAACATTTATTAAAACCAGTTGTGCCCAGAGCCTGTTTTTCAGGTCTCAGGCTCGAATATGACATTCCCAGAACAAATGACTATATCTTCACTTCTAAAAGGGGTAAATTAATAATCTTTTTTCTCAAAGCAATGATAAACCTGTGAGTTGGATGTAGAAAAGTCAGAATCAATATTGATTTTTTTTATTTGAACGTAAATTCAGATTGAACATAGTAAAAAAATGTAAATTATAGTGTCCGTCCAAAAAAGAAAACATTACTTATAGTGAAAACCACCCTCGAATGATGGGTTAGTAGACTAAATGCTTTAAGAATTCAAACTATAACATATAATAAGTACCCTGTATCAAGATTGATGCAAAACAAGTGACTTTTTACCTTTTTAGAGAGATTTAGCAAAAAAAAACACTTCGTCATTTGGGTGCATTTTCCATATCTCTGGCCCCCCTCGGTTGATTTTGATGATTGACACCTCTTTTTAACCGTTAGAGCCAATAGAATCGAGGGGAAGTTCCTAAAATCCATCTAAACATGACCCATTGGTGACTGAGTGATGCGTAGCCAGAATGCCCCGGTACCGGAAGTTGTCATACACGTCTACTAGCTATTTTAGCAGCTAATATGAAATCTCCGTTATTGACATAAAAATTGAATGATGGATTATCAGTAATCATTTCAAAGTGACAGACACATTGGATTAACCTATGGATTAACCTTCAGCAGTGTTTCTATCGTTTTAAAGCCATTGAACACAACTTTTGATCAGAACACAGCGGTAAGACTTATTTTCCGATTTGGTCCTGTAAAACTAATTATGTTGTTGTTGTTTGTTTTCATTTTGCCGCGATATCTGATCGCTAAGTGATACTTATATGTTTGGAATCTGTGGAATCTCAGCTTGCTAATCGATATCTTGTTTGTGCAGATACGATAAGTAATAAGGGTATTTTAACGCGAGTTCTGTGCTAAGTGTGTTTTTTTTCCGCTCAGGGCTAATTCAGAGCCTTTCTTATTACCCTTTTATTTAGTTTAGCTAAAAATGGTTCATATTGTCTGATAGAGCTGAGTTTCTTCCCGTTAAGTGGATATGACACATTCATAGTTTATTAAATGTTAAGAAGCCCTCAGACGCTGTTTCTTGCAAGATGTTGCGTTTTGCCCCCTGTGGGGTTTAACTGGTTATTAAGGCAGTCCTTGAGCGTGACCTAAAAACTGGCCTGTTTACTTAGTTTTGAACGATAAGTCACACAATTCAAGTCAAAGTCGATGCAAGAAGTTGGTCAAATTCTCTGAGGGACTTGACTTTCTGACGTAATGTAGTCATGGGCGGATCTAGACAAATATTCATGGGGTGGCAAGAGGGTGGCAGGAGATTTTGAGGGGTGGCATCCCCTGACAGAAGTATATGCTGATTTAAATCGCAATCATATCAATCAATTAGGGGTGTAACGGTACACGTACCTGTACTGAAATTATTCGGTACGGGCCCTTCGGTTCGGTACACGTGTGTACCGAACGAATATAGCGTTAAACGTAAAAAATTGAGATCATGAACAACTTTCTGGAAGTAATCTATATCATAGAGCGACCAAGTCATTTCATTGGACGAGAGGCATACTATGAGAGCTGGTCACAGGGATGCGTTCAAATGTAGTCAGTAATTTGAGGAACTGTCGAAATGGCGAACGCAGATAAAGTTGAGTTGAAAATCCTCCAGCATCATTGAAGTCTCCGGTTTGGGAACATTTTGGTTTCGCAGTTACGTACAAGGATGACGGACAAAGACAGGTGGACCGAACCAAAGCTGTTTGTCGGCATTGTTCAACTAACATTGGTTACGCGGCTGGCAATACATCACACTCATTTGAAAAGGCATCACCCGAATGTGAATATCACTGGTACCAAAAGAAAAAAGACTGAAGTGCAAACCCAACTCCCACTAGCATTTAAGCCTCCACCACTCGCAAAGAGTTCAGACCGAGCCAAAGCTATTACAAACGCCAAATATCCTTATGTTGCCATGTTAGCAAAGCGCTACCTGGCTGTATCTGCTACCTCTGTCCCTAGAGAGGGTGTTCTCCACAGCAGGAGACATTGTTAGTGCCAGCAGATCTTACTTCTTCCTTCTCTCTGTCTATACCTGTGTACTCTCATGTTCCAATTAACCCAGCTTCCCCAAATGTCTTTCTTTTTGGTGTCTATATACGCCGGGATCCGGAGTCATGGATGATCCTGCGCTCCTCTGTCCTGGATCGCGAGCCCTGGATCTTGAGTCGTGGCTGTGGTCCTGGATCATAGGTCCTGGATGGATATCCTCGTGGATTCATCTTCCTATTATACACACATGCATTTCCAAACATTTGGACTACCTATGTTGCAAATGTATTATCTTTTCAATTTACACACGGCATCTATTGCACGTCTGTCCGTCCTGGGAGAGGGATCCCTCCTCTGTTGCTCTCCCTGAGGTTTCTCCCATTTTTCCCTTTAAACTGTGGGTTTTCTTCGGAAGTTTTTCCTTGTACGATGTGAGGGTCTAAGGACAGAGGGTGTCGTATTGTCATACTGATATTTTGTACAAACTGTAAAGTCCACTGAGACAAATGTAACATTTGTGATATTGGGCTATATAAATAAACATTGATTGATTGATTGATCTGCCATTTCAGAAAGCAATGTGGACAAGTTTATCTTTCTTTAAACAACATGAAAATACAATGACAAGCAAGTCCTAATGTCAAGCTGGCTGCTTAGGTACTAGTACAGTTCAAATACAGATTATTTCAGTTCATCGAAATGCTGCACCTTAATGTTTATTTTACTATATTTTGTATTTATTTGAATACATTAGTCACAGTTTAATAATAATTTAAAAAAAAATATTTAATGTTTTGTGATAATTTTTTCTGCTGTACCGAAAACGTACCGAACCGAACCGTGACCTAAAAACTGAGGTACGTACCGAACCGAAATGTTTGTGAACCGTTACACCCCTACAATCAATGTTAACTTGGAAAGCCACAATATTAATATTTTAACTCAATCACATAGGTGATATTATTGTGACACATCAGTAAAGCCTTACATATAAGGTGGCAGACTTAATTTAATGAATTTTAACTGAATGAGTTTGTTTCACTCTTAGACCAGCAGGGGTACCAAATCTATGCAGACTGCTGCAATAAGTACATTAATTAACTGTCTCATCGATGTTTGTCTGAATGAATATGATACTATTAACAATCATATTATTCCTATCAGCTGTCAATCACTGTTAATAAATAATAATAATAATAATAATAGATTTAATTTGTTAGTGTTTTTACAGGTGCTCAAAGACGCTTTACAGATATAGTGAAGAACTGTTATGATTCACATATTCATTTATTATTGAATAAACTATATTTTTTGGAGGAGTTAATGATGAATGTTCATCAAGATGCTTGCTCACCCTCCTTCAAATTTGAAAAACAAGTAATTATATCATTATTGATATACAGTTACAACCTTGACTTTACATCAGAAAGAACAAACATTAAAGAAGTGACTAACTGCATCAGTTAGGGTTAAACGTGTATTCAGCTAAAACATCGCTGCAGTTATGATCTAGTGGAAGGTCCTTACCTACTGGCCTAGTTCAATCAAAGTGGTTACTTTCTGTTGGCTGGGCAGTGTAGTTTTACACACCGTCTTATTTTACTTTCTCAGGACTTAAAACTGTTTTTTGGGGGCAGACCCCCTCAAAGAAAAAAATATATACACGCATACAAGGTCATCATCTTAACAGTTTGTTATTCTCATCGAGTCATCCGTGAGCAGAGCATCAAGTTGGCATGTCTATTACAGCTGAATGCGGCGATTACTATTTTGTTCAGCAAAACGCCTCACAAACTTATTAAGATCAACAGCTGTAGTGCGTTTTGATTCAATGCTGAGTACAGCCAAACTTGACATTCTCTTCTCTGTCATTGTAGACCGCAACTACCTCATTCCTTCAGTGCTTGGGTCCGAAAGGCTTCTCGTTTTGCGCCGTCCCCACGTTCAAGTGAATTCGCCACCAATCATATTTCCACGCCAGGACCGGGGGAGGGGTTACATGACGTGCATCTTGTGCTGCATTCACTTGCACTCGGACATTAGAGACTTTCTCTCATAAATGTCCGATGAGCCACAACTTTTCTTTCAAAACAAAGATGCCAACTGGGGTGGCAGCTGGGGTGGCAAGGCTATTGTTTAGGGTGGCAGTTGCCACCCCATGCCACCCCGGTAGATCCGCCCCTGAATGTAGTCCCACCTTTTTCTCCTTACAAAGCTGTATACACAGGGTTTACTTGACATGTTATTGCACCCATAAAGTAAGTATGCAGCAGAATATCATCTAAGATAACTAAGAGCCAAAGACAGGGGCCCAGACAGACACTATTGGTTTCTTCTCAGTTGTACCAGCTTTGTCAGACCCTAATTTGTCTAGCCCTAATTGCAGCAAATAATTGCAAAACCATTCACTGGAGAAGAGAAGAGCTCCCTGCTGCATCTTTATGGCTTAAAAAGCATTGATCTTAGACAAAAAACGACTTGAAAAATGCTGGTCTTGGTAACCTCTTCATTAAATAAAGGTTTGTGGAAAAGTACTGAAGTGCAGCTGGTAAGGAGTAAGCAGACTGTGACGCAAATATTTAGAGCATGTTTTTTGAAATGGAAACAACATCTATGAGAGCAGTGAGACTCAAACAAACAGTTACATTGCATGCCGTAAACTAATATCCATACTAAAACTCTGTATCGGGAAACTGCAGATTTTGGTGATAACTGTGAACACTCACATTACATTTCATCATTCGAACCTTCAATGATATTAAAAGAAGCACTGGTGCTGCTTTGAGATGTCCTTACTTTGACCATTTTATGTAAATTGAATGTATCGTTATCATTGTCTTTAGCATAACTATCATGGTAAGGTCATTGTGAGGAAATTACACAGCTAAAGAGATAACTTCATCAATAAATGACATGATTAACAGCCCCATGACTACTCCAAATCCCAAATGCAATAGAGCTTCTACTATTCTACTTTAGGTTCGAGGAGTTTGTAGTACCACATAGCACAATTCATCATGCCAGCTGCCCACTGTGGGTTTGAGACCCACAGTGGGTCCCACTGGCTCGCACCTTGGAAACAACCTGTACTCCTTCGTAGCGCAAATGACACCTGGAACACTGGGACCAGCTGACCTACATTGTAATCACATAGGGGACAGCAAAACGGAATTGAAGTGGTCGGTTAAACCCACTTGTCGAATCCTATAATTACTGATTTTTTGAGTGTTCTCGCCAAGGTTATCTGGAAGATTGACATTACTCTGTGCTTTTTATAATCTGCACTCAAGTGTTACTCAAAGAAGCCACATTCAACCCCTACTTCTAGTTTCCATTCCGACATGGGGAAGATGTAAGCATTTCATCCAATCTGTTTTTTCCACATTCAAAAATCTATTTCTTTAATAAAGGCACTGATGGCCAAAATAAATGATAAAAATCAAAGGAGTATCTACATTTCTTGACCAACTGTGAGATTTTGCAGCAGTACAATTAGAGGAAAAATAAACAATTGTACTCATTTTGGAAAATGTAATGCTTATTGCTCCATTGCATGTGCAGGCATGTACAGTCAATCTGTCGAGGCTGCATGGAGTCTGACCCTAATTACCATACTGAGGCAAATTGGACTCATGGTTGTGTTGACACGCAATGAAATGTATAGAAAGTTATCTATTGAAACACCACTGACGTTAACACTTGCTGGTAGATGATGCAAACATTTCCACTGCTAGAGTCAGTCCTAGAAGTAGCACTACCTGTAGGAGCCAATTAACACTCCTACCTATAAAGGTAGGAACCTATGTTTGTGGTTAGAGGTTCCGCCGGAAGGCCATACAGTTTTTGACCACACACGGACCACACACAAAGAACACACACACACACACACACACACGGAGCACACACACAAACACGGGATTACAAACATTTGCAAAAGGTATTGTGTGAACCGTAATATCGTATATGGTGAATGAGAGAATGAAGCAAGTTAAATGGAAACCAGTGAAAAGGAAATACATGGACTGTATCGAACTGGAAACTTTGTTTCTGACTTTTATGCAGCAGCAAACTTTGTGTGCGTCAATTACGCCAACATAGCGGATCCTCAGAGGCTTAAAGCGTTGGCTTAGCCTCTACACTACCTATTGTAACCTCTGCATCCAGTTTGTGAGAATAAGCCTCCACGGTTTCCAGTGCAATTACCAGCCGAGTACAGTGCAGACCTGGAGCTGACATCTTGATCCACTGCTGTGCGGACTAATTCCCCAACATCCCCCCCGTCTGATACAGCACTCGAGGTGATTGAAATAATCAATGCAGCCGGTCCAATGTGACAAGGTCTTACGATGGGCCGTGTTATAAGAACATTGATTCCCTATTTTTATTTTTTTTACTGAATTCATACTGCAGGACTTACAATTAACAGGGGGTTGGTTCCCGTTCCCCCACTTCCTTACCCTTATTTCTCACGCGCTTGCTCCAACTAAACCCATCTATTGACTTAATCCTCAATTTTACATTTGTGAAGTTTTGTGAAAGCATCTTTTATAACTGCGACAACTTTACTTTTCTATGGCCACACAGAAATATGAAGATCTGGCAAATTGCCCCAAAGTGCTTATTTTGTTAGCCCCCCCATAGTTGGTGTCTTCAGGAAAACATTAGACCAGGATGACACACACAGACTCACAAGCAGGAAACAGTAGTGATGCTGTAGTGGCAGGTCATAATTGTTGTGACTCGACAGTTATGTTGTTTACTCTTGTGTTTTGATCTTGTCACTTCCTGTTTTTATTTTGAAAGTAATCCTTCCCTCTCATTCCAGATCCCACATTTCCTGCCTTTGTGTGTTTCCCGCCCTTGAGATTGCTTGGCCCTGCCCTGATAGTTTTCACCTGTGCCCATCCTCCTCACCTATGAATAGCCCTTGTGTTTCTTTAGAGGTTTCTCAATACTCTAATTCCCCCTCCTCGACTCCTCGACTCCTCGGTCCTCCGGTAGTGACCCGGAAATGAATTTCAGCGCGCCATTTTGAAGGACATCTCATTTCTCTAAATGCACTTCGAGGACCGAGCATCGAGCATCGAGGAGGCTCTCTGGAGGAGCTATAACCGAGGAGACACTGATGGGTCCTCCACATGGTCCTCCACGGCTCCTCCGCGGATGTATTTCCGGGAACGGTGGAGGCGTTACGCACGGCTCTGGCACGGCCGGACTTATCTCAGCCAATGACAGCTCTGCATGCATCCCCTTGATATTATTTTAGAAACTGCTTTCATCGCGACGCGATGTTTACAGTGAGAACAGCTGTGAGGTCCGTGCAGAAAGCAGAGCAGTGTGTAAAATATATATCACTCAGTATAACAGGCCTACATTACACTCTGTATTTGTATGCTTTAGTTTAGTAGATATAACAAAGAGTCGATATTTTTCTAAGACCATTTAGTGCTTCACATCATAAAATACACAACGGCTGTAGCCTGATTATGCTTTAGGAGCTAGGTGTGTGTGTTGTACAGTGTGTAGGTGTGTGTGTTGTACAGTGCGTAGATGTGGCGGACAGACGGGTCTCAGTTAGTTTGGTGTCCTCTGCTTACTTGTAATACTTGTAAATACAACGTTTGGCCCATAATTTCAATTCCCCATTTCAGCGACCAGAGAGAGAGGGGGGGATATATCCAGTCTCTGTCTCTGATTGTGTTACGTTATTATGAGAGTGCTCTCTCATACTTGTTTGATTCTGAAATTGTATTTATATAAATATATATGTGTGTGTGTGTGTGTGTGTGTGTGTGTGTGTGTGTGTGTGTGTGTGTGTGTGTGTGTGTGTGTGTGTGTGTGTGTGTGTGTGTGTGTGTGTGTGTGTGTGTGTGTGTGTGTGTGTGTGTCCCCGCATATGTAGCCTGTTATTGTCTCATTATACCGCACTGTCAATTAATTAAAAGTATATATATAAGTCTTCATGAACACATCTGTCCATCAGACAGAGGGCTGCTGTGCCTCCTGTCATCATTAATGGACGTCTCTTTAAAATGACCGCTCAGAGGAGAGGATTTCTCATTTCTCTAACCGCCTGCTGCTTCCCCTCCTCTCTCCTCGGTTCCCCTCCTCAGTCCTCCGCTCGCATCTCCTGTGGGCGGCACCAAGTCTCGAGGATAGGAGTCGAGGAGGGGAAATTTGAGTATTGAGAAACCTCTTTTGTCCCATGTCAGTTCGTTATGTTTCATGTCGTGAGAACCTGGGCCTTTTGACTCCTGAAACTTTACTTTGAGAAATATACCTTTGTCAAGTAAGTTTTGTTTCGAAGTACGACTTAGTTTTTGTTATTTAACAACATTCTATTTTTGGACAACTGTCTCCGAGTTCTGCTTTTGGGTCCTGTGTCTCAGTTCATAACAATAATACCTTGGCTAATAATAGGCTTTGAATAATATGAACAAACTCCTCTGTATAAGCCTTCTGAATATAGATAGGAATACAACTATAAAGTGTGTTGTATGCAAGTGCAACTTTACAAATGACTATTTAACATGCAATACCATTTGATACGATTGTATGAAAAAAAACAGAACTAATGTTGAGAAAATGCCCTATATGGATATGTATTGTAAAATGCTGCTAACAATGACAGGTGTAGAGTGTAACACATTTTGGATTTAAAACATTTCGGAAATTTTAATATGCAAATAATATAACTTATGTTAATTGTTGGTGAATTTAGACATTTTATGCAAGCAAAATAGCCACTGTAGAATGCACATATTTCTGCAAAATACTTCAACTTTTAAATCTGCACAAGTCTTCCATTTGTGTATTAAAATATACACAGTATTTTTCTTTTACAGCATTTGTCATTTATTGTTGTTTGTATATTGTGTATTCTTCTTTATTATAGTTGTATGAGCTGTGGTGCTGGTTTCCTTAACTTTATGCACCACTATACACCAAATAAAATGACTTACTTTAATAAATACTGACTAAACAAGTGAGGAATAAACCGAATTATGATTAAAAAAAACATGTTGTTGCCAAAAGTCATTAAAATAGCTAGCCTACATTTCTTGCTTTCTTATATTTTTTAAGAACACATTTGTGATGTTCTTAATGGTTGATTATGTCTAGGAGAGAGAGAAAGCAGAGAGGAGGTACACACTACACAGGAGTCAGAGAGACAGGCAGACAGCAGAACAGCAGCAGTTCCAATCCACGCGCAGCCGGGACTCCTAGGTGCCGTGTGCGCGCAGTCTGGAGAGAGTGGCGCGTGATAAATCAGCCCGGTGCAGCTCCGCGAGACCTCGCCTGAACACCTCCACCTCTGCCACCCTTATCATCGGCAGCAAGCTGGACTATCGTGCTGCGTTTCATAAGAGGACGTTAAAAAGCCGCGTGTGGGGATACACATCTTTCCACTCGGAGATTTTAAACTTCGCCGCGTGAGGCTTCGGAACTTCTTCATTCCCTCGCGCAGATGTGGACGCATTGAGGAAGCTGCACTTTTTTCCTTTTATAGAATATAATTGTAGCCTACTATTTATTTCCACAGCGGCTCAGACTTCTTTCAACCATGATACAGATGTGATATGAGCAAACTGCTGCTGCACTATCGACGATATGTCCTCAATTGGTATACCTTGATAATAAATAAAAAAGTAGCTATTAATTAATTCCAGGATATAACTCTCTCTCGGTAAGTACTCCACCATTTGTACTTGATAATTAAGTCATTAGTCTGTGTGCGTTTGTGTTTGCTTAGGTAATGTTTTAACCACAAAACCACATGTGATTAAAATCCGCAATATTATAAACGCCACGAGACTGACTGTTTACTCTGCACTTAGGCACCATTACCCTGATTACATGTTTAATCTTCCCCCCAGGTTTTACTTCCGCTTAAGGTCCACTTAATATTTATGTTAGGATAAATGCTATTCATTTAAAATTCCTTTCAAAACTGAAGAAAAATATATGTTGCCTATTTACATTATAGCCTACATTTCATTTAGCTGATGATACTTTATCCAAAGTAGCCTACTTACAATAAGTGCATTCAACCAGGGCCGGTCCTAGACATTTTGGTGCCCTAGGCGAGATTATGATTTGGTGCCCCCCCCCCCCCCTTCAAGCAATACACAATAGAATATATAAAGAATACATGAAAAATCTCTACAAAAGACCAATACACTACAAAAACTGAAACATATTGACATGTTGGTTATATACATAAAGAAGGTTTCAAATGTATTCATTATTGTTTTAATTGAGGGGTGGACGTCACATCCTCTAGGGGGGTCCGGGGGTATGCCCCCCCCAGAAAGATTTGTTTTAACATTTTAAAGTAAAATGCTTCAATCTGGTGCGCTTTGAGCAGAATTACTAGAGACTAGATCTAGAGGGTACAACTCTAAACACCCATATGAAAAAGATCGGTTTACATTTGAATAACCAAATAAGTATGTGAACATAACCAATCACCTACCATAGCCAATAACAAATAAATGTAACATATTTAATTTTTGTTGTTCATTTTTATCTTATTTTACCTAGTTAATATTTATTTATTTATGCATTTCTTTAGGCAAGGCAAGGCAAGGCAAGGCAAGTTTATTTATATAGCACTTTTCAACACAAGGCAATTCAAAGTGCTTTACAAAAAATGAAAGACATTAAGAAAATGGCATTTAAAATCAGTCATTAAAAAGAAAAGCTAATAAAATAAACATTAAAAGAAAAAAATACATGGCAGTCAATTAAACATTAAAAGAAAAAAGTACATGGATAAAAGTTACAGTGCAGTCTAAGATATGAATAGTTCAATTAAAAGCAGCGACAAAAAGAAAAGTCTTCAGCCTGGATTTAAAAGTAGTCAGAGTTGTAGCGGACCTGCAGGTTTCTGGGAGTTTGTTCCAGATATTTGGAGCATAATAACTGAACGCTGCTTTACCATGTTTAGTTCTGACTCTGGGGATAGAAAGCTGACCAGTCCCTGAAGACCTGAGAGATCTGGATGGTTCATAATTTAGCAGGAGGTCAGAAATGTATTTTGGGCCTAAACCATTCTGTGCTTTATAAACCAGCAGCAGTATTTTGAAATCTATTCTTTGACACACAGGAAGCCAGTGTAAAGACTTCAGAACTGGAGTGATGTGATCCACTTTCTTAGTGTTAGTGAGGACTCGAGCAGCAGCGTTCTGAATTAGCTGCAGCTTTCTAATAGATTTTTTAGTGAGACCTGTGAAGACACCATTGCAGTAGTCGAGTCTACTGAAGATAAAGCATGGACAAGTTATTCCAAATCCTGCTGTGACATTAGTCTTTTAATCCTAGATATATTCTTTAGGTGATAGTAGGCTGATTTAGTAACAGTTTTAATGTGACTGTTGAAACTCAGGTCAGAGTCCATGACTACACCTAGATTTCTGGCTTTATCTGTTGTTTTGAACATTGCACACTGAAGCTCAGTGCTAACTTTTATACGTTCTGACTTGGCTCCAAAAACCATTACCTCAGTTTTATCTTTGTTTAATTGGAGAAAGTTCTGACACATCCAGTCATTGATTTGTTCAATGCACTTACTCAGTGTTTGAATTGGAGCTTTAAATATCTCCAGTTTTAAACTATATTTTTGGTTTACTGTCCTATAGTATTGGAATGATTTCAAACCTGTTTTTATTTATCCTAATAATTATAAAGGTATGCCTTGGAAATATTTGTTAACATACATTTTGAGCAAACCGTTTGAGACCCACTGAGATAACTTAGACTAAAGTGAACTATCTAAACACTCAGAGTCCTTTACCTCACTGAGCTGTAGTTATCAGCCTCAATCCAACAACAATCCGTGGTACCGATGCGCGCCTTCTCTCTCTCTCTCTTGCTCGCTTGGAGGCTCGCACGCACTTTGGCTGTGAGCTGCAGGTGCTTGATAAGTCAACATCCCCCACTTTCATCACTTACAGCGCCCATCGTACAGGGCAAATGAAAAGTGTAACCGGGGTGAAAAGGGTGTTACCTTGACTTAATTATGAATGTTGTTACATCAAAGCTGAAAATTAGGATGAGCCAAACAGTCAAAAATGTTGTTTTCCAGCGCAGCGACCCCCCCATGCCCCCCCCCCCCCCCCCCCCCCCCCCAGATCTGGCGCCCTAGGCGACCGGCCGGTCTTCTGCCAAAGACCGGCCCTGCATTCAACCATATATACACTCAAAAGCAATAATTCTGCATCCTATTTATAAACCACACTAGACTAAGTGCTACTGCATTTAGCTTCAATTTAAGCCATGCTTTCTAAATGCTACATACCGAGGAGAGAGATTTTTATTTTTATTGGCCAAGAGGCTGTCTTAACAGGTGGGCTTTTTGCTGTCCTGACATTTAATTGACAATTTGCCATTCAATTTCATTTTAAGAGAAAAAGAGCACAATATGCATGTGTAAACCTTAAAGGGGACCTATCATGCAAAATGCACCTTTGGACGTCTTTTATACATGAATATGTGTCCCCGGTGTTCCAGGGAACTCACCAAGTGTCAGAAAACACAACCCTCTCTATTTTCCTCCTTCGCCAAATCTCTAAAAAAGTGGCTGAAACGGATCTGAAAAAAAACGGATCCAGATTTCAACACTTTCCTACGTCACAAAGAGACGTGCTCTGCTTATTGGTCAACTCTCCACCTATCAGGGGAATGAGCCACGGCCACGTGCATTGCCGGGATCAATACCAACCATCCGGGAGCAGGCCAGTGAGGACACATCCAATTTTGAAGCTGTAAGTTTTTATTTAGCGGTGTTTTTCCTGATAAAGCTATCTCTAGCTTGTAGTATGTAGCATGTAGCTTTGCCGTATCAATGTCGCCTCAAACCCAAATAGTAATCGGTTAGGTGTTTATATGTTTTTATAACATTTTATATTGTACGCTCCGCAGTCTTTGCTTTGTCTTTTATTTTAATTATCAGGCATTTGCTAACATGTTCAGACATACTGCCGTAATGGCCATCTGTGTGAAGGCTGTAAAGCCACGCCCTAGCCGATAACACAAGTATTTATTCTCCTATTTATTAGTATTTTGTATCCTCTAAAATCATATTGAGTAAGTTATAATAACAAACGTAATCTTCTGTAGGTAAGTGCCGTTTTTTGCAGCGTTATATGTAAAAGCTTTTGTGATTGTAGTCTGTAAGAACGATCAGATCTGTAAGCTAAGCTACGCTACGCTAATGAGACATGCCGATTTTTGCAGCGTTATATGTAAAAGCTTTTGTGTGTTTACTTGTTTACGCACATGAATATAAATGGGGGTGTGTGAGGATACAACACTGTGTGTATGTATGCGAGGGGGGACACACACCACGAGTAAAACGGAGCTAAAGCCCCGTTGGTCTGTTGTTGTTGACAAGGCCTTACCTAGCAACAGGCTAATTAGTGGCTAGCACTCATTACAGTTAGTCTACTGAGCTCAGCCCCTCTCCAACACATCATCTGTATTGAGTCAGAAACACAGCATGCACGTTACGGTTCAAAACTAACTCAGATTGGAAAAGGCTAAGCAAAGAGCTTTGCTAAATAGAGAGTTTTAAGCCCCATCTTTTGGGATTTCAGACGATATTTATCCAAATAGTATTTTCTCATCCTGAATACTAAATTGAGATGATTTTGTTCTAACTATGTTTTCTTCTTTACAGGCCAGCACCTCACATACTTACTAATTAGTGACAATTTGTACATCCTTTGCTATTATTTACATTTTTTTTTCTCATGGCGGAAATGAAAGACTGTACCTGGCAGCCCTGCACTACAATGAAAACGCTGAGCGTGCACAAGCCACTACATCCCCTGGAAACCCTCTGTATAAACTGCAGTTCCCAAAGGCCAGGAAGGGAGAATGCAGAGCAAAACCAGTAAAGACTGACCCCACATTCCGTAAGTGTTTAAAATATTTATTATACAACTATTTACAAATATAAAATTAGAAAGAACTTTCAGTTTTTTACATGCATATACTAATCTAAACCACATTTTTTGTTGTGCTTTTTTTTAACATTGCACAGGCTACGTGGCCAACTTGATGGACCTCATCTTCGACCAAGTCTTTGTGGACCCTGCACCATTATGAGCGACCTGACAGGGACGAGGTCATCGCCGGGTATGCTACACGGTTCAATTTGGCTGCTGTCTGAACCCAACATCGACATTTTGCGGATCAGGAAACTCCTGCCTCCTTGAGGACAACGCAGACCGGAATCACCACTCTGATCCTGCGTCCAAGGAAGCCCCAGCACCAGCTCACAAAGCTTCTGTAGGCTAGATACCTGTGACGCCTGAAATCATTAAAAAAAATATTTAGTGTAATTTATACAAAATACAAGTACATTTCGTTTTTTTTTTATGGGTTCAAAGAACCGTTCATTTTGACAATAAAGTTCAGAGTTGATATCAAATGTGTCGTGATTATTCATGTTTGGATGGGTAAAGAATATTCTGATTTCAAAAGCATAAGGTTGTGTGTGGACTTTTTTTGTCGTACACATGGGTGTGTTATGCCATTGCTGTGTAATAATATATATATATATAATAGTACATGTACAATGAAAGATTGCATAAAGCCATATACACCAGTATTTATTTCCATGAACAATATTAGCATTCGTTTTACAATTTCAGTCAAAAGAAACAAACCACTCACTGCTCTATTTGCCTCAACTGTAGTCCACCATGTTCAGCTCTGTAAATATTCAATGCATTCTGCAGGGAGAACACATTCAGGCACACAGGCTCCAATCCAGGATGGTCCACCATACAGGTTATAGAGTCCTCAAGTTCCTGCATCCGTCTTGACACCTAGTGTGATAAAGATATATTGAATGACATGTTAAAAATGTATTCTCTAAACAGACAACTTAGTGAAGCTATCAAAAATGTTACCTGTGGTATCGCCATGCAGCACATTCTCCGTTCAGAAGGTATCGTGGCGCAATTTGCACATGTACACCTGTAGAAAGAAGTCAATAACTGAGCTTTTAAAAACACATGAAACTACACACACTGCTGACAACTGAGGTGTTGTTGGAGTTATACTTTTTATCACCCTAAGTTATTGAACTTTCCAACGGTTGTTGCACGATGTTGGAAGAAAAGGACTGTAAACTATTAATAAACGCAATGAGGCCATTGTATATATGCTGAAAATATGAATGTCTCCCTTTATAAATATATATATGTATCGCTGTTATTGCGTTACAAGCTCTAAGTTATAAACTGTACACATAGCATTCTTGCTAATTAGCCAAAATATGAACGGAATAAGTAGCAAGCATCGTAACAGAGTAAAATAAATAGGAACAACAGCTTGTCAACTAACCATTCAGAAACGTCCTGCTGCAACCGAGATGTTTCCACCTCCACCAAAACCTCCGCTGCTTCAGGGTCAGTCTCTGGATCAAATTGATAATACGCTTGAACACATGCATTGCTCTGAGATGACATGTTTATTCCACACTCGTAATCACAGCAAGCATGTTAACGTGACTCTCACCGGCTCATGCCCCCCTCTTCTGCAGGGGGCGTGGTCAGCTGCTGCTCAGAATTTTCAAAGACAGGCTTGGAAAAGAGCGAAAATGAGCGAAACGAGGCATGGCTAAAAAATGATCTGTTTGGTATTTTGAAAAATAAAATGTATAAATATACCTTATATAGGTATGGTCATACACTATATCATTTAAATATAGCATGATAGGTCTCCTTTAATTTAGCATAGTATAATTAATGATGCAGTGGTGTCATAACATTTAACTTTCCCTTTGTTATGAGTCCACATCATGTCCACCCCCCTTGCTGAGCTCAGACTGATGAGCTTATTTAAGACTCTTCTGTGCCCAGAGCGTCAAAGCCAAAAGGTAAAAGAAAAGAGAAAAAAAGAGAGAAGAGGACACCGGCTCCATGGGGTGGATGACCTCGAACACAGTGAGGGGTTCATGGTGTGAAGTTGAACACTTTATCCCAGCAGAGGGTGCGCAGTCCTACAGCGATGATCCTCCTGCAGGACAAATGGAGACATTTCCCAGCACGCACCTATTCTTACCAAGCCTGTAAATGAGAGACAGTGTTTCAAAAGAGGGAACCATCCAAAATAAATATTTCCACTATTGTTGGGAGAAAGGTGAAAATAAGCTGCTTTGATATGCACCAGTATGCAGTTGCATCAGAGGTTCATGTCATGTAACGCCTATGCTAGACATTGCAGAACACAATTATGTTTTCCTAATTGAATGAAAATATGCTGCTGATGACCCAGGAGGAATGTGCCTCCTGGTTGTGAAATGGATTCTTCCCCGTAATTACGTTTACACTTCTTGTCAACATTGGGGAAAGCATTTTTTGGCAAGACAGAGCCAATGGCCAGTGCACTTATAGAAGAGTTTGGAGGATTATTTCTACAGTATTGCCTTCCTCAGCTAAACTGAAAAAGTCAATTATTTTTTTGTTCAAGAATAACACTCTTCTCTTTGTTTCTTTCAGTGCACAGCATGCCAGGCTGATACCAACGCCTCACTCTGAACTCTCCAAGGCTTTGAACATTGTCACAATAAACCTGAGATTACTCAGGAATATGCTCAGTGAGCAGCTCAACTTTTGGAAGAGCTCTTTTGAAATCTACTTCAAAAGATTCTGCAGAAGTCTATGAAATCAAATTTGAAGACTTTTCTCATGATAAACCCATATGTTGCCGTGCATGAACTGATGATTTGGGCCTTTTCGAAAGCTAATGAAGCTGGAGTCATCACTATTTAATGCCAAGAGACAAGCGGAACAATGATTAATTATACCTGACGCAATTTGGGGAGGCACTGCTGATTATGCAGAAGGTTGGCGGGCTTGATATGCCCAGGAAATCCTCTATCCTTGATGGCTTTGCCGTGATATGGTGTGTGGTCTTTGGATTATTCATCGTAATTGCACCAGTGATGGCTTGTCCCACGACTTGTCACTGCATGGAGAAGAGTGGAAAGACCGTGGTCCAATGCATTTCCCGTAACTTGGACATCATACCACCTGATCTCCCTAGGGATACCGTCATCCTGCTTTTGGCGTCCAACCACATCACCCACATCCCCAACCAAGCCTTCAAGGACCTGCACTACCTGCAGGAGCTGGACCTGTCCAACAATGACATTGAATTGGTGGACCTCGGAGCTTTCCAAGGCATTTCTGACAGCCTCCTTTTTCTGGATCTATCAAACAATCGGATCCAAAGTGTCCCTAAAGAGGCATTTGCGCGACTTCGGGCAAAAATTAGCCTCTCGAACAACCCGTGGCACTGCGAGTGCACGCTGCAGGAGGTGCTGAGGGAGCTACGGTTGGACCCTGAGACGGTGAACGAGGTGATGTGCCACACGGCGGTGCAGGAGGAGTACGCTGGCAAACCGGTGATCCAGGTGCTGGACTCAGGGATCAACTTCTGCAACTTCCACCACAAGACCACCGACGTAGCCATGTTCGTCACCATGTTCGGGTGGTTCACCATGGTGATCGCGTACGTCATCTACTATGTGAGACACAATCAGGAGGATGCTAGGAGGCACCTGGAGTACCTCAAGTCACTGCCAAGCAGTTCTCAGATCAGCAAGGACTTTGACACCATCAGCACTGTTCTCTAGCAGGGCCATATTTATGTGAAAACATTTGTGGTTTTGTTCAATGACTAAAAGCTGTTGTAAAACATAATCACCAGTGTTTCTAAGATTTATCAGTTCTTAAAATCGGTGAAATCGACTTTTTAAGCCCTGTAAATGATGTCCTTTTTCTTATTACTGGCACACAGGGAAACATTGATAGCACAAAATAAACAAAATCTCCTAAAAGTCACATTTCTTTGACGGATGATAGATCAAGACTGAAGAGATAAATGTCCCAGCTCTACTGTCGATCCACAGTCTAGTTGAATTTTCTCTCGTGAAGAATGAGTCCCCTTGATACTTTTTATTGATTGATTTATGTTGTTTGTGTCACACTGTCAAGATAAAGGTCATTTTACTTTGACATATGAAATAGAGCAACAATCAGTTTGCATAAAACATGCAAAACAGCCCTGCCTCCAGGAAACTGGAAAACAGGAAACTACTGACCCAGGAAATAAGGTTACGCATTCAGTCAGACAAAATGTATTTAAACAAGAAATTGTTGGCACACACTTCCAGCTCTGAAGTGTTTTTCGTATACCAAACATGATCTGAAGAAGCATTTCAGAATCATATACCAATGACCAATGAAAAGATGATCTGAAAGATCAATGTCAATATGACATAATATTACCAATATGACTTGTTTTCACAATACAAATGGTTATATTGTTTTATATACACTTTCTTAATTTTTCAGATATTGATGATATTTAGATTTTTAGAGCAAACAACAAACAATCCAAAGTAAAGAAGAACTGGTTCAAACTAATTTGAACTATTAGTTAATCAGAATCTAATATTACACCCCTCCACAAAATGATATCATCGTCCATTGTTAGGTATCACCTAGGTCTAGGACATCGTAATATGCCAGGTTCGCCCAACTCAAAATGAAAATGTCAAATCTACACTGCTATATCATCCAGTACACCACAGCATAATTTAGAGGAGCCTTTATATTATGACATCTCAAAAGAGTCAATTATAGCACAGGTAAAAAACAAGTCATATGAAAACCCTTCGTGTAAGAGTATTGATTAATGCAGCTTTGTACCAGTCACCTTCAGAGCAAATGTCATGGTCAAAAATTGGTATGAAAGTATTTATGTTGAAGATTATGTTCAGACATTGTTTCTGTTTTATTTGAAACAGAGCAACAAACCGCAAATAGCTAAGTTAACATGACAATTACAACATTTTATTTTACATAACATAATAAAAACATAATTCATTGGTTTCCACGTTGATTGTTGATTGTGTCCAAGTGCCTACTGTCTGGGGCACCTACACCATAGCACTGTGTACTAAGTTGGACAATGTAGTGTCAAGTCCACAATCGCCATTGCAGAAGTCATTCTGCCACAACTTATGCCTAGCTAGTTTCTATTCACGGCTGGGTACTTAATACATGAAAGGTATTAAAGGTCCAATGTGTAGGATTTAGTGGTGATGTGGCAAATTGCAACCAAGTTAACCCCTTGGCTCACACCTCACTTTCCAAGCAAATGGAGAACCTATAGTGCCTTCATGTAATTTAAAACTCAAAAGGCCCTTTCTGGTAACCTAATGTTTGGAAAAGGGCAGCAACAAAAATACATGGCGATTGGATAAGCAATGTGTCTATCAGCATCCTTCATAGGCTTTCTTCTACCAATCAATTCAACAAACCATACTCATATGCAAACTCTCAAGCCAGATTACCTTGCGCAGGTTCTGCACATCCTTGTAAGAAGTGTAAAACAATTGTTTCCTTCGAGAAAAGCATCCAGTGCTTTGCATCAATTAAATGTTGTGTCCCAACCACTGCTGTTCTGACACCAATGCATTACTTAGAGCCTGATAGGATGGATATTTGCCTTATCTCTGGTTATCAGGAGTATCGACCTGCCATGCATTGTAACCTCTCTTGAGTCAGAGATTGGTTTGTCAATTTTTAGCCACTTAAGAATCATGGTGGAATCCATGGGAGAGTTCCTACTCACAATGTAGAAATTAAGGGCTCATTCTAGAATAGGTTGACAAAACCCAACAAGTCTTTATTTTACAGTAATTAAATCATAGTGTATGAAAGTTATATTCAGAATGTCCTCTAATTCCTACACACCTTTAAAGCCCAATTCCCCAGATATTTGGAACTTTCTAAAAAAAACGAGTGCCAGAACAACATAACAGAACAAATGTTTCAATATTAATTTTAAATACTTTTCTGTGATTGATAATCTGCTGTCTTCATGTAAAGATCCCCATTAATATAGTCATTTAAGCAGGTTTAAATAAGGACAAATAGTTCATTTCAACTAACACTAGTCAGTGATTTGTTTTTAATGTTCTGTATTTGCATCTGGCAAAGTAGTCTTTTTTTGTACAACTGTAGGTCTATTTGTTAAAGTAGTATCTATCTGTCTGTGCCGTTTTGACCTGTCTACAACAATGTTTGTGCTGGCCGATGTGAACACAACTTTAACAATCTTAAAGGAAGCACATGCCATCTGTGTTGTTAATTTGTACAAAAGCTAAACCAATATCAAAGTGTTTAGATGTATTTAAGACCTTGTTCAATGTTTTTTCTGCATCTGTAGAAGAGTATGAGTTGTGTATGTCTGCGATGAAAATGAAAGGGCTCCAATAAATGTGTTTGTGATAATAACAACAATTTTCTATCTTTTTCAGTAATTACTGTTTGTTTGTTGGATTTCATGGATTTTATGGTTACCCTACCAGCATTTCAAAATAAAAGTTATTTTCCAGGACCCTTCAGTATCATAATGATTATTTCTACTTGGCTAAGTATTTTCTGAAGAAAGCCAGAGAGATTTAAACTGCAAGAAAACATTATTTAAAACATTGGGAAGCGACGCACTCCAGCCTCTTGTGGCAAGAAGGAATAATACTATTTTCCTGAAATGGTGTAGGACAGGAGTCAACAACCTTTTTTAGGATGAGGGCTACTTTCAAAAAATAAAACAAGTCGTGAGCTACTTTTACTCGTCTTTCTTTAGTTTTTTTGCAGTGTATATATTTAGCACATTTTAACATTATTATATGCTTACCTTCAACCTTTGTGTGCTGTTTGGGTCTGTGGGACCAGTTTTCAGTGTTTACTAAAATAACATGTATTCAATTAAATTATTTTAACCTGCTTTATTTGGGGGTGGACCTCACCTCCTCTAGGGGGGCCCGGGAGCATGCACCCCCGGGAAGATTTTTTTTAAATGTTGAAGTGAAATGCATCAATCTGCTGCACTTTGAGCACAACATGCATTTATTGATACATCTCTCAACACTCTATGAAAGGGAGCTGTATACTTTCAATAATCCATACATCTTTAGAATATGATCACAACCAATAACAAATCATTTAAACTTGTTTATTCTTATCTTATGTTACCTAGTTAGCATTCTTTCTTTCTATTTATGCATATTTTACTAATCACTCCCCTTTTAACCTGTTAAGCCCCAAGCCTGTTTTTCAGGTCTCAGGCTCAAAAAGGACATTCCCAGAACAAATGACTATAACTTCACTTCTAAAAGGGTTAAATTAATATTATTTTTTTTCTCAAAACAAGGTTAGATCAGTGAGTTGGATGTAGAAGTGTCAGAATCAATATAGATGTTTTTATTTTAGAGTAAATTCAGATTGAACACAGTAGAAAAATGTAAATTATAGTGTCCGTCCAAAAAAAGAAATTACTTGGCTAGCATCTCACGCAGCACTCCCCTGTTTTCCAGCCCTCGACGCACAGCGACAGGAAACATGCGTGCGTGCATCTCTATCCACATCAGTCAGGCTAGAGTCCAGATTGGCAATTCATGCTGGGAGCTTTACTGCCTGGAACATGGGATCCATAGGATGTATATGCGCCGGTGAAGATGGCCGCATTGTCTTTTGGCTCCTCTTCAACTTTGCCCTTTTTCGTATTTTGTGCGTGTTTATTTACTTTTAACATGGTTCGCAACATGCAAGCCGACCACACCAACTCTGCTATACAATATAGCAGAGAGGAACTTATTCACATCCGAAACTTCTCGGACAATAACCCTCCGACGGACAATGGAGATTCGCCATTGGCTACCTGTTGCTGTCTCACCTGAGAGACGCAGAAGGAAGACCAAGCGGGGGACCCGCACATAGTGATGGTGAGATGAAGCCTTATGAAGCTTTCCAGCCAATTGGTTGAGATGGGTCTGGCTGAAGACCGCAGCAAGGAGGCGGATCGTATAGGGGCGGATCGTATAGGGGCGGATCGTATAGGGGCGTTTCCTAACTTTTTTTATCCAATAGAATAATGACACTCAGCAGAAATACATACTGTAGGTGACAGTAATGCAATTTAAGGGATTCCAGCTGCTTTTATAAATCCTCGCAGAATAAGTCATTCGTTCTTTCACGATGGCCGAACAACAAGTTGAAACAGCGGTAATAGTATTTTCCAGAGATGCATGTTTATATTTATTGTAATGTCATTTTTCTTAACACACAATTGTCTCGTTATCAAAGTACAACATCGACTGTCCAACCTCGTTAAGCGTTAATAAAGTAAATAATAGTTGTATGTGGTAAAAATGTTTGTGGTATTAAATGCTAGCTTAGCATGATGCTATAAACACGTTGGCCTATAGTCCCGTTTGCAACCAGGCCTACTCTACTGTTGTAATAACGTTAAGCTTAGATAGGTCAATAGATTATCAGGCTCGGTAACAATACTGATTTGTGTTACCAAAGCTGATCATCTAATTGACCTAAGGTTAGCTTATATGCTGTGATGCTAACCAGCACTTAGCATGATGCTAGTGTACTCTTGTATTATCTTGGAAATATAAGTAGGCCTGCCCTACATACTGTAACTTAATCAAATAATATGGTATGGATTCGGATAGACAACATGGCTAGCTTGGTTGGTTGAATTGAGTAATAAGATGTGCGGTACTGATTAAGGTTGTAACTGTAACCGTTTGTAACTACTAGTTGTAATGAACCAGACGAGAGACGGACGCATCCTTTCAGTAAATGTCGGCTGCTAATCAATATGTAAAAATAACACTTCGGATGTGTCTTCTATAATTATGTAACATTAGTTATGGCATCATCAGAAAAGACGAGCTTGCAGGATTCTGCAGCATTGACTGTTTCTATGATGCTGGAGGCACCTTCCAAGAATAAAATGTTTGTTTAATAAAGACTTTCCTCTTTGTATGTACTGTATATATTTTTTATTTTTTTATTAATCTTACCACCAGACACAACATGAACAAATGAATGATACACATCAGGACAGTAACTTAAACTTCAGTATTTTAGGTGTACAGAAACCTCTACTCATGTTGTTAAATGATATACACAGGGCTGCACATAACTGGTGCGCAGGTGCGCACCTGCGCCAAAAAATGCGCACCGGGTCATTTGAAAAAAGGCGCATTTGCGTACCAACATTGAGAGAGAGAGGGAGAGAGAGAAGAGAGAAGAGAGAGAAGAGAGGAGAGAGAAGACAGAAAGATAATTTGCGAGTTGCATATGGACTGGTAAGAAAAAAATGTCGAAGAAGCAAGCCACGTTGAGTAGTTACTTTGGTACTCCACCCCCGCCCAAAAAACGTCAGACTGAACCTGCTCAAACAAAACGTGTATTCGCAGAGAAGTGGCTACAGGATGTAGGCTGGCTCCAAACCGATGACGAGCGCACTGAGATGTGGTGCAAAATATGCAGAGAAAATCCGAATCTTGCTGATAAAGCAACGCCCTTTTATATAGGTTGTACGAATTTGAGTCATCCAGCTTTTGAAAAGCATGAGAAGAGCAAAGAGCATGTGAAGATAGCTGACAACCAGGATAAGAACCCCAATCGTCCCCTCGACAGGTGGCAGGATACACTCAATGAAGAACAGCGCCAAGCTCTGAGTAATATGTTTCTGTGGCCTTTCACAAAGCCAAACATGCACGTCCTATGCGTTCATATGAGGAGGACATTGCGCTTCTCAAGAGGCTTGGCGTTAATGTTGGGACTGCTTATCATTCGAGAGAAGGGGGATCCCGCATCATGGAGACCATCGCACAGGCAATCAGTTCAGAGTTGTATGAACAATTGAAGGCAGATGAATTTTGGGGTGTGCTTTTTGATGGATCAGAAGACATAACAAAAGTGGAGCAGGAAATTGTGTACATTGTGTCTGTGGGTAGCGAGGGAGAGTTTAGCTCAGATTTCATTGGGTTAATTAATTTGGGTGTGAAACGAACGGCACAGGACATAACAGACGGGCTGGAGCAACTCTTCCATGCTTGTGGCTTAGGAGATGAGTGGAAGACGAAGTTGGTGTCTGTATGCACAGACGGAGCTGCAGTGAATGTCGGAGTTTACAACGGGGTAGTCCCCAAACTGCATAAACTGGTGGCGATTGGGGATTCCCTTGTGCATATTCTTTGTACCGCCCACACCCTCGAGAACTGCGCCAAGTCAGCTGATCGCATGGTTCCATACTGTGAGACATTTAATAGCTCCGTTTGTCAAGCTGCTACGCTTTTATTTACAGAAAGGGGGCGCCAAAAGAACAGAACCAACTTAAGATGATATGTGATGAGAATGGCATTGCCTTTGTAAAACTAGGGAAGTTTCACAACATTAGATGGTGTGCATGGAGACAAGAGACTCTTTTGAAAATATGGAGGCTATTACCTGCCATTCAATCTCAAGTGGCTACAAGTGATGACAGTGACCTAAAACATGTCTGCACAGAGCGTTTTTAAGTGTTTCTTAGCCAACATGCTTGACACTGGAAACATTTTACAGTTCACCTCCCTCAAGTTCCAGCAAGAGAATTTGACTATTGGTGAATGCAAGGATGAGCTCATGGCAGCTATCGGACAGCTGACACTTCTGCTTGACAGTGAAGGCAAGTACAGGAAAGAGACTGTTTCAAATGCTGATTCTGACAGGGACAACGTTGATGTATTGAGAGGTCTAATTCAGGAGTTTGAAAGCAGATATGAATCCCTCAAGTCATGTGATCCATTTTTAATGTTTGATCCTTCAACTTGGCCTAAAGAAAAAAAAAAGATCTCCACAGTTTTGGCAACACAACATGACTGACATTCTTCAGAAATATGAGGCCATCCTGTCTATCAACAGAGACTCCACTGTAAGAGAATGGATGCTTTAAAGCAAGCAGGAAAACGTTTGGCAGCGTTCTCTGTGTATGACTTGGTCAACATAGTGAAGACAAGCAATCCAGAAAGATACTCCAACATTCAGAAAGTCCTGCTGTTGTCCCTTACACTGCCCTTGAGCAGTGCTTCATGTGAGAGGGGATTTTCACATCTTAATATAATAAAAAGCAAGTTCAGATCCTGCCTGTCAGACTCGCGCCTCTCATCCCTGATGCACATCCACTTGTCTAAGATGACAACAGAGACTTTCGACCCAAACCCAGCTGTTGACTTGTGGATTCAAGCAGCTAATCGCAGACTCAACCAGAGAGAAAGAAGTAGGCCTACATCATCAGCTACCATGTTCTGACAGAGAGGAAGACAGTGAGGAGAACAGTCAGGAGGGTAGTGATGACAGCTTGTAGGATTACTGGTCGTGCTAATGTTGTCTTGGTTCACCTCTGCATGTGTGTTCTGTGTTCACCCTCTGCATGTGTGTTCTGTGTGCACCTCTGTGTGTTCAGTGCCGTGTGTCTGGCAAATAAAGTCAAGACCCCCTCAAAAGTTACGGTTTATTTCATTTTAAGGATGAGCACCAAGCAACATCTCCAGGTGCTCTTTGAGAACCAGGGCAAAAAAGTTATGTGCACCCCTGGATATACAGCAATATCTTCCATACAACGTAGTTGATTGATTTGAATAATAATTACTACCACTGCACTAAACAGTGAAAAATGATATGCTACAATTTATGAATTTGTCTTCTCTGTGGGTTGTATACTCTTCATTCTGTATGCAAATTAATTATAATTATTATTTTTCAAAGTTTGTTTATGATTCATTCAAGCATTAAATAAATGAGAAACAGAGAGCGTCATATACCTTTAAGAAATACGTGGGGGCGGGGTTCATAACCCTTTAGGAAACGCCCCTATACGATCCGCCTCCTTGCTGCGGCCTGCCAGCCAGACTCTATTGAATTGGTTCGCAAAATGGTTCATCTCTGAGGCTTCATCATGGGCTTCATTTGAACACAAACCCCCCTGTTGGTCAAAGTGTGTATAAAACAGGCAGATTGGACATCTCAACAGTGTGCTCTATCTCATACCGAGTTCCCAATGAGTAAAGCCTTAGAATAACTCTAAACAACGAACATTAAATCATATTTTCATGTTAACAATATTGTTTTTATTCCAGTTGAATGATTGTGATTGAAAAGCCTAAGGAGGCTGGTAAACATTGCAAAGAGGGATTTGTATTCCTTAATAATATTCATAAACTTAACCATGTTGTAGCCTGAGAAAGGCTAAACCATATCAAAGAATACATTTATTAACTACATTATCTCATTTAGCTGTAGCTTTTATAAACTACAAAAAATACGTATTGTTCAGTCGTTGAACCAGGGACCCTGCGGTCATAAGTCAACTGCTTTCCAGCTGAAAACCACAAGCACACACACTAAAGCTCCCTGAAAACACTGGAACAATATTTATTCCTGTATTATTTCTGTATTTATTCATGTTTTGATCCTACATTTATTTATGCTTGTATCTATTTATACGTTATGACATGTTCCGACCTCTATATGAGTGAGGGTTCTGAGCTCTTTTAATTCCATCGTGTCACCGGGCCCGGGTACAGGAGGCGGTAATATGGTTCTTATTATACATCCATGGGTATTATGAGCGTTGTGGTTCAACGGTTCAACCGATCTGAATCGCTTCGTGAAGCAGTCACGTGGTATCGACAGGCAGCGAGGCTTCGTTTGTCATCGATGACGTCACTGGCCACAAAACGATACAAGCCTCGATACATGCTTCACAAAAAGCTTCGGGGATTACTCGACACACGCTCCGAAGCCTCGGCGCAATACGTAACATCACTACCCGCACCGGGGTTGCTGGTCAGGCTGAGGAAACGAGAGAATCGTCCCCCTCTTCTGAGTATTCTTCTGGCTAATGTTCAATCGATTGAAAATAAGCTAGATGAACTCCGAAGTCAGATTGCTTTTCAACGGGACATTAAGAACTGTAACGTGTTCATTCTCACCGAGAACTTGCACAGAGCTGGAGATTTGGAGGAGTACAGGAAATCAAAGTATGATCTTCGGAGAGCAATCAGCAATGCAAAGAGACAGTACAAAGACAAGAGAGGCTCTTCAATTCTTAAATGTCCCCTACTCGACTCCCCTCCTCGAGGACTTAGTCCCGCCCACAGGAGATGCGAGCGGAGGACCGAGGAGGGGAACCGAGGAGAGAGGAGGGGAAAGCAGCAGACGTTAAAGAAATGAGAACTTCCTCTCCTCTGAGCGGTCATATTAAGCGACGTTCCGTTCATGATTACGTGGCAACAGCTGCATCAGCTGTCGAGTGTTTTGGTCATAGTGTATTTTATAATCTCTGTTAGATCAGCTGAACATTGTTCGGCCCACATATTTACTTTGAATTCATTGAGAGTGCGGATAATGAGACAATAACAGGTTACAGATGCGGGGACACAACACACACAACACACACAAATATATTTATATAAATATACAATTTAAAGTATGAGAGCCCGGAAATGCATCCGCGGAGGAGCGTGGAGGAACCATCAGTGTCTCCTCGGTTTAGAGCTCCTCCAGAGAGCCTCCTCGACGCTCGATCCTCGGTGTGCATTTAGAGAAATGAGATGTCCTTCAAAATGGCGCGCTGAAAATTCATTTCGGGTCACTACCGGAGGACCGAGGAGTCGAGGAGGGGAAATTTGAGTATTGAGAAGCCTCTAAGGTGGAATATGACTTCAAAGACTGTAACACCCGGAACATGTGGGCGGGACTAAGAACAATGACAGACTACAAAGGAGCAAGTGGCGGGTGCTGCAGGACTGTCTGCGTGTGTATCTCTCCCAGATGAGCTGAACAGTTTTTTTTTGCACGATCTGGGAGCAGCCAGGCTGGGGAGGCACATGAAGGACCAGGAGCCTGCCCTTTTGTTTTTTAAACAGGGCAGATGTGTGCAAATCCTTTCAAAGGGTTAACCCATACAAGGCTCCTTGACCTTGATGGCATCCCTGGCCGTGTTCTCAGGGTGTGTGCAGTTCAGCTGGCCAGAGGTGTCACAGACATCTTCAACAGGTCCCTGCTGCAGTCTGTAGTCCCCACATGCTTCAAACACTCCACCATCGTTCCTGTCCCCACAAAGACAAAAATCACCAGCCTCAACGACTACCGCCCAGTAGCACTCACCTCCATCATCATGAAGTGCTTTGAGCGGTTAGTCAAATCATTCATCACCTCCTCCCTCCCTGACTCTCTGGACCCCCTGCAGTTTGCCTACAGAGCAAACAGGTCCACAGACGACGCCATAGCCCACACCATCCACACTGCCCTCTCACACTTGGACCAGAGGAACACATATGTGAGAATTCTGTTCGTTGATTACAGTTCAGCATTCAATACCATTGTGCCCTCCAAGCTGGCCATCAAGCGCAGAGACCTCGGGCTCAACAGTGCCCTCTGTGACTGGATCCTGAACTTCCTGACGGGCAGACCCCAGGCAGTGCGGGTGGGAAACATCACATCCTCCACCCTGATCCTCAACACTGGTGCCCCTCAAGGCTGCGGGGTCAGCCCTCTCCTCTACTCCCTGTTCACTCACGACTGCATGGCCACACACAGCTCCAACACCATCGTGAAGTTTGCTGACGACACGACCGCCATCGGCCAGATCACAGACGGCGACGAGACGGTGTACAGAGAGGAGGTCGGAAAACTGACATATTGGTGCCAGGGATAACAACCTCCATCTCAACGTCAGCAAAACAAGGAGCTGATAATGGATTACAGGAAGCAGCAGGGAGAGGGCCACGCCCCCATCACCATCAATGGGACTGCGGTGGAGAGAATCAGCAGCTTCAGGTTCCTTGGGGTCCACATCACTGAGGACCTGACATGGACTCTTCACACTAACACCATCACCAAAACAGCTCGACAGCGGCTCTTCTTCCTCCGCAGGCTGAGGAGGTTCAACATGGACTCCAGGATACTCTGCAACTTCTACAGGTGCACCATAGAGAGTATCCTGACTGGCTGCATCACGGCCTGGTACGGCAGCTGCACCGCCCTCAATCGTAAGGCTTTACAGAGGGTGGTGAAAACTGCACAGAACATCACCAGGACAGAGCTGCCATCCATGGAGGACCTTTACTCCCAGCGCCTCAGGAAGAAATCCCTCAGGATTATAAAAGACCCCCATCACCCCACTCACAAACTGCTCAGTCTGCTGCCGTCTGGCAGGCGTTACCGCAGCATCCTGACAAGAACAAACAGATTCAGAGACAGTTTCATCCCACAGGCAATAAGACTGTTAAAACAACTGAACTGCTGAAACAATTTCACAACATTCATCTGCTACTTAGTAATTATTTATCTATTATCTAATATATCATTCCAATAACTTGTATATATACTCGTATTGCACTATTCCACTTTTTTCCCTCACTTTTCTTAGAACTATTTTCTTTTGTATTACTTTTAATATAATATACTTTAATATTGCTTTAATATTGTCTGCTTATCTGTATTATTGTGTTGCATTGTTGGAGAAGCCTGTGACCTAAGATTTTCAACGACATAATTACTCTGTAGCTATATGTTAGTTTGACAATAAAGAACCTTGAAGCCTTGAACCAGGCCGGACGGACAGATGCCCTGTGACAAGACTCTTGTTGGCACAGACAATTCCTTCAACACCTTTTTCAGTGAGACTGGAGCTGGAAAGCACGTCCCCAGAGCAGTTTTTTGTGGACCTGGAGCCCACTGTCATTGATGCAACCCGGTATCACGGCAAGACGTGAACATGTGACAATTTACCATGCTGGGCGTGGCAACAATGTTGAAGTTAAAGGTCCCATCTCTTGGCCATTTCTACTGATCATGATTCCATGAGGTCTACTAGAATATATTGTTCAATGTTCCAAAATCACATTAGTTTTCTCATACAGCATCTCTGTATAGTATGTGTATTCACTCTCTGTCCTACACGCCTTGTTGGAGCTCCTGTGGGGGCCTCCCTGAGCCCACTGTGCTCTGATTCGTCAGCTCGCCCACTCTGTTCTGATTAGTCAACCATTAAAGCTGAACATCAGTGATTATGTGTTCCAATGGCGTTTGTTAGCAACCAGAAAATGACACCAGTAATGACAAACAGATGAGAATGCTGCGTGGGGGTCTGGGTGCCTTGTTGGCGGGACGTTGCGGGGCTCGCTGGTCCGCCCTTTGAGGCTCGAGGAGCGGACAGTGTGAGCTGGATTACTGGTGTTGTTTCCTGGTTGCTGCGTGGGTCTGAGCTCCGCAGATCTCAGGCTGAGTGTGTGTGTGTGCGGATTGGTCCATTTGGACCAATTGGTCCATTTGGACTTAGTGACGTCAACCTGCCCCGGAAGAAGAAAAAGGAAAAAGAAAAATCTACAACGAGGTGATCTGGGGCAGCATAGACACGTCTTTTATTTTTTTAGAGTTTTACTCCCTACAGGGTGTACTTTGAGGGTTTGTGACTTTGCAGACTGTTTACATGCAGAAAAAGCTACATAACACACAAGGGGACGGGTAATAACCAGAAAGCATATGATGGGAGCTTTAAGGTAAGGGTAATATTGTGGTCAAAGCAAAGAAAAAAAAAGGTATGATTTGGGTGTCATCATTAAGCTTTTCATGTAACCAATTGCAATATCTACGATATATATATATATACGCTATATATAATATGACAGTTTTTACATTCGGTATGTCTTTATCTTTTAGTGTCGAAGTCCAACATTTTTGCGCTGAAATCAAATTTCCTTCACACACACAGGGGCTTCACAGAAAAGCAATGCATGCATCCAGCATTATTTTATGTCATTGATATCTATACAAGTTTGTTTAACCAGACTGTAAACTGAACATTGCAAATATTGAAGAGCAGAATCAGACCAGGTAAATTCATGGGGGGAAACATAGGCAAACTGACAGGATACAGACAGGCATTTATACACACAAAGATTAATCACATAGAGAAGACACAGAGGAGAGACAAAAGGGCAGCGATGTGATTACACACAGGTGGAAATAATTAGGCCACGGTAGGTGATCAACAAAGGCGGGAAAACACAAATACAGAAAGTAAAACAAGACAAAACCCAAGAAAAGTTTGTTCTATTTCGTATAGGCTTTGCCCGCTAAGGCTATCGCTATTGGGTATTCCCCTGCGCACCCGCGCAGCACTGAAAACACTTGTAATCCACGCCCACCTGCGAGGTGGGCCCCACATACGGTCTCACTTCCGGTATAAATAGGAAGGAGGCCCGGCAATCTGCTCCCACTTTGCTTCAGCACCCCGGTACTGAAGCACTGTAGAGACACTAAAAAGCAAAGGTTCTTTTAAGAGCCACCTCGAAAAAGATCCTTAAACATGAGTACACAGGGTTGTGTTAGAGTTTGCTCCTCATGCCAGACGGGGTTCATAATGAGTTATGACCGGCACTCACGATGCAAATCCTGCCTGGGTTCGGAGTACGCAGCTCTCGCCCAGCATGTGTCATGTGCTCATTGTACCCGTCTCCCTCTGGCCGACAGAGAGCGAAGAGGGGACGCTCTCGCTGCTGCGGCCGAGGAGGATGATTGGCTAGTCCAGGAGTCCCACTCCATGGACCAAGCCCTGGAGTTCCTGGATCCGAGTGCCGAGCAGGAGTCGGACGGATCACTGCGTGGTTCCCCCATCCCATTTCTCCCCCAGACGGAGGAGACAAGATGGAGCCCGGTGCCGGCCTGGCTGCGGAACCTGCGGTCCCTCTTTCCGCCATCACGACTCAGCCGTCGATAGGCGGGATCCTGCAGGAACTGCCGGAGATCATCGAAAAGGCAGCCGCCTGGAGAGGTCTCCTCGTTCCCCCAGCACAGGAGAGCTCTCTTGCCGACGACATGGCAGAGGAATATTCATGTTTGTTGTTATATTTCCAGGGACTGTGATGCGCCAAGGTTGCAGTTCTCAACATGGCCAGACTTGTAGTGATTTTCACCTCTTTTAATACTTTTCACTTCATTCTGAAAGAAAGAGGTGAAATGTGCCAACGTGACGGCCATCTTGGTGTTGGTGACGTATGCAAGACCAGAGTTGTAGTTCATTGAGCGTTTCACACAAAAAACTGTGTTACTTCACAGTTTTACGACACATTTTAATTTTTTTGACTTACAAAATTATCTTTTAAATTGACAAACATCATATGTGTAATTCGTTGCACAATTCAAACGGGATCAAAAGATAATCTTTCTCTCTCCATTGACTTCAATACATGATTTTTCCAAAATAAGGTCCCATGG
Source organism: Gymnodraco acuticeps (assembly GCF_902827175.1). Lineage (NCBI taxonomy): Eukaryota > Metazoa > Chordata > Actinopteri > Perciformes > Bathydraconidae > Gymnodraco > Gymnodraco acuticeps. The sequence continues at coordinate 4,874,722 of NW_022990274.1, read as the reverse complement.
AGGTCCCCCGGAAGGGGCGGGACTTCGCCACTCTATTATGTTTAGGCAACTTAATCACTTTGTTAAGGTTTTGGAAAGGTCAAGGTTGTGTTTACTAAAAAGGAAACCATTGATTTGAAGTCCAATCTCACAATTCATCATATCTTATGTCATCAGCAAGATACAAGAAATACTTGGTAACTGGGGGCAGCATCTTGCTTTAAACCCGGAGAAGGCAATCATATTTTAACAGAGTACCATGGCATCAGAAGTTGTTAAAGGAGACCTATCATGCTATATTTGAATAATATATTGTAGGGCCATACCTATATAAGGTATATGTATACGTTTTCTTTTTCAAAATACCAAACAGATCATGCATTTTAGCCATGCCTCATTTCACTCTATTTTGCTCTCCTCCACTTTGCATGCGCTGCAGCTGACTACGCCCCCCCCTGCATAGGAGGGGGCCGAGTTACGAGCATCATGTTACCATGCTGTTACCCAAACCACGGCAACCTCTCATTCCCCTGATTGGTGGAGAGTTGGCCATATAGGCGTTAAAGCCCCGTTTTTAGAGATTTGGGTATGGAGGAAAAGAGAGAGGGTTGTGTTTTCTGACACTTGGTGAGTTCACTGACACACCGGGGACACATATTCATGTATAAAAGACGTACAAAGGTGAATTTTGCATGATAGGTCCCCTTTAACTTTCATCTGAAATCACCCCAATGCAAAAGTGGAAATCGGCAATGCTTGTGTGATTGTTTTAGGTGCCATTCAGGATTTCTTATTTAGTTTTTTGATTCAGTTCTCTCCCCGATTATTTTCTTGGCATGATGTATCACTATTGTTTCCATTGCCTCCATGGAGAACATGATCTATTATTCTCTTATGGTGATTAACATGTAGAAAGTCACACTTGGCTGTATTGTGGCCTATTCATCTTTTCCTTTGTTTATCCTGGCAGTTTGCCCTGTGCACCATCTGTTCATAAAAACATCATTAACATTTTAATTAAAGACACCGACCATTCTTATGAGGAAGACAATATAAAATAGATGTCTTTCCTTCTTGTTCAAAAGCCCTTAAGTTTTCATTCCAATCATCCACCGCATTTCTAGGACACAAAAGGTACATGTCTTCGATGGGACTGCATATAACAAATTATTTTTCTATGGGAATAACAAAAAGTTACTTTATTTTGCTATGCCAGTTTTATTATTTCACTTTCAAACAATAACAACAACCCAGAGAAAACGTATAGCTTCTACAAACATCAGTAATCACATTCTGTGCAGCAAAACTTTGTTAAAACACAATTTTATTTTCAATTCTAGTGGAGGGTTTCCAAAGATATCAAAACAATATCGGGCTGAATGTACTATCCTACGAAAACATAGTATAATATTTTAATGACAGCCTAAAAAAAACATTTTAACAGCCTTTAATACTTCAAGCTACACCAAGCTTTGTTCAGGTTTAATGATATTAAATATAAGTTAATATAACACATATCAATGAACGGCATAAAAAAAATATAATCTCTAAAATCAAATGAAATTGTAATACCAGCAATATTACAAGCTGAGAGCAATATGGACATCTAGTGAAGTACTGGCTATTAGAGTGACACAAAGCTCCACTTTCCACATCAAACAGGACTTTCATTTTATTTTACACATATTATATGAGTTTGAGTGAGGGATCCTAATGGAGCAACATCAAATCAGCTCACATAATTCTAGGTACAAAAGATTCATTGGTTTCTTGGCTGCTTTGGAACCAACAAATAGGGTACAGTATATTTAACAAAATTGATGAGAGTGTACATTTGCATGCTAAAAAATAAAACAGTGAGCTAACCACCCTGGCACGCCTTTTTAATGAAAGCTCTCGCATGACCGTTGACCTTCTTAACCAGTTAAGCCCCGAGCCTGTTTTTCAGGTCTCAGGCTCGAAAATGACATTCCCAGAACAAATGACTATATCTTCACTTCTAAAAGGGGTACATTAAGATGGTGCAGACTTTGAACAAGACAGCTACCCAGGAATTTGCTGCACAGAAAAAACATGACATTGTGGTTACAATCAAATTACATTGTTTTGTTATTGTGTTTTTCAGATATCTGAAGAATTTAATCGGATCACCAGCAAAGACCTCCTGGGGACTTTCGGTGCAGCCTTTGACAAACATGTGCCTTGCCTGCTGAAACTGTACCGGGCTAGGAAGGGAGCTTTTGGACAGAAGATGGAAGACCTCTTGGAAAAACTTAATGAAAAAGTGAGTGAAGTGCCTCAATCTAAGAGCATGCAAAAGTTGAGGGGAAAATGGCCGGAGCCGGGTCCACCAAAGCCCTTTCCCCCCGTTTGAAAATATGAAATGCTCCTTCGCCTAACATTTGTAGGAGCAAAAACGCTTTGATGGAAAGGCTTCAGTAAAAATGGATGTTAAAAGTCATTGCTTGGTGTTCTTAGTTGGTGCAATTTGAGAACTATAACAGTATTTTTAATTTGTAAAAGTAGAAATTAAAATTGTCCTTCCACAAGCTGAATGGTAAGACTCAGTAGCTTGGTGCTAAAGTTAGAATCAGTGGATATGTATTTTGTCGTTTAGTTTTCCATATAATTCATTCATGCATATTTTACTTTTCCTCAGGACACTGACCATGAAGAACGATTGCTCAGAGGTGTGTCTGTGGCCATCCTCACCGTCATTGAAGATGATGATGCCGCCATATCGCCAAATGTGCGAGATGTGGCTGTTGTGTGGGAAGGGACCATTGTACTGCATGACCTACCAGACCTCTCTACTGCCTTTGCATACCTCTTTGGCCTACTTTATGCAATGAACATGGATTATCCAAAGGAGATGAGGTATACCTTTGAAGCCATTCAGACTATCTTTTACGAGCTTGGCTCTCGACCATTGTACTGCATGACCAAGCTACTGAGTCTTACGCAGCGCATAAGGTCTCGGAAAACAAAGCTTTTGCTGTGAATGTTAATGTTAATGGGGAAGCCAGACATGACTTTAATCTATGTTTCGCCTGTTCTAGTGCATTGTCGTTAGTGCTCATGTAAAACCTCACAGCATTCATTTCATTTTAAGCATATAAGTTCTCTTCTGAAATAGAGAATCAACGAATGTGTGGATGTTTACGTTGCCAGTTCAAAAGAGGGGCATATCCAGTATTTCTACTGTTCAAGTTCATTGTTAGTGATCAGGTAAAACTTCAATGTATGTACATGCTTGCACATGCAGTCATTTTAAGCATGAAATCCCATTTGCCTGTGAAATTGAAATGTGTGGAATTGTGAGTTGCCAGTTGACAAGAGGCACTGTATTGTAATTGTTATATTTGTTTATTCTTAAATTATTTGATGGTGATGTGCTGAAGAGGCTGAGGCCTGATATATCACAATGATGTCAGGTGTGTGAATCCTATTTTGACCTGATGGATAAAAGCAGAAGCAGAAACAATCCTCAGAATCTGTGTTCAAAGGCCATCATCATTTTCTGTTTAAAGCAGCTTTGCTAGATTATGTCAAGAAATGTCCTTAACTTGTGTTATGTTGCAAAGCGTGCATTTTTTCAAATCCATATCTGCAGCATGTGAAGAATGCATGTTATCAACGTCTAGCAAAGCTGCTTTAAACGGAAGATGATGATGGCATGGGGTCTGCGAGACAGCGAGACACAGAGGAACTCAGCCTGAGCACACACACACACACTCTCACAGCCAGGCTGTGTCTGTGTGTGGAAATCCGTTACGTCACTTTACTCAGGCAGTAAACAATGGAAAAAGAGAAATCTCCAACGAGGCGTTCTGGGGCAGCATAGACAGGTCTTTTCTGTGTTAGAGTTTTACTCGGGTGTACTTTGAGGGTTTGTGACTCTGCAGACCGTTTACATGCATAAAAACCTTCATAACACAGGGACGGGTAATAACCAGAAAAGCATGACATGGGACCTTAAGAGAGAATGTTTTGTGTGCTTGTGGACAAAATATGTTACAAGATGTTCATATCATTGAATCGGAATAAATAACTGAATACATAATGGGATCTTTTTTTGTTTGTTCATTTTAGTTTATTTTCAATGTTGATTGCAATCTTCAGCGTGACAATATCTCAATGTTGATTCAATGACTTTTTGCAATCTGATAATAACATTGTTTCAATGTATAATGCAACGCATAATATTGAATCAATGTTGATCCAATTCTACATTCTTTCAATGTTGATCATATCGTAATTGAATCAAGGTTGATTCATTGAAAATGCAATGTTCTTTCAATGCTGATCATCGCGAGCACTTTCAATGTTAATTTCAATGTCTGACATCAATGTTGATCACAATCTTCAGCGTGACAATATCTCAATGTTGATTCAATGACTTTTTGCTAACTGGGATAAGCCTTCCCAAATATTTTTTGTCACTGCATCCTGGTAAAATTAAAATATAATGTTTGTGTATTTGACATTAGCGCTGCAATGCAGCCACCAGTGCCCTGTACCAGGGCCGCCCCTCCCTACAGGCAGATCACGGAGACTGCGTGGGGCCTCATCTTGCGGAGGGAGCCTCAACTGAGACGCAAATGCGGCGCACCTATGTGCTTATGCGGCGCAATAAGTGAGGCGCAGCACGGGTTTCGTCGCTGCGAGGCTCCACCAACACCCCCAGTTTCGTCAACTTAATGTGCTGCTTAAAATAATACTTCTGCCTACAGTATGTGACACTGTGTTGCACGCTGACTCAGATAAGGAAATATCATATATTATGATATTATATGAACGATGACGTGATTGATGCGATATGAATGATAAGTGCGCGACACATCGTCTTCCCTGCATACGGCAGTATAAACTGTATTTCCTTTATCCTGTAATATGACTTGATAGATTTAAACTCCACACACTGAGCTCTGATTGGTCAGCAGGCTGTGCTTTCACTGAGTTGATCTCTTATCTATAGACGCCGGAGGCGGGCAGCGTCAGGTAAAACAAGTTAGCCTTCCCAAACCTGGGGGGTATACTACGAAGCAGGATTTTCGCTTAGCCGGCTAACTTCAGGGAAAACTCGAGGTTCTCTTTTTAGCAGGCTAGATCTCCATGGTAACTTATGCTGTGCGGCTAACCTGGTCGGGACCAGGGGGGTATACTACGAATCTAGTTCAACCTATCCTGGATATGTTTTGAGTTATCCGGTTGACTTAATCCAAAACAAAGCCACTCTCGCTAAACTGTCCTACAACGCTGGCTATCAACTCGTTCGCTCAAGCCAGCCGTGTCCTATCTAGTTAGGTGCGCGTTCACATGAAAGGGGTGGTATTTGGAGCATTCGACCAATCACAAACATGGAGAAGCGTACTGACAGCACAGCGTCATACTTCCTGAATGAAAAGTGAACTATAATATTAGTCAAATATGAAGAAATTAAACTTTAAAACATCCATGACTTAAACACTTTATCCAGGATAAAAGCCACATAGCTGCACCTGCTTGGTGAATACAGCTGGTAACAGAAAAAGTGTTTGAATGCGTACATTAACATGTTAATGATATCACTGCCCCGTCTAAGACACGAGTGGATCTGACTTTAATTAGCCTACATTAGACTCGAGTGTTTCGTCAACTTAATGTGTTGCTTAAAATAATACTTCTGCATACAGTATGTGACACTGTGAGTGTTGCACGGCCAGATACGGCTCAGCTGACTCAGATAAGGAAATATATGCTACATTATGATGTGATATGATGTGATATGAATGATAATGGGACACATCGACGTCTGCACTCACAGTGCCCCGGACTGTAGGCTACGTAATCTTACTTTGATCCGGTTACTTATGTTGTGGCATATATTTAATTGAGCTTTCTTAACATAATAGTATAATAGTTGTAATAGTCCGATTGCTCTGAAGATGGGAGGTGATATTCTGTTCATTTTCACGTTCACACAGTCGGTGATTTTGGCCGGCCGTCTTTCCTGCAACGGCAGTTTAAACTGTATTTCCTCTGCACACTGAGCTCATATTGGTCAGCAGGCGTGGTGCTTTTCACTTTGTTGATCTCTTATCCTGGAACCTATCTATCTATATTGGTGTTTCTTCAGGCTGTTAAATACAATTAGCCTCTGTTGCCACCTGCTGGTGAGTAAATATTCAAATCAGTTAAAATTGACAACCGGTCCGAATTTTGTTTAATGTATCTGCCGGTACTTGGCACAATAAAGGTTGGGAACCCCTGCCGTAAGCTATTCAGTTCCAACCCAGTCTCACGGCATTTCTTGTTATAGTCACGACATTTAATCTATTGATTTGTGTTCACCAACACGATTTTCCCCTTTTTTTCGTGTCACACAGAACGATTTTAAAAGCAATGTATTTCTATTGGTATTTCGTGCCTGCAACACGTATTTTTGTCCAGTTGGGTCTTGGAAGACCGGAAGCTGTGGGGTTCATAAAACATCTTCTTACTCAATATCAAGCCACGATTATTGTTTTTATTTTAAATCGTATAGTTTTCTGACTTTTTTGTCGTCTGTGACGAAAATAAATGGGGCTCGAGCCTCAGAATACTGAAATCTGTATTTTTTTAAATCTTTTTTTCCTTCTAATTTGTTATTCTTTTCTAAATAACACACTGTTATTTACTCAACAATAACACACAATTATCCTTGTTTTATTTATTTGTTTAATTCCTTAATCTCATTTTTTTTTGGCGTCCGTCAGGAACTGAATTTCAAAATAAAAAGAACCGGAAACAGACGTAGGCCTATAAGGGACACTTCAAGCATCATTACGATACACAGCCACTGAACTGATTACCCAAGATCCTCAGCTAAAGTTTAAGCTCTGTGATTGGATGTTTTAGCCGCAATGCACGTTAGGATATGGTGTTAATGCGATATGAAATCCAAAAGACATTTCGGAGTTTAGGATGGCCAAAGACACTACACTACCCATATTTTTAAATTTTTTATTTAACCTTTATTTAACCAGAAAAATATTTGGGACTACAGTCCCCGTGATTAATCTTCTCAAACTCAGGGATTGGATGTTGGAGTGGCAGTGCTCCGAGGTTACGCCGAGCGTCAAACAGCACTTTGAAATGGAACGAAACCACGGAAGACTATCCAAAACTGGATTTGACGGGACCAAGCCCAGCCCCCCCCCAGAACTACACATGCTGGCTATTGTGTTTCGCAAAATGTTCTATGGGACATCTCTACTGGGAACGTTTCGTTTTTCCCACAATTAGAAGTTTCCAGTATTAAACCACATTGGTGTTATCAAATGTAAACATATAATTAATAAATGGGTGAAAATTGCTTGTGTCCATAATGCGCAGCATTAATATATACCCACATACCCACTTTGTAATTCTACTCCACTACAATTCAGAGGCTAACCTGGTATTTTTACTCCACTACAGATGTAGCACCTCATTTCAGACTCCAGCTTGTGTGATGTGTGTTGTGTGTGCAGTGCAATGTAACCTTTTTTCAATAAATATTAAAGTCTCCCAGTCCATGACTTTCCCTGAAAGTGTGTTATGTAGCACCCTATGTTGTTACAAATTGCATTATAATAGCGGGATTTGATGGTGTTTAGAGTAGAAGCCCTTTTTTATCAGTAACAAATGTAGCAGTTGAACATAAAAGTCAACTAACTGAGGGTCACTTGCAATGACAGTGTTGTGTCTAACTGTAAGGCCCCGGCCACACGAGGACGAAAACGGTTGTTTGCGTTACTGTTTAGTGTCATATAGACCGTTCGGCCACACGAGGACGACCGAATACGCACTAAACGACTGCGGGAAACGATAACGGGTCCCAAGGTGGATAGAACGGCATACACAACGCTCTGGGGGGTCCAACGGCTCCGTGTGTACGCCCTATACGATCATTTTCTGATAATGATGAGGCAATAGCCCCGCCTCTCCCCACCTCTGCTGCTCACCCCAGCGTCAAAGTAAACTGCACACTGAATTCAGATTATTTATCTTTCTCTCGATATGGACATAAACGCGAGTGAAGTCTAATCTGACAGGACGGAGACACCTCTCAAACTACCTAAACTAGTTATAAATATGTTTATTTTTACTGTCGGCCGGGTCACTCATTACTGGATCAGCTGCTGCATGAAACAGACACTGACGCTGTCCGAAGAGAGGGAGGAAAAGGAGAGGCTCCATGTATTTTATTATTATATTATATAGATTCGTTATTCATTTGCTTTAAAGCTTAATAAATAACAAAGAAGATATTTGACCGGCACTTTTATAATTTTGTCCGGAAGATTTCAACTTTAATACACGTTGACTGGCAAAAAACTCTGCCCGGTTCCCTCGGCCCCCACCGCGGAGAATAAACAGAAGGGCAACCATGACAACCATGCTTCTTCGCTGCTTTTGTGGAGGAAGTTACAGCGCCACGTACAGGCTCCTGCACATGTACTGCAGCTTCTCCAGCGGTTGGAGCTAAACGGAGCTGTCTCGTGTGGACAGACCAAGCGGCAAACTCTGGGGAAGAGCTGGGACGCCAATACGGAAGTGCCACACACTGCAGTTCATCTAGTGGCCAGTAGGAGCAGTCTGCAGAAGGGAGCAATTTCCATAGACCCCCATGTTAAAATGCCCAACTTTACAGCAGAAATAAACATGTTTACATCGTGGTTCAAACAACCATATTCTCTGTATAGTTAGATTCCCCCTTCATGACTACTGTGTGGGGGGTGCATATTTTCTCAACTCATCTGTTTAATTAATATTAAGCCTTAAAGTTATGCATATATTAGGGCGTGGTCACATTGAGTGACAGCTCTGTCAAGTGACTGCTGCTGCTAGCTTCTTGTCTCTCTGCTACCTGCTCCGTGAAGCTAGCTACAGGCACTCTGCCTGGTCAGTTCATCCAGGGAACACAACTTGAAGCCGCCCGTGGTTGTTTGTTCTTCATGCTTATATATCGGACTATTGTGACTCGCTCTGCGGTTGAAACAGACGGTGCATGAATGCGGTTTTTGCGGTAAATGAAATTTGAGTACTTATTGATGTGTTTATGATTTGAATCAGCTACGTAATGAATGTTAAGGCTTAGCGTGTAAGTGAGTGGTAGCTACATCGGTGCTAACGATGCGAATCGTAGTCTCCAAGTTAAAACCAAGGGGCAAACTCTGGGGAATAGCCGGGACGCCAATAGGGAAGTGCCACACACTGCAGTACATATATTGGCCGATAGGCGATGGCTGCAGAAAGGAGCAATTTCCATAGACCCCCATGTTAAAATGCCCAATTTTACAGAAAACATGTTTCTACCCCTGGCTGGCTCCATACATTTTATTATCGATATAGTTAGATTCCACCTTCATGATTATGGATCTGTGAGTGAATTGTTTTCTAACACGACCCTTTTATTTATATTAGGTCTTAACGTTTTTTGCATAAATTAGGGCGTGGTCACATTGAGTGACGGCTCTGTCAAGTGACTGCTGCTGCTAGCTTCTCGTCTCTCTGCTAGCTGCTCCGTGAAGCTACAGGGACTCTGCCTGGTCAGTTCATCCAGGAAACAGAACTTGAAGCCGGCCGTGGTTGTTTGTTCTTCATGCTTATTTATCGGACTATTGTGACTCGCTCTGCGGTTAAAACAGACGGTGCATGAATGCGGTTTTGCGGTAAGTGAAATTCGAGTGCTTTATTTATGTGTAATGTGTTAAATGTTAATGATTTTAATCAGCTACGTAATGAATGTTAAGGCTTGGGTTAGCGTGTAGCGAGTGGTAGCTACATCGGTGCTAACGATGCTAATCGTAGCCTCCAAGTTAAAATAATAGACTGTATATATAAAGGTTAAAACGAAATAGACGTTAAGTGGGATAATACTGTTGAACAAACGGCTTCTGTTTGAGTTTGATAAAATAAGGTCATCCTTGTAACGTAGAGAGATATTTTATTATGTAGGTAGGAGGAACTGTATGCATCGCTAAGGTTAATTTAAATTGGCTATGCTCAAGTATGTAGACAAGTTAACGTCGAAGTAGTGTATGTGAAATCAACCTCACAATAAGATGTGTATATTACAATTATTAATGTCATATTTCAAGATGATTACTTAGATATTACAATATGGTTGGTTGAGCTGGAGTTCATTATTGAGCTTACACGTTAACGTCACAGTCATCTGAAGAACGAACCCAAACCTTGTTGTTTTTATTAATTGCATTACCAAATGGGTATCAAATAAACAGTAAGCATTGGTAACACAACTTCCAAAGTTACAGTAAAATAAAAAGGACCCTGACTTGGACAATACACAATCCAACATGTTCAACAGAAGAGAATCAGTTATATTGTTTGTACACATGGTACTTTACATATATATCTGTTTGTTTAAGGTGTCCAGGTGATGCAGACAGGCTGGACCAGAGAGTGAGAGCAGAACTGGACTCCTCACAGCAGTGAACTTCAGCACAGGTACAAAGACTATTTTTTCATACTCTACAAAGAATCAAGAAATATATTGGTTTAAATAAATGAAGTATTGACTTGAATACACTGATATACATTAGGGCTGCACGGTATTGAAAAAAACTGACATCGCGATTTTTTCCCCCCCTGCGGTATATATTGCGTTTTTTTTAACCTGTTAAACCCCAAAGTCCCGGCGGGTACTTCACTTTTTTTTTCACGACAGTGTCTCAGGGGATCGTAATATTTAAGAACCTATTAATGTGTTATACCAGATTAACGGAAATAATCTCAGCTAACTGACGATACAAACCATTTTTACCAAAACAAAACACAAGTCTCATAAGAAGCATCTAAATGACCCCTGAGCGAAAAATGCTAACGCACTTTGGCACAGAACTCAAGATAAAAGTACCCTTATTATTACTTATCGTAGCTGCATTTACAAGATATCCGATTAAAGCTGAGGTTCCACAGATTATTTAGGTATATAGTATCATCACTGAGGTGATCTGAACTCGGACAGGGGAAGCAAACACAGACATCACAACACGTACCTTTACGTAGCTTCCAGGGGAGATGTCTCACCGTAGCTGTCAATCTGATCAAAAGACGTTTCAATGGCATTAAAACGAGAAAGAAAAAAACGCGGCTGAATCGGTTAATCCATAGGTTTTTTCCATAGGCCAAAAATAGTTCCAGATGGCTAGATGTTGCTTTTCTTCTTGAAGTAGTAAATCTTCATTCTCTCCGTATTGTCCTCCTGTGCCTCGCATCATTTTTTACCCAGTGTTTTGATGGTCTGCAAACTAGCGGGCGGGGCCTGCTGTGATCTGATCAAGAATGATTGTGATGGTGGTTGCTGTGCATGCAGGGGAAGTTCTACACACACCAACACATGAAACAAATAAGGAGTGAGAGTGACGCGTAGCCAAAACCGGAAGCTGCATACACTCTGGTGGGCTACCATTAGCAGCTAACTTTTGTGCTCCGATTTTTAACATAAAAATGGAATTATGGATTATAAACAATCGCTTCAAAGCCACAGATACATTATCAACCTATGGATCAACCGATTCAGCCGCGTTTTTTCTTTCTCGTTTTAATGCCATTGAACACGTCTTTTGATCAGATTGACATCTACGGTGAGACGATCTCCCGTAAAAGCTCCGTAAAAGGTACGTGTTGTGATGTCTGTGTTTGCTTCCCCTGTTGCGAGATCGGATCGCTTAGATACTATACTTAAATAATCTGTGGAGTCTCAGCTTTAATCGGATATATTGTATGTGTAAGAGAATATTTTCATCTGATCTGTTTATAGAGTCTTTTATGGTTCCTTAGAGTCTGTGATACTGCAAACATCTGCTTGTAGTCACTCAAAGACCCCTCTGTAGGTTGAGGTCACAGGTCAAACGCTTCTCCTATGTCCGAGGGTGACCTGGCAGCATCTCTTTGAGACAAGCAGATCATTGTCTTGCATCGGCTATTGATTATACGCGAGGGCTTTCTGGAAGCCCGCCTCTCCTCGTGTTGGTTAGATGTTTGTGTCTTTGGTTCAGAGATCGCTGGTGGAGCACTGGCATGTGTGAAACTAAGATGATCTCCCGGCCGTTATTGTCTGTACTTTCTCCAATAAAACTCTTCAGTGCTTTTGGCTAACAACGGTTCCAGACTCCTTCATTCTACCTCAACATTGTCAACAACAGAAGTTACCTTCACATTTGGCGTCTACGAACAGGATACCGAGATTTCTTCAGAAGGCCTGGTAAGCTTGCTTTTTTTTCAAATCTATTTGAAACAACTGCCTTACCAGACTCTGTGATTGACGGTATCAAAATTATCTGTGAAACTGCGCGAGTGCAATTTGTTTGGTCTCTCCACTATGTACATCTGAAGGCTTAATCATAACCTGAGGAATCGGTGTCAAAGGGGATTTTATCCTGGCCGGTTTTTTTCCTTGTGATTGCTGCCTGGGGCAAGTGCCAACAAAAAGCAAGCACAGCTCATGTATAAAACAATACGAATATTTGGGGCTAATACAATAACCTCGGAACATCGGACTTTTAACGATTTCCGCTGTGTGTGGTTTCTAGAATTAAATACCTGGACCAATCACCACACTGCAAATTTCGGAGAGACCTTAAGGAAAGCATCAGCAAGGTTGGAACCATCTGTTTAAAAAAAAAAAAAAGCAATGTGAGGATTTGTAATTGAAACAAATTGCCGAATTCTGGAGATTTCAACGGGTTTTAAATCAGACCAATCCGTTTTCGGTGTCTGCTCAGGCCTGCAGGAGGGAGGGCGAATTCCCTTCCCCCCTGTGGTGAGCGGCACACGAGTAAGTTTAAGAACACAGGACTGTATTTTCTGTTAATCACACCATAAGCTCAAGAACTAAATTGAGCTATTAAATGGGAAGGGTCGTGGCAGAATATTACATTCCACCTGTGTTTAATAAACTAACGGATTATTGAATTGGCTGTTGTTTAAAAAAAACAAACAAAAAAAAAAGCACTGAATTAATTAAAACAATCGCTGCTCTCGGTCGGTTGAGCAGTTTTACCACTACATTTGCATAGTGGTTTTGATTGAGAATAAGGTCGTTTATTGCTCATCAACAGATTGGATATGGCTGAGAAGAGCCCATATTAAACAGATATTTCAGTGCTCCCGTTGACGTTTTCCGTAATTCTCGGACTAAATTAAACTGGATGATTTTTTGGCCAGGGCACTGATTTTGTTGCGAGTACATGTTTGTTTGTCTAATTGCAGTGTTTGTTTTATTGTACTAACCGTTAAACATGGGTAATACTGCCTCCACAAACGATTCAGTTGGTAAGAGGAAAACCATTTCACGCACAAAGACACTTAAAAAAAAACCCGATTGCAGAAAACCACTACACGCATTTGTTTTCTCCAAACATGCCGCCTGGAATTGTCGGAAGAACTTTGGATTGGTCTAAAGTTATGCCGTTTACATCGTTACTTTGCGAACACTCACAACAGATTAATCAGAAAGGATTGATTCGATTTGATTGGCCTCTGACAGGTAGTTTTGATATGGCCGTGTGTTGTGGCAAGCATTTAAAACTGGTGGAAGATAATTCAAATTGTTCATGGGATCAAGGATACATGACAGAATGTGTGAAAGCCTGGATGACTTTGGCAGAAGCGGGGTTATGAAGAAAGGAAAAATGCAAAATCTGTTGGCAGCGAGCGAGGCTCCATTGAGCTCAAGGCGCTTATTTATAAAGTTTCTCAATGTGCAAAAAGTTTTCATTTGCTTAGCCTAGAGGCTGCTTTTGATGTGAGATCAGAAAACATGTCCAGATTCAGGGAAAGACACGGTGAGAATGTTCCAGACATTGCAAAATCCATAATTTATGATTGGATTAAAAGACAGGTAAAACTCCAACCCCATCTCAGCTCATTTGTATTTTGACAGACGCAGGCTGTTGACGGAGAGCAGGCTGTATCTCTGTACGAAAATAATTCCCGCGACAGAACTCTCAAATCCGTTGCGAGAAACTCCGATGATGATCTGTTAATAACAGCTGCAGCTATCATGAATGAAATAAGTTGAGATCAGATAGAACAACATGGAGAATTAGAATCGGCACACGCCGAGCAGAGGGCAAGCGGGGGATGGGAATGTTTCACATGGCAGTCCGCG